>NC_133620.1:81438268-82038268 GCF_048593235.1 Sminthopsis crassicaudata
AATATTCTTTTCAAGCAATCACATCCAAAACTGCCAAGACATGAAATGATTTAAAATATACATTATTTACATAGTTGTATATTGAAAAAAATTTTAATAAGATTTTTTTATTTTCTAATTTTTGTCAAACATTATCCAGTCTAACTGGCCACTGTGAAAATGATTGACTATAAGAATTGAGATACTGAGATATCTTTTTATGATTTAATATATATTGCTGCATGACATTTTCAAGAGAAATACATGACTATAGAATTTCACAATGTTCTTAATGAAGTTCATTCTCTTTTAAGAGAATAAGATTGTACATTTTCAGTACATATAATAACAAAGTTTTTCATATTTCAAAATAATAAAAATATTAGAAAGACTCATACCATATCTATCATATCATTAGTCAGGTCTGGAGCACTATTAGAAGCATATCGTATTTACAAAGTCAGATTTGGAGGGAGGGATTTTGACAGCTGAATTCAATAAATATGGGTGTGATAGCCAAAACATTCAAATGATAACCAGAAAATCAGAACATGAATCATTGCTCTGCTGCTAAAATGGCTTTGTGATTTTAAAAATATATACTAATCTCTATGACTCAGTTTCTTTATCTATAAAACAAGTTTCTTTATAAAACAAGAGTGCTTTTATACATCAAATTATTTTATTAAATGGACCAGTTATTATTATCATTATTACCTTTTTGGCAAGGCAATTGGGGTTAAGTGACTTACACACAACAAGGACCAGTTATTTTTAAATAATGGATTTGCAATCAACTAATAACTGTGAAGTTGCTAAGTGATTATTTAACTAGGAGGAAAACAACTTGACATCAATAATAGTTGCACTTTACATTTACTTATAATACTTTAGAGGACTCAAAGTAGTCTCACATTTTAAACAATATATATTTTAGCATCTTGCTTTTATATCACAATAATTTATGCATATCCTCCCAACTTCCCCCTGAAGTACTAACATCTAGTAAAGTTCTTCAGAAAAATAGTGAAATAAAAACCACCCACGCAAATGTCTGCATCTGACAGGTTAGGTAATATTCCATATTCCACTTCTCTACCCACACGCTCCCAAAAGTACATTTCCTCATCTCTTTTGTGGAACAAATATTAGTGATGAAAATTATTCAACATGTACTGTTTCCTTGTTCTTTGCTCATTGTTCATCATTTTTATTGCGTATATGTGTTTCTTTATTTCTGTTTATGCTGCTTTGCATTAGCTCATTCCTGAATTCCCATATTTTCTGAATTGCTTATATTCATTATTATTTACAGAACAATATTATACCATATATTTATGTATCACAGCCTTTCATTTCTTCACTGATTGATCTTTACCCCAAGAAGTTCTGATATATGCATATTATTATATAAAAATATGACAAACAAGCTTTTTCTTTTTTAATTTTACAACTTTGAGGTACATGCCTAACAATGGTATCTCTGAGTTCAAATGCATAAATGGGTAAGTCACGTTCTATTATAATTATATTTTCCCATTTTATCAGATCAAATTCCTATCTTCATAAAACTGAATTAGTATGACTGTTTTGAGGCAGTCTTTCTGATGTAATATTTCCAACTCTTGCCATATTTCCAAATTTCTTGGACATGCATGAAGTGAAACTTTGTTTTTATTAGTATTTTTAGGTTAGTTATTTGGTATAGTCTTTCATATTCTTATTAAAAGTTTTCAGAAAAGTCTTTTCATATTCTTTAACTACCTTCAGATGTTAGGTAATTGACTAATCTCATGATAGCCTGCTGCACTCTGTAATATCAGTAAATAAGGGAAGAAGCCAAGGACTGATGAATTTAGAACATGAGAGATACTATGAAACAGTTGGTTCTCCCTTGGGGCTGCCAAATTTCAGTTAAATTATTGGAAGTCACTGTCAAGAATGCCATTCAAGTGGAGCTAAAATCATGAAGATTATTGTTATTTCCTAGATTTCAAGTACTTAGCACCTATACAATCTGTTTGATTTATTTATGGGAAGAAATTTTAGTAATAGGTTGATAAAATTTAAAAGTAATTTTACTGAGACTGTATCTTCTTGGTTTTTTCTACTTTTAGGCATAGGCCTGAAAAAAAAAATATATATATATATATATTTAAACTTGGTTTTGACTAATTAGTCGATGGTTAAAATATCATATAAAACAAGAAGCATTCATTACTTGCTTACTATGTACTAGGTACTATGCAAGCATGTTAGATGCATAGAAAGGTAAAACTGTTTCCACCCTCTTTTTAATATATTTTACTGTTTTCCTAATTGCATGTAAAATAACTTTTATCATTTTTAAAATTTTTGAATTCCAAATTTTCTCATTTTCTTTTTGAACTCCCTCCTCCCTGAGACAGTAAGCAATTTGATATAGGTTATATATGTGTAATCATGCAAAATATGTTGTGAAATAAAATACAATCAAGTTTTTTTTTTAATGTTTTGATATGCATTCAGATTCCATCAGTTCTTGCTAAGAAGGTAAATAACATTTTTCATCATAAAAATGGAACTCTCATTCTAAGGCATTCATTAACATGCAAAATAATAACTAGCATCTGCATCATACTTTAAGGTCTCAAAACACTTTACAAATATCTCATTTTGTCTTCATAACAACCTGCAAGATGGGTATCTTTTTATAATATGAAATTACTTAACATGTGTGTGTATATACATACATATGTAACATGTAATTGCTAAACAAACAATATAACAAATATGTAATATGTAATGACTAAACATACAATATGTAATGAGGCCAAGTCAATTTCACTGTAGTTAGTCCTTATTTGGAGGCAGTGTCACCTTTCAGTGAAAGACTGTTGAATTTGGAATCTCGGGGCCTTACGTAGAATCCTTCTGCTATATGACTTGAACAAAGTTACTTAACCTTTACAGGACTCAGTTCTTCACCTATAAAATGAAGAAAGTGGACTTAGGTACTTTACCTTCCCTTCTAATTCTACAGCTAAGATCCAGCAATGGTTCTAGATTTTGATCTATTATTTCTAAAAAAAAAACCCAAAACGTACACATCTCAAAGTTTTTGTATGTGACACTCTATTTCATTGGTTGTTTATGTAAGATGGTTTCTTTGCAAATTCCTAATTTCTACTGAAAGCAGCTCCAGGGACAACAATCGAGAGTACTGCCCAAGTAGTACACCAGCCAATTGGACTATAGAGAATCCATATTAATAATGTAGCATGATAACATTCTACACTTTCCTTCTACCATTTACGTGGACATTTTATGTTAGAACTGGCATCTGAGTAACTGTTACAAAGGCTAGCACCATTATTAGAGTAGAAAATCTACTTGAGAGGTATAAGGACTTGGTAACTCAAGTGAATGTTGGTGAGATATTTCTTCCCCTATCTACTTGAAACTAATTATAAGGACCAGGGAACCAATAACTCAAACAAACAAAACCAACACAAAACAGACATAAAAGCAAACAATACTGACTTGCCCAATTAGAATTGATAACATCTGGGCTAGATACTTTGAAGTCCCCTCAGCCATTGTGACATTTCTAAGTACAGCAGTTCCCTTGGCAAAAGTAAAGGTATGAACTGATTTGTGAGTTCAGACCTCATTAATATGGCAGTGAGCCAGTTACTCCCAGACACTTGGTAGGTTCAATACTGTTTTATTATCTTTCTGTGTCCTACAGTAACTGCTCTAAATTACAATGTGAATTTTGTTTCCTTTCAGATCATTCTGAAATTGGGAAGGTGCTAAGAATCTTAATGGGAAGTGAGAGGTGAACTATATTTGGAGATTTTCCCAGAATTCTAGGAGGGGGGAGAAATAATGAGCCAATTTGTGAAATAATATATGTGAATTTAAACTCTAGATCACATTGAAAGGAACTTGGGTCAAAGAGAAAGGCAGGTGCTTCTTCTAGATACTGGAAAATAATGTTGAAATAATACAATTACAGGGGCAGCTAGGTGGCACAGTGGATAGAGCACCAGCCCTGAATTCAGGAGAACCTGAGTTCAGATCTGGTGTCAGGCACTTAACACTTCTAGCTGTGTGACCTTGGGCAAGTCACCTAACCCCAGCCTCAGTAAAAAGGGGGGAAAAAAAGGAAAAAAAAGAAATAATACAATTGCACACATGTGGAAAGTATACTTTTATATATATTGGGATACCATGAAACCCACTATCTCATAATTTAAAATATTACATAACTTAATTTTAAATATCCCATCCTGTATGCTAGAGAAATAGTAAAAGTGATGCCAGGGTAATAAAATAAATGGGCATTAAGTGTGAAAAGATATTGAAGTTAATTTTTAAAAATTCATTAGAGAGAATTAAAGAAATGAGAAGTGGGGGTAGTGGATTGAACACTGGCTCTGAAGTCAGGACTTAAGCTCAAATCCCACAGCAGATATTTACATTTACAAGCCTGTGAGTGGGAGCAAGTCACTTAACCCCAATCTTCTTGAAGAAGAAAGAAGTTAAAAGTTACAACTCTGTTTAGTATTTTAAAAAATATATCCAAAACAAACAAACAAAAAAAGAGAGATAATATTTTTCCTTTTAAAGTTTCATTATTTCAAAGTTAACTTTAGATAATAAGTTTAGTATTTAAGAGAAATACAATATTTCATTTTTGAGGTTTATTTATTAGATATATGAAATGTTATGCCAAAGAATTTCAAGCTAAAGGAAGTAAAAGCAATGTCTTTCTGCTTCCAACAAGGATGATGTGCTTCATTCTTATAGACGCAGGTTAATAATTTGTCAATTTAAAATGTATAAACTCACAGAAAAAGTAACATCCTAATTAATAGTGGAGCAGAAAAATCATAATATTTTGGGTGGTAAATTCTTGAAATCAACATCCTGCAGTCTGAAGGTGGCAATTTGAGAGCAAGTTATACAAGGTATAAATGACATCACAGGTTTCAAAACCTTAATTTCTTTTTATAGTCTAGATATTGTCTAAAAATGGAGACTTCTAATAATAAAAGCATAGTAATATTACCTTTTCCCCTCACAACAATATTTTTCCAGTGTAATCTTAGCAATAAAAGTGATAGCAGGTTGAACACTACTGGCTATATTAAATTGAAATCACAAATTGTAAAGCTACTAAAATTGTTATCTGAGTGATTGATCTTCAATAAGACTCATATTTCAAATTACCAAATAAACATTCAATAAAAGGTTTTTTTCCTTATTGTTCACATATTTCTAAGGTATTTATAAAAGATATATAGTTTAAACATACCATACTTCAAATGCTTAGGACAAAACAAAGTAATCAAATGAAAATATATTTACACTTATGTTCCAAAGATTTTCAGACGTTCCTGATATATTACTTAATTCATCCATTCCTACCCACTATCAGCCCCCCAGAAAAGTTTCAAGCAATATTTATTTTTATTGGAACCTATGAAAATAACAGCTCTTCATCAAAATGTTGCTTGTGTTTTGAAAGAAAACGTAGTAAATCTAAAATTTTCAGAAGGTTTAGAAACCATTTTTTATATATTACCAATAGAGTTATCAGGTATTCACTGTCAAAAAAATATGGGCAATATAAGGGATTATAGAAGATTTACTTTGCAATTTTTGAAGAAGACCATTGGAGATCTGTATAATTTTTAATGCGTCATTTACTACAAATGATTCTTACTTTATAAACACTATGAAAAATAGAGCCCAATAGCAAAAATGTATTTGAGTCTAGATTTTGCTCTTCTGTATAATGTAATGGCATGACTTGAATAGTTATTTTTCTATATTCCTATGCCAGTCTAATAGTACTTATGGAACAGTCAATTATCATTTTAGGAATCCAGCTTAAATTTTATTGAAAAAAGAAACTCAGTAGCAAAAATGAAAAACATCATCTTTTGGGGAGAGTGGGTGAACAAATGAAATACTATAATGCCATTAAAAATGACAGAGCAAAGAATTCTGAAAAATAGTCATGGAAATATACTACTTGAGAACAGAAACTGTTGTTTCTTTTTGAGTCCCTAACACTTAACACAATGCCTGACAAAATGAAAAACTCCCAATAAATGCTTGATGACTAATTACTAATTAATCACAAGGTGAAAAGCAATATACAGAATAACTAAAATAATGTAAATAAAAACAGCTTCATGAAGTCAGAGGCAATGTTATTATTATGTTTAATCGGAAAATAAATCAGACAAATCAAAATTATCCTTGAAGAAGTGGGAGATTATTAGTAATATTTTAGGTGTCAAAGAGGATTTTTTAGTTTGCTTAAGTGCTTTTTTTTTTCAGTTATCAAGGGAAATTCACAGTGTAAGATTCTGGAGGATATATCAGGGAAAAAAAACTTATAATTAAAAAATGCAATAAAACTTTAATAAATAGGTTTTGACAAAAAAGGGAAAGAAAACAAATAGAATGTGCTTGATTACTTTAAGATTTAAGCAATACAAATTCTCAAAATATTTGTTTTTATGAAAATTTCTAATGTAATATAAAAATTATGCTAATTTTTGTTGAATTCTTCTCTGCAAAAATTTTCACATGAAAAACTTTATTATGTATTCACAGAGATATGTTCAACATTGAAGATAACTTTTTTCATCTTTGTAATTTTGCTTTATTTTTTATTTATTCAATAAAAGAAGCATTGCATAAGATAGTATTATCAAAAATAATTGCATACACATCTGAAAATTTATGATATACCATTTGATAGTCATTTAAATATACAATAAAATAATCATGAAAATTTATTTTCCCTCTCCTTGCCATACTAAAAATGGTTGCCATTAAATACAAGTATGTGTGTATGTACATATGTGTATATACATATGTATATGTATATACATGTAGGTGTGAAATTATTTACATATTTCTGTTTATCAGTTCTTTGTATATCTTCCTTTACATTTTATGTGTAGTTATTTTGGGTAATTTATAATAGTCAAAATGATTTACTTTTTACAGTTGTTCTAAAAACAATTTTGCTTTTATTGTACACATAGTACACATTGATGAGTCAAAATGTATAAGTTTAAAAAATCTTTGGGCACAATTTCAGATTTTCTCTAAAATGGTTGGATTAGTTCACAATTTCCTTAACAATAAATTAGTGTCATAGTTTTTCCACATGCCTTTCAATATTTGCCACTTTTCTCTTCAATCATTTTAGCTGATTTAATACATATAAAATAATATCTCAGAGTTGTTTTAATTTGCATTTCTCTAATCAGTAGTAACTGAAAACATTTTTTTTCATAATACTATAGTTTTGATTTCTTCATTGAAAAACTGGTCCTTTGACCAAGTATCAATTGGGAAATTACTTCTTATAGACCTGACAAACTGCTTACACACACACACACACACACACACACACACACACACACATTTTTATACTTGAGATATAAGATTTTTATTTGAAAAATATTTTATTTGAAATCATTTGAGAAACTGCCAAGTAAGTATTGTTTTCCCAATTTTCTGCTTTCTTTCTGATCTTGGGCACATTGTTTTATTTGTACAAAAACTTTTTTATTTAATGTAATCAAAATTATCCATTTTATACCACATTTTGCTTCTATTTCTTGCTTATTCATAAATTGTTCAACTACAATTAAATCTGGTAAGTAATGTGTTCCATGATTTTCAACAAATTTTCCTTTAATATCTCTCTTTATATCTTGTCTTGGTAAATAGTAAGTAGCAAGTAATAAGCA
This sequence comes from Sminthopsis crassicaudata, assembly GCF_048593235.1. Classification (NCBI taxonomy): domain Eukaryota; kingdom Metazoa; phylum Chordata; class Mammalia; order Dasyuromorphia; family Dasyuridae; genus Sminthopsis; species Sminthopsis crassicaudata. The sequence goes on from NC_133620.1 coordinate 81,446,014, forward strand.
AATGGCCAATTTCTATCATATGGCTTTTTAGTTTTCCCAACAATGTTTCAAAATAGTGAATTCTCACACCAAAATTTTGCCTTTACATTTGTCAACTACAAAATTCAAATATGTATTTGCTGCTTTAAATTGAATGTCTTCTCTGTTCCATTAATCTACCTTTCTGTTTCTTAGTCAGGAACAGATAGTTTTGATAATTACTGACAATCCTACTGGTCTAATACTACTAAAACTCCTTCTTTTACATTTTTTATTAGTTCCTTTGATATTTTTCACTTTTTGTTCTTTCAAATGAATTTTGTTATTATTTTTCTTATTCAAAAATGATTTACAATTATAAATAACACTTGCTGTTAGTTTAAACAAAGGAGGTTTAATTTTTTAACAATTTAAGGAAAATTCCATACCTCTATTTTCAAATGATTTTGATAGAAATAAGTGTTATACTTCATCAAAAACTTTTCTGCACCTATTAATATAATCATACAAACACATTTTCCCCATTACTAATAAACCAATTTCATTTTTCAAATTTTACCTTTAAGATTTTAAAAAAATTAATATATCCTTATTTGGCACAGTGTTTTTTGAATGATCTATCTTTTCTATTAGTCAATCATTTTAATAATTATGTGCCTCCTGCTAGTGTCAAAAAGGTCAAAGCACTGTCTAATTAATTTTCTTATCATCATGAAGCATGGAAGGAAAATGTCAATTTTTAATAACTAAGAAATTAAAAATAATGATTGATAAATGCATTGTTTTTCTATCCCTTAAGATGCTCTTTGACTAGTTCAATATCCCTAAGGGTTTTTATCTAAGTGAAAGAATAGGATACTCTTAATTCATATAAAGTTTCATAAATGTTTAGGCAGGAGACTTTATTAGAAAAAAATGTGTTATGTAAAGACAAATAAAAACAACAAATATGATCAATAATATGAAAATGAAAAAAAACTATCTAGATATGAACACATTAGTATTCTTAAATTATATAGATTTCAAAACTCAGAATAATTTGTAATATTTCTGAGGGTGAATTGATTTATCATCTTTGCAAGAATAACAGTATAAACTGAAGTGATTAGATATCACCTGAATTAGATCATGCCTGCCACTTTCCTTTCTTTATTACAATGTCAAGATAATGTTCAAAATATCTCAGCAAACTCTCCCTCTCATAACTTTTATAAGTAGATTTGCCAGGTGTGACACTAGCAGGAGGCACATAATGCACTTAAGATTGAAAATGAGGCAATTATATTCCAATGTTCTGATTGGCTACATCTTAATTTCTGGACTATGAGATGAACTGATTTAGCTACTGGCTTTCTGGAGGAACCCTGACTATTGCACCTGTTCATTTTATTAAAACAGAAACACCTCCACAGGGGTGAGAATATAAATATTGGTCATGAAACACTGAAGACTTGGAAAACTACTTCTTTAAATGGATTATATTTTTGTCAGATACAATAAGACTAGTATGTAATTATTAGCCTTACAAAATTATTGGAAAATTAATCATTATAATGGGAATTCCCAAAGGCTTTTTAAATTTTAATTTTGAGATTCCTAGATTACTTTCAAAAGTTAGTTTTGTTTCTTTCACCACTACCCCCCTATTAAAGACATTTTCTAAAAATTTCTAATGTTAAAGTGTAGTTTGAATTTGGGTCAATATAATTGTAAATATTTAAAGGAATGTGTTGATTAAAGTTCATTATACGAATTGTTTTGCATAGAAATTGAATCATTTTTCTCATATAACAGATATGAAATAAACAGGAGAATTCATTAAAATAATCATTCTTATAAAATAAGTAATTTCTGTTCCAGTTTAATTATAACAAAACCTATCTAAACTCTTTGTTACCTTCTGAGATCAAGATAGTGACTTTTTTTTAATGCTTCAAGATTTGAATGAATCTTTGCTTTGTGTAATGTAGATATTCCTAATATCCACATAGAATATATAGATAGAATACAGAACATAGAAATGTCATCACTACTTTGTCATCCTTGACAATTTTTGCCATTTGGTAATGGTTAGAACAATCCAAAAATAGAATAAAATGTTTTAAGTAATGATTGATTATTTCATGGAAACTTAAATCTATTACAATTCTAGGATTCTATGAAAGTAGCTAAAAATTTTACTATCACATTTAAATAGAAAACCTTGTTTGTATACAAAGACAAAAACTTTCATATTTTATCAGCCATAAAAATGGACCACTGATGGAAGATGTGAAGACACACACACATGCATTTTTGTGTACCCCCCCACACACATACTTCAGAACTTCATAAAAGGCACAGTAGAAGGAGGGAGAGAGATGGTCAACTACAGGGACAGTGCAGGGACTCTAGGCTGTGTGATATCCATGTGCTGGGGAAATCTACCAGGAGACCCTTTGCCAAAACACAGCAGTGTTAGCTACTCTGTTGTGGTTCAGAAGCCAGCAAATCAGCAGACTAGCTATGAGAGATCCAATGCAACTACAAAAGGCAAATAGGAAGCCCTATATCCCAGAAAAATGGGGGACTTAACCATGCCCATCCAGCATGGGAAGGAGGCCAGCAGCACTGGTTCCTGGGTTGCATGAAGCTTTCACTTATAGAGGAAGTTAGGGACAATCTCCCCTTTGTCCTAAAAATAGACCTCAACTTTAAAAATAAGCAAAAAAGCAAATAAAGCTCTAACCACAGATAGCTTTATGGAGACAGAGAAGAACAGACCTCAAAATCTGAGGACACAAGACAAATCATCTCCAGATGAAGCCCCAAAGAGTGATAATGAGTTGGTTTTCATCTCACAAGGCTCTCTTGGAAGAGTTGAAAAAAGGATCTTAAAAGAGAGTTAGAAAAATGGGGAAAGAAAATGAAAACTTTGCAGGAGAGTTTGGAAAAGGAAACATTATTTGAATAAACACCTTAAAAAGTGATTTAGCAAAATGGAAAAAGCATATAACTCCTTAAAAATAGACTTGATAAAACTGAAAAAGAAACCAACATGTTGAAAAAAAAAGTATGCGAAAAAAAATGAACAAAATGATTCATTTAAAAGTTAAATTGGCTAAATGCAAAATGAGATTTAAAAAAATTCTAATTGAATAAATGGAAGTAAATTTCTCAATGAGATATCAAGAATCAGTCAAAAAAAAAAAGAAGAAGAAGAAAATATAAAATACCTCACTGGACAAATAACTGACCTGGAAAATAGATCTAGAAAAAACAATCTAAGAATTATTGGAATATCTGAAAAACATGATAAAATAGGGTCAAAAGAGAGAAATAAATTTATAGACCAATATTTCCCTAATGAATATTTATGCTAAAATCTTAAATGAAATATTAGCAAAGAGATTACAGTAAATTATTCCTAGGATAATACACTATGACCTAGTAGGATTCATGCCAGGAATACGGGGCTGTTTCAATATTTGGAGAACTAATAGCATAAGTGGCTATATCAATAGTCATACTTATAAAAATCATATGATTACCTCAATAGAGGCAGAAAAAGCATTTGACAAAATCTAACACCCATTCCTATTAAAAACACTGCAAAGTATATGAATAAATGAAGTTTTCCTTAAAATGATCAGTAGCAACTATTTAAAATCATCAGCAAGCATCATATGTATTGGGAATAAACTAGAACTATTCCCAACAAGATCAGGTGTGAAACAAGGTTGCCCAATATTTACTGTTCATTTTTTTATTAGAAAAGTTAGCTTTAGCAATGAGAAGAAAAAAAATTAAAGGAATTAGAGTAGGAAATTACAAAAAAAAGCAAATTATCATTTTTTTTTACAAATGATATGAGGGTATACTTATAGACAATCCTAGAGAATTAACTAAAAAAACTACTAGAAACAATTCACAATGTTAGCAAAGTTGCAGGATACAAAATAAATCCACATAAATCATCAGCATTTTTATATGTTAGCCACAAAGCCCAACAATAAGAGATACAAAGAAAAATTCTGCTTAAAATAACTATAGATAACATAATATTGGTAATCTACCTACCTAGGCAAACTCAGAAACTATATGAACACAATTAAAAAGTACTTTTCACACAAATAAAGTCAGGTCTAATCAATTGGAAGAATATTCAGTGCCCCTGGGTGTAAATAATCAAAATGACAATTCTACCTTAATTAATCTACTTATTCAGTGCCACACTCATCAAACTCCCCCAAAATTATATTGAACTAGAAAAAAATAATAACAAAGTTGATCTGGAAAAACAAAAGGTCAGGCAGTTCAAGGGAATTAATAACAACAAATACAAATGATGGTGGCCCAGCTGTACCAGATCTAAAACTATATTATAAAGTAGTGGTCATCAAAACTATCTGGTACTGGCTAAGAAATAGAGGAGTCAATCAGTGGATAGGTTAGGCTCACAGGACAAAATAGTCAATGACTATAGTAATCTAGTGTTTGATAAATTCAAAGACCACAGTTTCTGGGATAACAACTCACTATTTGACAAAAACTGCTGGGAGATTGGAAATTAGTATGACAAAAACTAGGCACTGACCCACACTTAACACCGTATATCAAAATAAGATCAAATTGGATTCATTATTTAAAATAAAGAGTAATACTATAAGCAAAGTAGAAGAATAAAGGATAATCTCCCCTCAGATCTGTGCAGAAGGAAGAAATTTGTAGCCAAAGAAGAACTAGAGTACATTATGGAATGCAAAATGGATAATTTTGATTATATTAAGTTAAAAACTTTTATAGAAACAAAACCAATGTAGACAAAATTAGAATGGAAGGAATAAAATGGGAAAAAAAAATTACAACCAAGTATTCTGATAAAGGCCGCATTTCTAAATATATAAAGAATTGACTCAAATTTATTAGAATTTAAGCCATTCTCCAACTGATAAAGTGTCAAAATATATGAACAGACAAATTTCAGATAACTAAATTAAAGTCATTATAGTCATATAAAAATACTCTAAATCACTTTTGATCAGACAGCTTTTAAGACAGCTCTGAGGTATACACAGCTTTCAGATTGGCTAAAAAGATGACAGAAAAAAAATAACAATGAATGTTGGAGGGGATGTTGGAAAACCTGAACACTAATACATTATTGTTGAAGTTGTGAATAGATCCAACTATTTTGGAGAGCAATTTGGAATTATGCCTAAAGGGCTATCAAACTGTGCATACCTTTTGATCCATCAGTGTCTCTATTTGGTCTTATCCCAAAGATCATAAAAAAGGCAAAAGGACTCATGTACAAAAATGTTTGTAGCAGCCTTTTTGTAGTGGTAAGAAACTAGAAACTAAGTGGATGCCCATAAATTGGAGAATGTCTGAATAAATTATGGTTTACGAATGTTATGGAACATTATCATTATATAAGAAATGATTAGCAGGATGATTTCAGAGAGATCTGGAGAGATTTATATGAATTGATGTTGTGTGAAGTGAGTAAAATCAGGAGAACTCTGCAAACAGCAAAAAGAAGATTATATAATGATCAATTCTGATGGATGTGACTCTTTTCAATAGCAAGGTGAACAGGAAAATTTCAATAGTCTTGTGATGAAGAGAGTCATCTGCACCCAAAGAGACGACTGTGGGGATTTTTATTGTTATTTGTAGGCATTTTGTTTTCTTTTTCATGGTTTATCTATTTTTCTTGTGCATCATGATAACTGTGGAAATATGTATAGAAAATTGTACATATTTAACATATAATGGATTTCTTGCCGTCTATGGGAGGAGATGGAGAGAACAGAGGGAAAAATTTGGAATACAAGATTTTACAAGAGAGACTGTTGAAAATTATCTATACATATGTTTTGAAAATAAAAAGTTTTAATAAAAAATCTAATATATGAGAGGAAGAAATATCAATGAAGTCAATATCTTTAAGTAGAAAAATAACTCAATCTATAAATTTGATTTACAAACTTTATCTTCCAAGGAATATAGGTAGTATATAATAGATAGATGAATGCATAGAAAGATATTTATTATATAAATGCAAGTTTAACACAACTGGCAATTTACAGGTAAATATCTAAACTATGAAAATCCCATTTCCATTTATTGGTAGCATTAGAATTGATAGATCAACTGAATATTCAATAATAATCCATGTGATCATGTAAAAATTCAAATCAACAATCATAATAATATGGTCTTTTACTCAGAAATACACAAACTTTTGAAGGAATAGAATTGACTCTTATTTTAATGTAGCTCAAGCTTTCAGGACCCTAGCTTAACTCCCATTCCCATTGAGGATTCAAGTCTCCTAATCTTGGATCTCTCTCTCTCTCTCTCTCTCTCTCTCTCTCTCTCTCTCTCTCTCTCTCTCTCTCTCTCTCTCTCTCTCTCTCTCTCTCTTTCCTCTAAAAATAGCCCAAGAGATAAAAAAGGTAATTTTATGATGTCTTCAGCTCAACTCCTCACTGTTGTTGTTCCCTCCAAGACAGTCAATTATATATATATATATATATATATATATTTTTATAATATTACCCTTGTATTCATTTTTTCACAGAGTTGTGGGTATAATACATGTGTGTGAATATCATTTTCTTGTCTGTTTTCTCTTATTTATGAGGTATTCAGGAAGATTTCTTTAAGCATGATGAGTGTATATCCATTTTTATAATTTCTCATGATACACATTGATTCCAGCTTCTTTGGAATATCAATTAGGACAACGATGAGAATATGGGAGTCCAAAATATTTGGGACTCTTCAAATCTAGATCTACTATGGCCAAAGAAGCGATGAAAGTCCAAAGAAAGCTATGGGAATCAAAGTTCTCTGCTCTCTTTCTCCCCAGATATAGTTCTTCTGCACTACTATGGAAGAAAGCCTCCCTTTCCAAGAAACTCAAGATCATTATATAGCATCCATAGAGAATAACAAAATTCTATAGAGTAAAAACCACTCTTGCCTTTCATAAATTATTCTCTTACTTTTATTCAGATGACTTTCAAAGACTTTTCTCATTTAATCTAGTGTAGTGATTATTAGCCTTAGATTTTGATTCTGTATATATGTGTGTGTGTGTGTGTATGTACATTGTGTTTCAGCATAATTGGTTTCTTTTGTAATACAATGTATTTTATGTATTTAAAAACATTCTGAGAAGTGGTTTCATCAGATGCAAATAGAATTTGTGACACACAAAAAAATTTACAATACCTTCATTCATTAAATGGGCATATTCTCACTTGATGTAACTATTAAATTAAAATGAAGTGGGGTGGCTTCAGATAAACCACATATGAAGCCATAAGAAACGAAAATACACAAAATTAGCATCAGTAATGCCACTTTGTTAATATTCCTCATATATTTTGGTGACTTTGTTTTAGTTTATAAAAGTACTCCTTTCATTTCGTAGTATAAATCAAATTCTATGAAGGAAATATGGATCTCCAAATATAGAAACACTTAATTCTTAAATGACAATTCTTATTTTAAAATGTCATTCTAACTACTACATTATGCACTGAAGTATAGTCTTCAAGATAGTTAACTATCTATCTTTCTGTTTATTTATAAAATATACAACTTTCAACTGAATCTTAATTTTCTTTTTTGGTTCAATATATATGCCAGAGTTGAGTCTTTTACCTAAAACTAACTATTCAATATGACTGACTATTTAGCAAAACAGATTGAATCAAGTTAACTTTTATAGACAAAATAATTAGACATGCTCAAAATGACTCCTGCTTTTTTCAATACTATATTAACAATCTTTTACAAGCTCCTACATGGGAGGACCAATATCATTACTATTATTATTTTTTTCTTAAACAAGCTATAGCATAATGCATAATGCATAGGGAGTGTATACATTGGATGTTTTGGGAGAAAGATTAAACATATATTGTAAAAAAAAATAATTACTTAAAGCCATTTTATATGTTGATTAAATATTTAATATAATCATTTGTATAAATTGATTTATAAAAGATTTTTGATTAAAAATAGAGATTACGTGTATTTGACTTTAGTGGGAAATTTTTTTCATTAATTTCAAATAGTGAAATTAGTCCATCAAAACTTAATTTTATTTAATACTTCTCAATGCTTTATTAAACATGATATTGAATTGCTTATAAATATTGATTTTTTCACCTGTAACTAAGATTATCAATACATATAATACTTGTTTTAAAAAATGGAAAAAACTCAAACAACAATATGGTTGATTTCAACTATAAAAACAAAGGCACCATTATAGTAAATTGTTAAAGGTTATTTTAGGAATGTTTAGATAGCACTCATATTTCTTGGAGGTGACAACAGTAAATACAACTACTAATAATAGTAACAATAATTACCATTTATATACCACTTTCAAGTTTCAAAATATTGCAAATATTAGCTCATTTTATACTAACAAAAACCCTAGAAGGTATTATTATTATCATCATCATCATCCCTCTCTTACAGATATATATATATATATATATATATATATATATATAAATACATGTATATATGTATGTATATATGCATGTATGTATATAAATATATATGTCTGTATTTGAATCCTTGGAATATCCAACTTAGAAGATGATGTGTCCATCACCATAAGATATTCATAATGTTAGAAGGAATGAATAGTCAATCTGAACAATAAGATCTAGAATATCAAAAGAGATCACTATTAATTCCTTAATCTTCTTGAAATTTACTGATGCAAGGAATTTATGATATATATGCAATATATCTATATATGCAAATATATGGGATATACACATATATACATATATAATGCTCTTCACATACATACATTTATATATATATATATATAAATATTTGTATGTACATAACAAAAATAATCAAATATCTGTGTATGTAAAATCAAGAGTAAAATAATTTAATGAATGTCTCTTTTAAAGAGCTTTGTTCTTCCCCCTTTACTACTTTGAAATTTAATTTATGAGATAACATAATTTCTGTCTTACCTCAGACTTTTTAAAAAATATCTAATTCAGTACCACCATTGTTAGTCCTATTAAAAAGATAACAAGAATTTTCGAGCTGCTACTGCCTCTCTTGGAATGTTAAAAAGCAAAAGTTAAACGCTTTACTTGTTTATTGTATTATGTACTCATAGCTTTAGAGTCATGTAGCCCAGTCTTATCAGTTTATAGATAAACTCAGACTTAGAGAGATTAAATGATTGTGCTAAGTTTGTACTTATAGTGGAAGAGAGATTTAATTCTCAATCTCCTGACTCTCTATATATTATTCTTCTCCCGTTATAGCACAGAGCCTGTATTGATGTCAGTGTTATTTTGTCATTCTCCCATGTATGGAGCTGTAGGCTTGCTTTCATGACTTCATTAAATTAGTATTCTCTAAATTAGGCCTCTAAGTTTTATTTGCCCCATTTGGTATATAGGTTTAGAAAATATTTAAGGATTACTCAGAAGCCCAACAGAAAGCTGACACATGGGACTTATACCCAGTATCATCAGATTTATAATCTTGCTCAGAGAGCATAGAAAAAAAAAGTGAGAATTCTTTAGCTAGTATTGTATTCCAGGGATATTTGCTAAGCTTTCATCAAGAACTTAAAATATTTGCATGCATGCTCTAATTTCTTGAGCTATGATTTAGACTCCATATCATAGGAACTAGAATAGCAAGATGCATAAGACAAAAACTGTTAGAAGGATCTCAAAAGGTTTTTAATATTGTAGCCACAGAGGGATAATGATCATATAAATCATTTTTCAACTGTGCCTAAGTTATTACAATAGCAAATGCGAGCAAAGTAACTGTAATTATTGTAGGACACTATTTTGCAAGCTTGTTAGATTTTTGAAAACCACTCAATATACTGAATGACATTCATTCATGATCTGACAGTTTCTCTATCTATGTATCTATCAAATCTGTAAAGTTATACCTCAGTCAATTATATATACATATATATATGTATATATAATAGTAAAATTATTACTATAATAATGACACTACAGCAATAAATATGGTGGTTCAAGGAATATAGCAATTTAAAAGCACATAAAATAAGTTTATTTTTTTTTATATAAAAACAAATGGTAATAACATTTATTTTAAAATCTCAACTTCCAAAAACTTTTAAATCCACAGGCCTGAACATGTTATTTCTTTGCTCAAAAGCCTTAGCTCTATCATTTGACAAGTATTTATTAAGCACTAACTATGCGTTCAGACACTGTGCTAGGCACTAGGAATACAAATATAAAATCAGAACAGTCCCTGCCCTCATAGAGCTTACATTATAAGGAGACAATGTACACACACGTTTGGGGATGTTTACAAAAGTCAACAAAATAAACACAAGATTATTTTGGTGAGGAAGTGACTAGCAGCTGGGGGGAATGCTTCTGGGGAAAACCATAACCCCTTCAGTTCAGCAACTATCTGGTTACAGTCTATCTTTCCAGCCTTAGTCTACATAACTTTTCTTCCTTCTTCCACATTCCAACCTAAGCAGACTACTTCTCTTCAAGGTACTTCCCACCTATTTACATTTGACTTTCTATTCTGGAAAAAAACTTCCCCCTCACATCCCAAGACTGAAATTATCCTCTTCTTTCAAAGTTCACTTAAAAAAAAGTGCCATCCCTTTTTGAAGATGTCTCTGCTTTACACAATTAAATATAGAAAAGGACATAAAATAAGTTTAAAAGTCAAAAGGATCGCAGGAGGTTTCCTAATCTAACTCCCTTACTTTGAAGATGATTAAACAAAGAATTAGGAAGTTAAGATGAAATTATCCAATGTCAGATGGATAGAAATTAGCAGAATCAGGATTAAAACTCAGGTTCTTCTGACTCTCAATTCAATTTTTATTTTTATTATACTATAGTATTAGAGAAAATAATTTACTCTTTAAAGATTCTATATTTCCTACTTTAAAAAAAAAGTCATTTCATTATTACATTTTTTTCAGTAAGAATGAGGAAAGTAAAAAAGACAATCTTGGGATTTGAAGGCTAAAATAATTAACCCTACAACCTTTATTCTTTAAAAAAAAAAATCAATTTCTTACTGGTTGTTTTCCAAACTAACTGGATTCTTACTTTGCTTACCTTTCCCAACACTGTCATCCCTGAGAGACATAGTTTTATGTCCTATAAAGTAATAATCAGAGTTGGCCTGAAATTTTAAAAGTTATCAGAGAAGTTGAGGATTGTTTCTAAAAGCTGTTAAACAGCTACTTCTCTCCTAGGTGGCTGGAAGATAGAAAATACCTTGTATTGTTTAAGGAAATATCAGTGTGTATATTTGTATTCATATTTTATTTGTCTGAAAATATAAAAATGTTTATAATAATAGCTAGCATTTATGTAACATGATAAGGTTGGCAAAGAACTTTACAATTATTAAAGGAAAATGAGGAGATAAATAGGTACTATCATTATTTTTTCACAAATGAGGAAACTGAGGCAGACAGAGGGTTATATGATTTGCCTAGTCTTATAGCTACTAAGGATACAAGGTCAGAATTTAACTTCTCTCTCCCTGACTCCAGGTCTAAAGTTCTAGCCACTGCATCATCTTTTATTCATTTTATAAGTTTATTGCTAGGACGTAACCCACGCATACATACTTTTTGGGGTAGATACATAGAAATAGAACACTAAAATCCTTATATAATGGTAGAAAGTCTCTGTCCATTGTACTGGAAACATAGAAAAATGATTATCTAAATGATCTCAGCTTTACCAAAATTCATAGTAAATGTGAGTTGTTGTAGGAGCTAAATGTGAATTCCTGTGCCAAACTATTTAGCAAAGTCAAGGTGTGTCTTTGTTAACTAGGCAAAGTTATAGAAGAACTTCTGCTTTTTTTTTTTTTTTTTTTTGGGGGGGGGGAGTGGGACAGTGACGCATTCTGATGAAAATGAAATCATATAAGTTCAAAGTCACTATTCTGTGACTCAGAAGCCCAAACACAAGTTTGAGTTCTTTAATTTACCACCTCTATGATCTTGGGCAAGTCAATTAACTTTTCTTGGATTTACCTGTAAAAGGAGAGGTCTACATAAAAAAAAATATATTTCTAAGGTTCCTCATAGATCCAGATGTTTATAATTCTATGAAATCTTGATATATTCTGTATAGTCAAATCTTATAATTAAACAATATTTATGAATTTTATTATATAATCCACAAATGATTAATCATTAGCATGTACAAGATATTAGATGGTATTTATCATTACTCAACTTGTAGGATTTTGGATATAGTATAAGATGGAGAATACTCTTATTTCACAGAATGTTTTCTAGAATGTTAATTGCCCCAACATTCGGAAAAACAATATGAAATATTACTTTATAAAAGTAGTTAAAACAATAATGTTCAAAAATCAAGTCCTTTTTAGTTCTGGGAATATAACTTTCATCATCATTTTCTTGTGTTTAAGCAATTTGTATTCTTCCCCAAAGTCTTGTATTTAATTAGATTCTTCACATATCGATCAATAAAAAAATTAATGTTGCTAAAGTCTTCAAATATATTATGAAATTCAAAATGTCATTCCCATTAATTAGTATGTGTGCATATGTGGATGGCAGCATAGGTAAGATTATTCATTCTGCAGCACTTGCCGCAGCAGCACATATACTAAGAATGCTCTGCTTGTCATAACTTTTTTAAATGACATTATATAAGCATGAAATTTGTTATTCATACAAGAAATCATGTAGGAGAATTAGGAAAAAGCTATGTTTCATGCAGTAACAGGATTTCTCCTGCTATATGTCATATCTGATGTCCTCTACACAATGTGATACACAGAAAGAAAAATAAACTTTCAGAGATGGGTAGGACCTTAGACACTCAACTAATATAACCTACAGCTAAATAATATCTATAGCAATGATCATCTACCATTTGCTTGACAACATGGAACTCCCCTCTGTCTGAAAAAAACCCATCACACTATTGGAATCTCCAGAGTTATAAAAATATCTTTGTAAATTTGTTTCTGTAACATCCTTTTGATCATTGAATGTTAATGTAGGAAGAAGAGAAGGCAAAAGAAACAAGCATTTATTAAGCTCTAATATTTGCTAAACATTGTCTTAAACACTTTAAAATATTATATAATTTGAGTAAGACACCTGAAAACTCATATAATCCAATTTTCTCATTTCACAGATGTAAGTGAGGATCAAAATAAAGAAATTATTTTTTCAAGGTCACATATCTAGTAAAAGGCAAAAGCAAGACAAATCTAATCCTTCAAATATTTGAGGACAGTGATTGTCTGCCCCTTACTCCATGCCCCCTCATCTTTATTTATTTTAATAACTTTTTATTGACAGTACATATGCATGGGTAATTTTATACAACATTATCCCTTGTACTCACTTCTGTTCTGACTTTTCCCTTCCCTCCCTCCACCTCCTCCCATAGATTATATATGTTAAACATGTTATAGTACATCCTAGATACAATATATGTGTGCAGAACCTAACAGTTCTCTTGTTGCACAGAAAGAATTGGATTCAGAACATAAAAAGACCTAAGAAGAAAAACAAAAATGCAAACAGTTTACACTCATTTCCAAGTGTTCCTTCTCTGGGTGTAGCTGATTCTATCCAACATTGATCAATTGGAACTGAAGTAGATTTTCTCTTTGTTGAAGATATCCACTTCCATCAGAACACATCCTCATACAGTGTTGTTGAAATGTATAATGATCTCCTGGTTCTGCTCATTTCACTCAGCATCAGTTCAAGTAAGTCTTTCCAACTCTCTTTGTATTCATCCTGCTGGTCATTTCTTACAGAACAATAATATTCCATAACATTCATATACCATAATTTACCTAACCATTCTCCAATTGATGTGCATCCATCCATTTTCCAGTTTCTAGCCACCACAAAAATGGCTGCCACAAATATTTTGGCACATATAGGTTCCTTTCCCTTCTTTAGTATCTCTTTGGGATATAAGCCCAGTAGTAACACTGCTGGATCAAAGAGTATGCCCAGATTGATAAGTTTTGGGGCATAATTGCTCTCCAGAATGGTTGGATTTATTCACAACTCCACCAACAATGCATTAGTGTCCCACATCCCCTCCAACATTCATCATTGTTTTTTTCTTTCATCTTAGCCAATATGACAGGTGTGTAGTGGTATCTCAGAGTTGTCTTAATTTACGTTTCTCTGATCAATAGTGATTTGGAACACTGATATGAGTGAAAATAATTTCAATTTCATCATCTGAAAACTGTCTGTTCATATCCTTTGACCATTTATCAGTTGGAGAATGGCTTGATTTCTTATAGACTCAATTCTCTATATATTTTGGAAATGAGGCCTTTATCAGAACCTTTAAAATTTACAAATATTTTCCCAGTTTGTTGCTTCCCTTCTCTTATTTGCACAAAGGTTTTTTAAATTGATATAATCAAAATTTTCTATTTTATGATGAATAATGATCTCTACTTTGTCTTTGGTAACAAATTCCTTCCTCTTCCACAAGTCTGAGAGATAAACTATCCAATGTTCCTCTAAAGTATTTATAATCTTGTTCTTTATGCCTAAATCATAGATCCATTTTGATCTTATCTTGGTGTACAGTGTTAAGTGTGGGTCCATGCCTAATTTCTGCCATAATAATTTCCAGTTTTCCCGGAAATTTTTGTCAAATAATGAATTCTTATCCCAAAAGTTGGGGTCTTTGGGTCTGTCAAACACTAGATTGCTATAGTTATTGACTACTTTGTCCTGTGAACCTAACCTATTCCACTAATCAATTAATCTATTTCTTAGCCAATACCAAATGTTTGGTGATCACTGCTTTATAATATAGTTTTAGATCAGGTACAGCTAGGCCACCTTCATTTGATTTTTTTCATTAATTCCCTTGAAATTCTCGACCTTTTGTTCTTCCATATGAATTTTGTTATTTTTTTCTAGGTCATTAAAATAGTTTCTTGGGAGTCTCATTGGCACAGCACTAAAATAATAGAGTAGTTTAAGGAGTATTGTCATCTTT
This sequence comes from Sminthopsis crassicaudata, assembly GCF_048593235.1. Lineage (NCBI taxonomy): Eukaryota > Metazoa > Chordata > Mammalia > Dasyuromorphia > Dasyuridae > Sminthopsis > Sminthopsis crassicaudata. Next base: position 81,461,046 of record NC_133620.1, read on the forward strand.
ATTATATTTACTCAACTTATCCAAGAGCATTTAATATTTTCCCAATTGTTTATATCTGACTTTATTAGTGTGGAAAGTGTTTTATAATTTTGCTCATATAATTCCTGGTTTTCCTTTGGTAGATAGATTCCCAAATATTTTATACTATTGACAGTTATTTTGAATGGAATTTCTCTTTGTATCTCTTGCTGTTGGATTTTCTTGGTGATGTATAAAGATGCTGAAGATTTAGGAGGATTTATTTTGTATCCTGCAACTTTGCTAAAGTTGTGAATTATTTCTAATAGCTTTTTAGTAGAATCTCTGGGGCTCTCTAAGTATGCCATCATATCATCTGCAAAGAGTGATAGTTTGGTTTCCTCATTACCTACTCTAATTTCTTTAATCTTTTTTCTTGACTCTTATTGCCAAGGCTAGTGTTTATAATACAATATTGATTAGTAATAGTGATAGTGAGCAACCTTGTTTCACTCCTGATCTTACTGGAAATGGTTCCAGTTTATTCCTATTACATATGATGCTTACTGATGGTTTTAATTATATGCTCCTGACTATTTTAAGGAAAAGTACATTTATTCCTATACTCTCAAGTGTTTTTATTAGGAATGGATGCTGGATTTTATCAAATGCTTTTTCTGCATCTATTCAGATGATTGTATGATTTTTGCTCATTTGGTTATTGATATAGTCAATTATGCTAATACTTTTCCTAATATTGAACCAGCCCTGCATTTCTGGTATAAATCCTATTTGGTTATAGTTTATTATCCTGGGAGTGTTTTGCTGTAATCTTTTTGCTAATATTTTATTTAAGATTTTAGCATCAACATTCATTAGGGAGATTGGTCTAAAATTTCTTTCTCTCTTTTCAACCTACCTGGTTTAGGTATCAATGCCATGTCTGTGTCATAAAAGGAATTTGGTAGGACTCCTTCAATCCCTATTTTTTCAAATAGTTCATATAGCATTGCAGTTAATTGTCCTTTAAATGTTTGGTAGAATTCACAAGTAAATCCATCTGGTCCTGGGGATCTTTTCTTAGGGAGCTGATTAATACCTTGTTCTATTTCTTTTTCTAAGATGGGACTATTTAACCAATTTACTTCTTCCTCTGTTAATCTGAGCAAGCTATATTTTTTAAGGTATTCTTCCATTTCATTTAAGTTATTGAATTTATTGGCATAAAGCTGGTCAAAGTAATTCCCAATTATTGCTCTAATTTCCTCTTTATTAGTGGTGAGTTCTCCCTTTTCATTTTTAAGACTAAAAATTTGATTTTCCTCTTTCGTTTTTTTAATCAGATTTACTGTGTTTATATATTTTGTTGGTTTTTTCATAGAACCAACTCTTAGTTTTTTAATTAATTCAATAGTATGTTTTTTTTTTCTACTTTCAATTTTATTAATCTCACCTTTTATTTTTAGAATTTCAAGTTTAGTGTTTGATTGGGGGCTTTTAATTTGTTTCTTTTCTAGAAATTTTAGTTGCAAGCCCAATTCATTGACCTTCTCTTTCTCTATTTTATGCAAGTAGGCCTGTAGAGATATAAAATTTCCCCTTATTACTGCATCCCACACATTTTGATGTGATATCTCATTATTGTCATTTTCTTGGGTGACGTTATTAATTATGTCTATGATTTGCTGTTTCACCCATTCTTTAGTATAAGAATATTTAGTTTCCAATTATGTTTGGTCTATTTTCCCCTGGCTTTTTATTGAATGCAATTTTCATTGCATCATGGTCTGAAAAGGATGCATTTACTATTTCTGCCTTACATCTTTATTTTATTTTATTTTATTTTAGCCAGTTCTCATGTGGCATGATCTCCAGGTCCTTTGACACTCCATTTGTTTGCTTAATTATGTGATGAAATTTGTTGTTGTTCTTACTAAAATCTGGTGTCAAGAACAACCACAATATTCTAGACATGATTTGATCATGGAAAAGCATAGCAAAACTTTTGCCTCTATATATTTTTCATTACTTAAAAGTTCTCAGAGTTGTATTTTAATTGGTAATATTTTCTCTATCTCTATATAACACCTTTAGTGATGGTCTTTTGAAGTCTATGGCCAAAAATATGTAACATCTTTTATCTGACCTAGTTGTTTACCTCTATAAATATAGCTGAGCTGAAAGAAAAGTTTGGCTTTCAACAATCACATATCTGAAAATTTTTCAGCTTGGTAGGACATGGCAGTATATCTTCTACATTTGATTAAACATTTAAGTAAGATTTTATCAGAATTCTTATATTATGGATGCTGCCTCTTCATGCAGCCTAAAAGCACATTTAGTACTTTTCCCTGCCAGTTCATTCTCATAAAATTTGAAATTATAGCTAGTTCATTCATATTACTCAATATAATGCTCAATATACAATTGCTCAATACAATGAAAACTAATTAATATAAAAATCTTTGTTAATTTGACCAAGAACTTTCCAACTACAAGCTGAGGCTACATGACAGTAGAACTCTTATGGAAAAAATTCACACATTTGGTAAAACTTTAGATTACATGTACATGTGAAAATCCTTGTTTCTTTTCTTTCTATTCCAGACAGCAAGCAAATTGCCTTGTATATAGGAAGTACCTAATACCAATTTGATGAACTAAATAAATTTGAATTGATTCTATAAATGACCAGCTAATTCATTTTAAATGATTAAGCCAGTTACTGATGGAAACAGAACTATAGGAAGTTACCATATCTATGGTGACTATATTCACATTAGTTCATATTTATAGAGTGCATTATAGGCATAACAGTTTTGTGGATAACCAATAATGTTGTTTTATCAGTTCATAAATTTTCATTGGACACTATCTAAACCATGACTTGAGGAAAGCAGGCAGGATTGCCTTTGGAGAACTGTGCAATGCTTATATTTCAATTTTTTTTCAATGAACGCAATTTCACATTACTTCAGTTTATTTCAATTTTTCTCTAAAACAAAGGTCTAACTTTGAAATATCTCAACTTTTGTTGGTTATGCAGTATGACTACACATCATAAAATTTTAGCCCTCAAAAAATTAAAATTACTGGTGAGCTAATAGGCAAACGAAAGACTTGATGGAGATGAGAAGCCTGTAACACATTACCAATGAAGTAAAGAATGTGATTGACCATAGAAAGTAAGGACTTAAAAAATTGTCAAGAGACAGAGAAAAAGAGACAGATATATATGAGAGAAAGAGAGAGAGAGAGAGAGAGAGAGAGAATAATGTAAAGCCTTTGTCCTCCATTAGTATCTATGAAATGTTGAAAGATCTAGAGAAATGTTTCAACTCATTGGGTGCATGCTTATGGAGGATTTACTGAAAGACATGGACTTGATTCACAAAGAAAACAAGATATTGGTAGCTTATGATCTCCACCACCAGGAGGTGGAGGTGGAAGGAGTCTCTATTTTGTTGAGATTGGAGAGCCATCTCACACATCAAAATTTACATATTTTTGTACTCACAACCCTGTGAAGTAAGTAGTATAAATATAACTATTTTTAAAACAAGGAAATTGAAGTTTAGATAGATCAAGTGATATTTTCAAAGTCATGTAATGATTGATCTAAGACCCAAACCACATTTTCTAATTTCAAGCCCAGTACTCTAACACCACAATTTTCTATCATTTCTATCTTAGAAGCAACATTCTCTAGATTCTAATTCTCTTTCTTTAAACTGCCTTCACTTAAAGACTGTATCATAAGAGATTCTAACAAAATGGAAAACTGGAACAAAAATAGAACAAAGGGATTTTTCAGTACACCATTTAGTATCAAAGGATAAAAAACACATTTACCTAAAAGTATCTACAAAAACCGATAACTAGATTTTCAAAAATTAGTAATTGAAAACTAGCTAGATATTGGGACAACACTTCAAGTTGCTGAAGTTGAATTCAAGTTGTTGAAGAGAATGAGATTTTAGGAAGAAGCTGATATGAGAGCAACTAGTAGTATCTATCATCTGCCTGTTCCCAGATCACCACAGTAGAAACTTCAGGAAATTTTCCCCTTCAATGAAATGTAGTTCTCTCTGTGTCTGTCTTTCTCTGTCTCTATTTTTCTCTTTGTCTCTGTCTCTTTCTGCATCTGTATCTCTCTATTTGTCTGTGTCTCTTTCTGTCTCTTTCCCTTTATCTCTGTCTCTGTCTGTCTCTTTTTCTCTTTTTCTGCCTCTATCTTTCTGCCTCTGCCTCTATGCGTGTCCCTATACCTATGTCTGGGACTGTGTCTGTATCTGTGTTTCTGTGTGTGTGTGTGTGTGTGTGTCTGTCTGTCTGTCTTTGACTGTCTCTGTCTCTTTCTCTCTTTGTCTCTATCTCTTTCTTTCTCTGTCTCTGTCTCTGTCTCTCTCTTTCTCTGTCTCTCTCAGTCTCTCTCTCTCTTTTTCTCTGTTTGTCTCTCTTTCCTTCCCTCCCTTCCCTTCTTTTCCTCCTCCCTCTGTTGAGACAAGTTATCTCACTCCCAATGGAAGAACTCCTTCATTCTGGATTTCCATTTTGACATCAACTTATATATGTGAATTTCTGTGTGTGTGTGGTAGAAGAAAGCCATTTCCTTTTCCTTCCAAAAATCTTAAATTCAACATTTTATAAGATATATACCTATGTAAGAACTTTGTTATGCATTCAGGTATATGCATATAAGTACCTAGAGTTAGCCATGAAATTATGCATTATAGAAAAGTGGTGCTTATATTTGCAAGGTCATTTAAAATCTTACTGTCTACAGTGGAACTGAAGTTTGCAGATCATATAATCCAATCTTACATGTCTAGGAACTGAAAGCTGGGGAATATACATGACTATTTTAGGGTCATACCTACAGGACTAGTACCTACAGGAGCCTTTCAGTGTACAATTATCTGCGTTTCAGATTCACAGATTAAAATTGTGCTTTACTTTTCTGCTTGGATATGATTTTTATATTTATTTAAAGAATTCACCAAACAACATAAATGTTCCTGTTATTTGTTTTTTAAATGTATATAGAAGAACATTTTTTTCATGTCAGGGATATATGAGTTTCTAGTAACTCTGAGATGATTTATTAGTGTTACCATATATTAAAAATGAAAATGTTATTTATTTATTATAATTCAAACAAGGGAGGGAGAAATTATCTTTAATCCTTGAAGAATTCCTTTCAATATTATATAAATAGTAAAGTTCACATTAATGAGGAGTTCAGGCTTTGTCATGAATTCATAATTAGAAAGGGGAAAAAAAGGACCTGCTCTAGCATTTTTTTTTTTTTTTTTTTTTTTTTTTTTTTTTTTTCCATTTGGAATCTTTGTTATACATTCTTTTTTTTTTTTTTTTTTTTTTTTTTTAATTTTTTTTTATTATATATATATATATTTTATAATATTATCCCTTGTATTCATTTTTCCAAATTACCCCCCCTCCCTTATTCCCTCCCCCCGACGACAGGCAATACCATACATTTTACATGTGTTACAATATAGTCTAAGTAAAATACATGTGTGTGAATATCATTTTCTTGTTGCACAATAAACATTAGAATCCGAAGGTATATGCAACCTGGGCAGACAGATATTAGTGCTAACAATTTACATTCCCCTCCCAGTGTTTCTTCTCTGGGTGTATCTACCTCTGTCCATCATTGATCAACTGGAAGTGAGTTGGATCTTCTTTATGTTGAAGATTTCCACTTCCATCAGAATACATCCTCATACAGTATCGTTGTTGAAGTATACAGTGATCTTCTGGTTCTGCTCATTTCACTCAGCATCAGTTGATTTAAGTCTCTCCAACCCTCTCTGTATTCCTCCTGCTGGTCATTTCTTACTGAGCAATAATATTCCATAACTTTCATATACCACAATTTACCCAACCATTCTCCAACTGATGGACATCCATTCATCTTCCAGTTTCTAGCTACAACAAAAAGAGCTGCCACAAACATTTTGGCACATATATGTCTCTTTCCGCTCTTTAGTATTTCTTTGGGATATAATCCCAGTAGTAGCGCTGCTGGGTCAAAGGGTATGCACAGTTTGATAACTTTTTGGGCATAATTCCAGATTGCTCTCCAGAATGGCTGGATTCTTTCACAACTCCACCAGCAATGCATTAGTGTCCCAATTTCCCCACATCCCCTCCAACATTTGTCATTATTTGTTCCTGTCATCTTAGCCAATCTGACAGGTGTGTAGTGGTATCTCAGAGTGGTCTTAATTTGCATTTCTCTGATCAGTAGTGATTTGGAACACTCTTTCATGTGAGTGGATATAGTTTCAATTTCTTCCTCTGAGAATTGTCTGTTCATATCCTTTGACCATTTATCAATTGGAGAATGGTTTGGTTTCTTATAAATTATGGTCAGTTCTCTATATATTTTGGAAATGAGACCTTTGTCAGAACCTTTGTTTTTAAAAATATTTTCCCAATTTGTTACTTCCCTTCTAATCTTGTTTGCATTAGTATTATTTGTACAGAAACTTTTTAGTTTGATGTAATCAAAATCTTCTATTTTGTGATCAATAATGATCTCTAGTTCTCCTCTGGTCATAAATTCCTTCCTCCTCCACAAGTCTGAGAGGTAGATTATCCTCTGTTCCTCTAATCTATTTATTATCTCCCTCTTTATGCCTAAATCATGGACCCATTTTGATCTTATCTTGGTATATGGTGTTAAGTGTGGATCCATATCTAATTTCTGCCATACTAATTTCCAGTTTTCCCAACAGTTTTTTCCGAATAATGAATTTTTATCCCTAATGTTGGAATCTTTGGGTTTGTCAAAGATTAGATTGCTATAGATGTACCCTTTTTTGTCCTTTGTATCTAATCTGTTCCACTGATCTACCGGTCTATTTCGTAGCCAATACCAAATGGTTTTGGTGACTGCTGCTATATAATATAGCTTTAGATCAGGTACACTTAGACCACCTTCCTCTGAGTTTTTTTTCATTAGTTCCCTTGCAATTCTTGACCTTTTATTCTTCCATATGAATTTTGTTGTTATTTTTTCTAGGTCATTAAAATAGTTTCTTGGGAGTCTGATTGGTATAGCACTAAATAAATAGATTAGTTTGGGGAGTATTGTCATCTTTATTATATTCGCTCGGCCTATCCAAGAGCACTGAATGTCTTTCCAATTATTTAAATCTGATTTTATTTTTGTGGCAAGTGTTTTGTAATTTTTCTCATATAATTCCTGACTTTTCTTTGGTAGATGGATTCCCAAATATTTTATACTATCAACATTTGTTTGGAATGGAATTTCTCTTTGTATCTCTTGCTGTTGCATTTTGTTAGTGATATATAAAAATGCCGAGGATTTATGTGGATTTATTTTGTATCCTGCCACTTTGCTGAAATTTTGAATTATTTCTAGTAGCTTTTTAGCAGAGTCTTTGGGGTTCTCTAAGTATACCATCATGTCATCTGCAAAAAGTGATAGTTTAATTTCCTCATTTCCTACTCTAATTCCTTGAATCTCTTTCTCGGCTCTTATTGCCGAGGCTAGCGTTTCTAGTACTATATTGAATAGTAATGGTGATAGTGGGCAACCTTGTTTCACTCCTGATCTTACTGGGAAAGGTTGCAGTTTATTTCTATTGCATATTATGCTTACTGACGGTCTTAAATATATACTCCTGATTATTCTAAGGAATAATCCGTTTATTCCTATACTCTCAAGAGTTTTTAGTAGGAATGGATGTTGGATTTTGTCAAATGCTTTTTCTGCATCTATTGAGATGATCATATGGTTCTTATTAATTTGATTATTAATATGGTCAATTATATTAATAGTTTTCCTAATATTAAACCAGCCCTGCATTCCTGGAATAAATCCTACTTGATCATAGTGTATTATCTTGGAGATGATTTTCTGAAGTCTTTTTGCTAATATCTTATTTAAGATTTTAGCATCAATATTCATTAAGGAGATTGGTCTATAATTTTCTTTCTCAGTTTTCGATCTACCAGGTTTAGGTATCAGTACCATGTCTGTGTCATAAAAGGAATTTGGTAGGACTCCTTCATCCCCTATTTTTTCAAATAATTTATATAACATTGGGGCTAATTGTTCTTTAAATGTTTGGTAGAATTCACATGTGAATCCATCTGGCCCTGGTGATTTTTTCCTGGGGAGTTGATTAATAGCTTGTTCTATTTCTTTTTCTGAAATGGGACTATTTAAGCAATTTATCTCCTCCTCTGTTAATCTAGGGAGCCTATATTTTTGGAGGAAGTCATCCATTTCACTTAAGTTATCAAATTTATTGGCATAAAGTTGGGCAAAGTAACTCCTTATTATTTCTCTAATTTCCTCTTCATTGGTGGAAAGATCCCCCTTTTCATTTGTAAGACTATCAATTTGATTTTCCTCTTTCTTTTTTTTGATCAAATTTACCAAAGGTTTATCTATTTTATTGGCTTTTTCATAAAACCAACTCTTGGTTTTATTTATTAATTCAATAGTTTTTTTACTTTCAATTTTATTGATTTCTCCTTTTAATTTTTGTATTTCGAGTTTAATTTTTGGTTGGGGGTTTATAATTTGGTCTTTTTCTAGCCTTTTAAGTTGTAAGCCCAATTCGTTAATCTTCTCTTTCTCAATTTTCTTCAAATAAGCCTCTAAAGATATAAAATTTCCCCTTATTACCGCTTTAGCTGCATCCCAAAGATTTTGATATGATGTCTCATCATTATCATTATCTTGGGTGAAATTGTTAATTGTTTCTATAATTTGCTCTTTCACCCAGTCATTCTTTAAGATGAGATTATTCAGTTTCCAATTACTTTTTGGTCTATTTACCCCTAACTTTTTACTGAATGTAGCTTTTATTGCATTGTGATCTGAGAAGAAGGCATTTATTATTTCTGCCTTCCTACATTTAATTTTGAGATCTTTATGTCCTAGTATATGGTCAATTTTTGTATAGGATCCATGAACTGCTGAGAAGAAAGTATATTCCTTCCTATTGCCATTCAGTTTTCTCCAAAGGTCTATCATACCTAGTTTTTCTAATGTTCTATTTACTTTTTTAATTTCTTTCTTGTTTGTTTTGTGGTTTGATTTGTCTAAATCTGAGAGTGCAAGGTTGAGATCTCCCACTATTATAGTTTTACTGTCTATTTCTTCTTGCAGTTCTCTTAACTTTTCCTTTAGAAAGTTAGATGCTATACCACTTGGTGCATATATGTTTAGTATTGATATGGCTTCATTATTTATGCTACCTTTCAGCAGGATATAGTTTCCTTCCTTATCTTTTTTAACGAGATCTACTTCTGCTTTTGCTTGATCTGAGATAAGGATAGCTACCCCTGCTTTTTTGGCTTTACCTGAAGCATAATAGGCTCTGTTCCAACCTTTTACCTTTACTCTGTATGTATCTCCCTGCTTTAAGTGTGTTTCCTGTAGGCAACATATTGTAGGGTTCTGCTTTTTGATCCAATCTACTATCCGTCTCCGTTTGATGGGATCGTTCATCCCATTTACATTTACAGTTAAAATTACTAATTCTGTATTTCCTGCCATCGTATTATCCCCAGATTATGCTTTTTTCCCTTGACCCCCCTGATCCCCCTCCCCGATATTTAATTTACAGACCCCCCTTGTGACGCGCAACCCTCCCTCTTTTTTTTTTTTTTAGGATCCCTCCCCCCTCCCTCCAAGTCCCTTCACTTATTCCCCTTTTCCTTTTCCCTTTTCCTTTCCCCCCTTTTAATGAGGTGAGAGAAAATTCTCTGAAAAACAAATATGTTAATTATTTACTCTTTGAGCCTCTTCTGATGAGAGTAAGATTCACACAATGATTCTCCCCCTCACTAAGTTCCCTCAGATATGGTGTATTTTCTATGTCTCTTCCTGGGATGTAGTTTCCCTCTTTTTATCACTCCTTCCCCTTTTTCTGAACCGACCTCCTTCCCTTTACTACACCCCCCTTTTTTTCTTTTATATCAGTAAAATCAAATTATCCTTGAGTATTTTTTATATACCCACAACAGAGTTACAGTTCTCAAGGGTTCTGTGTACCTTTTTCTGTTTCTCTTCAGTCTTGTGGATGTAGATCAAATTTTTTGTTTAAGTCTGGTTTTTTTCTTAGAAACATATAGAATTCCTCTGTTTCATTGAATGACCATCTTCTTCCGTGGAAAAAGATGCTAAACTTAGCTGGGTAGTTCATTCTTGGTTGCAGTCCTTGATCTTTTGCCTTACGGAATATCAGGTTCCAGGCCCTTCTATCTTTTAATGTGGAGGCAGCCAGATCTTGGGTGACCCTTATTGTGGCACCTTGGTATTTAAATTGTTTTTTTCTAGCTGCTTGCAGGATTTTCTCCTTTGTGTGGTAATTCTGCAGCTTAGCCACAATATTCCGTGGTGTTCTTTTTTTAGGGTCTATTTCAGAAGGAGTTCGATGAATTCTTTCCACATCTACTTTCCCTTCTGTTTCTATTATCTCTGGACAGTTCTCTTTGATAATTTCCTGTAAAATAGAATCTAGGCTCTTTTTTTGGTCATAGTTTTCTGGAAGTCCAATAATCCGCAGATTATCTCTCCTAGATCTATTTTCCAGGTCTATAGATTTTCCCAGTAAGTATTTGACGTTGTTCTCCAGCTTCTCATTTTTTTTGTTTTGTTTGACTGATTCTTGGGTTCTCTGTGAATCATTCATTTCTATTTGTTCCATCCTGACTTTTAAGGAGTTATTTTCTTCTTTCACAGTTTTTAGTTCTTTTTGTAAATGCCCAATTTCGTTTTTAAATGAATTATTTTGCTCTATTGAATTTTTTTCCATTTCCCTAATTTTTTTTTTTATGAGAATTATTTTCTTTTTCCAATTCAGAAATTCTATTTTCTTGAGACTTTTTTATCTTTTCCAATTCAGAAATCCTACTTTCCTGTGTTTTTTTAACCTTTTCTAATTCACTAATTTTGTTTCCCTGCATCTCCTGTGAATTCTTTATTTTTTCCAACTCCAATTTCAGGACGTTGTTATTTTCTATCATAACTTCCCTTTCCTTGCCCCATTTTTCTTCAATCTCCCTCAATTTCTTAAGAGCTTCTTCTAGGAGAGAGTTATGTGATGGGGGGCAGGAATCGTTCCCCTTTAGGTTGTTATCTTCTGAATCTTTGCTGTTAACTTCCTCGGGGTTGGATACCCGCTCTTTCTCTGTATAGAAGGAATCTATAGTTTTTCTAGCTTTTTTGCTCATACTTAAAAAATGTTTTGGGGTCTGTCCCTGGGGTAGGAAATTATTTACTTCTTTACCAGCTTCCTCCCAGACCGGATGGATGCAGCGGCCCCTGCGCCCAAGCTAAGAGAGAGCTCTGGGAGAGAGTTCCCCACCCCCTCCCTGGAAGTGCCTCAGAGGTGATTAGCACTGCTGTGCTTCGAGGGCGTAGAATAGTGAAGACTGCAGGAAGCCCAGGCTATGTGTCCGGGTGGGGAGTGGGTGTCTGCAGCAGGTGACGTAAGAAGCCCCTGCGCTCAAACTGGAAGTGTCTGCCAGAAACCGCGGTCCCTAGTTCAAAGGTTCCGCTTCTCTGGGACTTCCTGGAGCTGAGTTCCACTCCCTCCAGCTAAGCTAGGCAGTGTGTGTTGCCTTGGGCCGTATCCACCCACTTGTCAGTCTCTTAACTATTCTCAGGAGGTAGCTGAGGCCACACCCCCTGGTGCCGAGTCTGCCCCAGGGTGGGGGGGGGGGAATCTAATCTGAGTTTTAAAATATTTTGGCTTTCTCTTCTGAACTGCTAAATAATTAGCAGAGAAGAGCTAACAGCCCGTGCCAGATTCCCTTACCTCAGTGGCTTCTCTGATCCCAGAGCCCCTCCCAGCGCAATGGGCGCAGTGTGCCCCTACCCCACCGTCTGTGCTGGTCTTTCTTATTCCTCCCCTGAGAACTGACCTTTCCTGTTGAAACTCCAGATTCTCTTCAGCTGGTAAGTCGTGCTTCCAGTCCTTGTGGTATCTATCAGTCCTGAGCTAATTTTGAGACTTAATTTATCTAATTGGTTGTGAGGGAGTGAGGACGTTCACTGAGTAGCGTGTTTCTTCTCCGCCATCTTGGCTCCGCCCCCCTGCTCTAGCATATTGAAGGTAAGCAATATAAGGAAGAAAAATAGCTGCTATAGAGGTGGAAAGTATAGTACAAATCAAATCAGCCCAATCTAATTCTTAAAATATGCAACAGAGTAGCATTCATGATGTTTTCTGATCATTATATTAAATAGTACAATTATTTTCAGCTAACATATCAGAAAGAAAAGAGTTTTCTAGTAGCTGCATTCAAGCAATTTCCATAAGAAGGTTTCTTCAACTGTCATTCATAAGTGCTTAAATAATGTAATCTTTTATTTAAATTGAATATCATATGGGTTAATAAAGTAATGTGGACTATCACAAAGTACAAGAAAGTTTTAATTTATTATATACTAAGTAAGTATGAATTTTAAAGTATAGAGTTTTTATAGTGGACTAATTTCTAAAAAGTATCAAAAAAACTTCTAAAAATATTCATAAGACCTTTGGAATTTTTGCTAAATGCAAGAACAGCATCACAATTCTTTCACAATAATTTATGATCCAGAGAGCTAAGCTGAATCTTTAATTGCTTTAGATAAGACTTGTATGGAGCTTACAAAAAATGCATAGAAATATGTTTTTTTCTGACCATCTTATTTAAATAAGCTTTAATATGACTGTATTTGTTATTTCAATATAAATTGAACCTTACAGGGATTGTTCTTATTGATTTTGTCTTCAGGATAGTCAGGAGAACGTGTTCTGATGTAGACATGCATAAATATTTGTATGGATAGCTAATTTTATCCAATGTTTCTGCTTTTTATCTGAGTTAGTATACCATGTAAACCTAGGAAGTTCTCTAGTATTCAATTTCTCCATATATTCTGTAACTCTATCTTTCCACCAATCTCTTTTGAATAATGCCTGTTTTTCTTTCAGGCAACCCTTTTTCATAAATTCTCTTTTCCAATATCAATCCAGTTATACTTAATTTTTTTTTCCCTCCAACATTTTCATTCTTTTCAAATTCTTCTCCCCAACTATCTAGGTAGTCAGTTATTTAAAATTTATGAAAAAAAAGTCTAACTATGAAAAGACTGACTATACAAAGTACTTGATTTCTCAGGGAACTAAAATTTGAAGAAAAAAAAAGTATTAAATCTAATCTGTTAAGTCTCTGGTGTTTTTAAAAGAGGATTTATACAGAAAGGAGGTTTTGAGTAGGGACAGATAAGGCCAGATCAGCCCTTAAGCTACCTTTGTCACTCTGTGGACTATGCACTGAAATAGGAAAGACTTGAGGCAATGTGAACATTGAGGAGATCATTGTAACAATCCAGACCAGAGACCAACAGGTGGCCAAGAAAGCTTTGAGAAGGATAAAGATGTGATAATTATGGTTGATTAAGAAAGGGAAAGTTTTGGTAACTCATTAGATGGAGAATAAGGGAGAGTGAGGAGTTGGACAAAGTCAAAGTTATAAAATATGGAGATTAGAAGGATGGCTTATTGCTCTAACATAACTAGTAATGAATGTATTGCATGTTGTCTCACCCATTCAATTGTAAGCATCTTAAAAACAGAGATTGTCTTTATCCTTTGTCTCTTTTTCTAACCTCAGAACTTAGTGTCTGTTACATAGTAAGAATTTAATAAGTTTTTATTAAGTGACTGGCAGTGATTTCTATGATAGAAATTGGGAATTTCTTTAGAAGAATAAGTGTTAGGAGAAAAATAATTCAAAAGTCACCTCAAAACCAGAAAAATATACTGATTAAAGAAGTAGTTGAAGTGAGGATTGATGAATAAATCAGCCTATGATTTAATATGATCTAAATTTGAAATTTCTAGTTATTTATTGTCTTTGTGCTTAAAAGGGGGATGTTTAACTAATATGTTAATAGTGAATAATACATACTATACATACAAAAGGACTTTTATTTTACCCTGGGAAAATGCTGATCTCAATATTTCACTTATACTTTCACATAATCTGTTTCTATTTTCCTACATTTGCAAGTTATTATAAATCCTTGCCAGCTTTTCAATAAAGAAATTTTTAAAGAAGTAATCAATTCTTTGGTGTGCTTATTAATTCTACACAAATATTCATAATCCATTATAAAGTATGAAGATGTTCAAAAACTTTACAAAACTTAGTTATTAAAAATCAGAAAATACTGTGGCATGGAATGTTCTGAGTATAAATGGAGTGAGCTCTGGGCATGAAAAAAAAAAATTACATTCAAACTAGAGCATCATTTGTACCCTGGGATCCCTACAGGGGGATTCAAGAAGTAAAATTTCCAAATGCTACTAGTAGATTGCCATCAGCAAGAGAAATGAAAAAGCAGGTCAATTTCCTTCCATATAACCCATTTAGAGTTTCACCAGCAACTACAGCAGCCCCAAGGTACCATGAGTCCTTTCCTACTCTTGTCATTGCCCCAAGTAACTCCAGCAATAGTTCTTTTATCCTATTTATTCTTCTGGAATATAAAAGATAAGCTTTGTCCTCAAAGCTATCAGAGATTCTTTGTAAATTCCATTGTGATGAAATAGAGGGTAATGCATAAAGAACATTCCATGACTGAAATAACACTTCTACAGTGATTATTTTACTTTAAAATATTATATTAACCCTAAATTGGGGAAATATTCCTCAGATATTCATCACTAGCGTAAAGTTCACATTTATTACATAATGTTTGGCACTTAATACAGTCTTACTGAATGAGAGAATGAGTGAATGAAAGAATAATGTCTAGAGTAAAGATAAATATAGATAAAATAAGTGCTCTATATTTTAGTATAACATGTACTAGTATATTCCCAAATTTCTTATAAAATAATTATGTGGTTTAGGGAGAACTTGATCTACAAGAGCTTATTAATGGAAATCTTAGAGGGATCTTATTAGATCATTTGATCATTTGCCTGTAAAATAATCCTGTAGCACTGATTTTGAGAATAATATTACTTCACATGTTCTGTTTGTACTGGCAAGTTTGTAGGATAATAATCAGGAAGATATTAATAATTTTACTTAAATTATTAATTAATTAAAAAGAATAGTTTTACATTTAATAAACATATCTTAATGTTCTTTCACTGGTAGAACATACTGTTGGTGAGCAGTAGAAATTATAAATTACAAATTATTAGAAAATTTTTGGTGGCATTGAGAATTTAAATGAATCAGTCTTTTCTGTCTGTATAGTCTGTCTAATTTTAAACAACTGTGTTTGATTTTTTAAAATTACATGGTTGATGGAATTAGTAAATAGAGGCCCAAAAAGTCTATCTAAAATTTAAGGACAAGATTAGTAACCACCATTCTCAAATTAATAAGTAATTTTTAAAAGTAATTGTTCTAACTCATTAATGATTGTTGTCTATATACCACTTAGGACAGTAGAATGCTGTCATCAGAAAGTATCTCAGTAATTAATGCCAGATAAGCTATATAACTGAAATTCAACATGTCACAGAGTGAAGCTGCAGGGAAAGAAGATTTTGGTAACAAATAAATGTAACAAAATGAATAAGAACTTATTAAATCAATTTTTTGAACCCAAAAAGCTAAGGACTTAATCCTGAACCAGATGTGCCACCAAATATTCAGGCTTATAAACTAGTATCATCCTCAATTGCTCACTTTCTTTCAGCTACCCATTTATAAATTGTTGTCAACTCTTGATTTTCCTTTTTGCAACATGTTTCAAATACATTCTCTTTCTCTCTTCTGATACTGCCATTTCTATGGTACAGACTTTTTATCCTTTCATACCTGGAACAATGTAATAGCCTTAATACCACCTCAAATCTTTTCCCACTAACATTCATCCTTGACTCAACTGTCAAATTAATCTTCCTAAACCACAGATCTGATCATATAAGGCTCTATTTAAAAAAAAAACTGCTTTGGCTCCTTATCACTTCTAGGATGAAATATAAAATCCTCTTTTTGGCATTCAAAGCTCTTCACAAGCTGTCACTCTTCTATCTTTCTGGTCTTTTGACACCTTACTCCATTTGAATGCTCTGAGATCCAATAAAACTGCCCTCTTTGCTGCTACTGTCCCATGACTTTCCCATCTCTAGACCTGGCAAATTTTCACTGGCTCTTTCCCATGCCTGGAATATTTTCCCAAATCATCTTCTTCTCTATTTTTCCTTCAATATCTTGAACTGAATATCTTGTATACATTTAATGTATTCAATTTATTCTATTTATATCATGTCTGTACTTAGTTTTTGCATGTTGCTTGCTACAAAAGATTATCCTCTCATACCTGAACTAATACAATAGTCTCCTGAATGGTCTTGCCACCTTAAATTTTCCTCTACCTATTGTCTAGCATCGACTCAGTTGGCAAAATTAATCTTTCTAAAGTATGAATGGGATCATGTCAGCCCTTATTTAGTAAAATCCCTGAGCTATTCATTGGCTTTCTTTGTGCGTTGCATACTGTCTATCACATACTGCTTAATAAACCTTTCCTTCAACTTTTAAGATTCTATGATATAATTTTTTATTTTATTATAAATATACATGTATACATGCATACATAAGGTATAGATACAATAATATTCCCTTTTAAACTTTTAAATTGTATTTGGTGCTTTAAAAAATTTTATGGATGCTCAAAAAAGTCCACCTTTCACTAAGTCTGGATATTCTGATATAGTTTCTACTCTTTTCCCTAATTCTCAGGTAGCTAGGAAAAAGAGAGAGAGAGAAGGGAAGGGAATAGATAGACAACAAACAGATACAGAGAGACTGATTCATTTATACTCTCAGTACCTCGGGAAGTTTCTGTAATGTCTGGACTAGCTCTCTGGAGGACCTCCAGATCAGCCCAAGTCCTTGGTTTTAATGGAGAAGTGATGAAGGCAGGGCAGCCACTATAGGCTAAGTCAAAGATGGATTGTCTCATTTCAGTCTTCTCAGCCCTTAAATACCCTATTACAATTACATCATTACGGCATACTCAATATGTGTGAACTAGAGAACTATTACAACACCATATTAAGTATGAAGTATATGTATACTAAAGAACCATCATCTCATCAGTTCCACTGAGTTAACACCTTGAAACAAAGTATCTTGTTTCAAGAATACTTCTCCAGAGTTCTGGCCCTCTACAATGTTCTAAGATTATAAATTGTAGTGTAGATGCCATTCTGTATTAGTAAAGGGAGTTTCTCATCAACAGCTTCCTATACCAATGAAATCAAGGTCCAGGAAAAAAAAAAATATTAACACCTTATCTGAATATCCTGACTAAAATGTGCATTAAAGGAATTTTGTATATAAAGAAAAATATATAATACCATATTTATATGAGATTGATACAAAATGAAGAAGGTAGCAATCATGCTGTTCTTGCCAGAGTAACAAGACACAGGGTAAAGACAGAAATTAGAATAGGGAAGCATAAGATAGGTCTGGCAGTCTTTTTGTAGTGGCTATAAACTGGAAAATGAATGGATACCCATCCACTGGAGAATGGTTGGGTAAATTGTGGTATATGAATGTTATGGAATACTATTGTTCTGTAAGAAATGAATACAAGGATGAATACAGAGGGCCTGGAGAGACTTACATGAACTGATAATGAGTGAAATGAGCAGAACCAGTAGATCATTATACACTTCAACAATAATGCTGTATGAGGATGTATTCTGATGGAAGTGGATATCTTCGACAAAGAGAAGATCTACTTCAGTTCCAATTGATCAATGATGGAGAGAATCAGCTACACCCAGAAAAGGAACATTGGGAAATGAATGTGGACTACTTGCATTTTTGTTATTCTTCCCAGGTTTATTTTTACCTTCTGAATCCAATTCTTCTTGTGCAACAAGAGAACTATTCAGTTCTGCACACATATATTGTGTCTAGAATATACTATAACATATTTAGCATGTATAGGACTGCCTTCCATCTAGGGGAGAGGGTGGAGGGAGGGAAGGGAAAAGTTGGAACAGAAGTGAGTACAAGGGATAATGATGTAAAAAATTACCCAGGCATATGTTCTGTCAATAAAAAGTGATAATAAAAAGCAAAAAACAAACAAAAATAAATAAAAGAAAAAAAAAAGATAGGGCTAGCAGTAATATGGAAGCAGGAGCATAAAACAACATTGTTTAGAGAATATGCCTGGGGAAGAGCCTAATAAAAGTTAGCAAGGGTTATGGTTATCCAATAGCTTTTCTTTTGGCAGTGAAATATCGCTCCTTACAAAGTACAAACATTCCAATGTGAAACTTTGATTAGCATTAGTTGAATGTTAACAAATATTCTTTCTCTGGACATGAGTAACTGAATCATGACATTTTAAGGTCATTGATTGAATCAAGCATAATATGTGTCTCAACAACACCCTTGAAGTTGTACTTACAAAGGCCAGTCAACATAAAATGGAGAAGAAAAAAAAAATGGCATACAATAAGGAATAGAGAGAAAATAACTGAAAGGCATAGATGAGAGAAGAGATATAAATAGACATTTCCAGGGTGCTGGTGTTGTTCAGTTATTTCAGTTGGGCCCAACTCTTTGTGACCACATTCACTATTTTCTTAGCAAAGTTAATACAGTCATTTGCCATTTCCTTCTCCAAATCATTTTACAGATGAGTAAAAAAAGGAAAATAGGGTTAAAAGATTTGCCCAGGATGGTGCAGCTAATAAGTGCCTCAGGCTGGATTTGAACTCAGGTTTTCCTGACTCCTGGACAGGTGGTCTTTCCTCTGTGCCATCTAGCCCAGGGAGAAAAGGGCATTTGCCAAGATATACTCAGAATTGTTCTTCCTAGTTCTATATTTACCTTTGTAAAGCTTGGAAGTCAGCTTCTGACCACTTATAACTAATCCCTGAAGTGCTGGCATAGTGATATGAGGAAGTGCTGCTCCCTACCTAATTGGCTGCTGAGGAGGAATTGCTGATAATATAGTGGGTGTTTAAAGGAATTAATTTGTTCCTCTCTCTCTTTCTGTCTACTTCCAAAATGTGTCATTACTTATTTTAACAGTTTCCACATAGTCCAATGAGGGAAGATATGATTGCATTAGCATCCACCAAGCCTCTATTTTGTTTTGAGAACATCTAGCATTTATGCAAACTTTTGCCTTTGGCTGTCTTTACTCTCTTTGTCTTTGTTCTTTATTAATCTTAGGCAAATAAGTCTACTTGAATATACATGTGCAGGATTGGAGGTGCCTTTATAACCCTGAAAAGTCTAGGGAACATTATGGTAGTATCCTCCCTTCCCAAACCATTCTACAATTGGTGATGACAGATGACATTACAAAGAACGGCCACTGATATGAGCTGTGTCCTAAACCTGACCTATTTTGGGGGGAGGCTAAGGCAATTGGGGGTAAGTGACTTGCCCAAGGTCACACAGCTAGGAGGTGTTAAGTGTCTGAAGTCACATTTGAACTCAGATGCTCCTGACTTCAGGGCTGGGTCTCTATCCACTATGCTACTTAGCTGTCCCCAACCTGACCTATTTTACTAGCAAATAATTACCAGGCATAATTACATAGTACAATGCAGAGTTAAAATATAATATGCCCAATCAAATCAGTGCTGCATACTTCCCTCTTTTCATGGGTTTTCAGTGCATTAGCTTTACAGCCAATTATCACAGTAGTCATAAATTTTTAAATATTATTTTATACTTGCCTTTATCAACTAGATGGAAAAGATGACATTGTAAGATTCATAAGAGTAATTATTTATTGGATTTGTATATGACTCTTTTGTGTTCTTCTTATTTATTGACTGATTAATTGTAAATAAAGTTAGTCTTCCATCCCTATATTATTAGTTTCACTACTTGCTTAGTAACTGAGGTTTTTTTTTTTTTTTTAACCTCTTTTCTAGATAACTAGACAGGTACTGAATTCTAAAGGCCTTAAGGGACAGAATAAGTGGTGATAAAGAAATCAACTTCTGATATTATCAAGGAAAACCAATAGTGAAGGCAAAGTCAGAAATAAACCTGGTTTGTCTATATGCAACAATTTGGTCCTGGAAAATGGGTTCCAAATGAAAAATGTATATCCCGAATCAGAGAATTCAGATGTATTAGAAAATCACACACACTTCTACTTCAAGACAATCTCTCTATAATGCATTAAATATAATCAAATACATTATGGCAAAACATAAGGTACTGTTAGTTGGAATTTGTTTGTCTGATTTAATATTTTTCCCTTAATTAATAACAGATAGATGTTATTGTACCAGAAGCACTTATTTGGAGTCATAGAAGCTGAGTTCAAATTTTGAAGGTGTTACATGCTTCTTTGTACAAGTGTTGTTTCATCTCTGGGCCTCAATTTCTATGTTTATTAGTGAGGTTTTAGACAAGAAGTTCTCTAAGGTCACTTTCAGCTCTAAATCCTATAATCTTGTCAATCCTCACAAATCAAAAAGAAAATTTCACATGAAAATTAAAGAACCACTCAATGGCCTTGGGGAAATACCCAAGAATCACTTTCAGAATTAGAGAAAAAAGACTTGACAGAAAATGGGAATGGTTTGCATTACTCTTCATGTACTCCATGTACATGTAAAGTTATAAATGATAGCCAAACACATCACATAATGCCTTCTTAATTTTTTTAAAGGAATGCCAGTTTGAAGAAGAAGAACTGGACTAGAAAGATTCAAATATTCAAGCTGTAATGATCATTTCTATCTATACACTAATATAATTTTTACTTATTTATTAGTAAAGAAAATATTTCTCATTCAAAGACAGCCTAACAGGCTATAGCTTTAATAAAACAAAAAGAAGTCCTACCTGATTCCTCAAAATCATTGTTGTAAGCATTCCAGGTTTCACTTATTCGAAGAAGATTTTCTTCCATGGCTTGAATATCCATATAAGGGCAGTTGCATTCTGGGAATTTGAAGCCACATTGACACCAGCAATCATTGTCTTTACAAATAAACTCTCCCTCTGAATTGCAAGCAATATAGCTCAGAGCTGCCTGCACAAAACGTTCCTGTAGATAGTCTGGAAGGATGACTTGAAGCCCTTTATTAAAAAAAGAAAGAGAGAGAGAGAGAGAGAAGAGAGAGAGAGAGAGAGAGAGAGAGAGAGAGAGAGAGAGAGAGAGAGAGAGAGAGAGAGAGAGAGAGAGAGAGAGAGAAGAGAAGAGAAAAGAAGAAAAGGGGGAAGGAGAGAATAGGAGGAAAAGAAAGAAAAAAGGAAGGAGGGCAGAAAGAAAGGAAAATAGGGAAAGGAATAAAGGAAAAGAGGAAGGAATAAAAGAAAGAAGGTAGGAAGGAAGGAAGAACAAAAAAGAATTTTTAAAAACTCAGAAATTATTCTTTTAAATTCAATTAAAACATTTATTAAGAACTGGTTATGTAATAGGCACTGGAAACACAAAAGTTTGCTGCCTTCAAGAAGCTTATATTCTACTAAGAGCATACAATTGATACCCATATAAGCAATTGCTTGAAAAGTTGAGAAGGAAGAAATCACTAAGAAATGGGGAGAACAGGAAAGACTTTATGTAGGAGTTGTTATTTGAAGAAAACTACGGATAACAAGTAAGAACTTAGTCTGAAGAAAGAAGTCTGAGAACTTAGTACATTTCAGGCATTGGGGATAGCCTGTGCAAAGGCAAAGGTAAGAAATGGAATGTTAGCTATAGGGAATATATTTAGAGACTTAGAAAGGTATTAATGAGAGATAAGTCTAGAAAGGTCAGCAGATATAGAAGAAGGATTTAGAAGGTTTTCAATGTTCAACTATGATTTTATTCTAGAAATAGCTGGGACTAACTAAAGGTTTTTCATAGTATGATTATAATTTAATAACAGTTACCATGTTTAACAGTAGTAGAATAACTATAGAATTATTGCTTTATCACACAAATAAATTTAGGGATTTTATCAAATCAACATGAAGATAGAACATATCAACTCTCAATCAATCAAAAGGCATTTATTACTATGTGTTAGGTACTGTGCTAAGCAGTGGTGACAAAATAAAGATTAAAAATAATCCCTTTGCTCAAGGAACTTAATCTAATAATCACAAAATTCTAATGGGGAGGATTATACATAGATTACAGTTTTGCACATATATACAAACTACATATTAGAAATACAAGATAAATTCATAATAGATGGAAGATAACTTTGTGGGAGTAGGGGAAGATATTAGGGAAAGAAAGGTTCCCTGGAAGTGGTATATGTGAATGGAATCTTGAAGGAAGTCATTAATTCTGAGAATTAGGATTGGAAAGGATAAAATTCTAAGTATGGTAACAGCATGAAAGTTAACGTTTTGTGCTAAGTTAGTATGACTGGAACACCAATGATAAAGAAGGCAATAGGATATAAGAAAACTGTAAAGATATGAAGGATCTGAGTTATAAAGAGTTTTATATGACAAAGGATTTTATATTTGGTCATGATGGTAAAGGATTAACAGGATTTTGAGTCCAGAAATGATATGGTTAAATCTACGAGTTAGGAAAATCACTTTGGCTGCTCTGTGTTCAATGGCTTAGAGAGAGAAGAGAGTTGAGACAGGGAGACCAACCATGCTATTTGTAGTAGTTCAGGCATGAGGTGATAACGGTCTGAACGAGGGTATTGGCTATGTGAGTGAAAGTAAGGAGACATTTGCAAGTAACATTATAGGACAAAGAACAGATTTTGGTAACTGATTGGGGTATATAAGATAAATAGAAGATCAGGAGTTGAAAATTAAAGGTTATAAACTTAGTTGACTAATAGGAATGGAAAGGAAGTTCAAAAAGAGGATGCTTCTAAGGAATGTCAAGATGATCTTGTTTGGAACCAAGGAAAGTATATATTATAAAGTTGTATTTGACTTGAAATTTAAACTTATGCTTGATCTCAAATCTAACATTATCATCTATTTTAAAAGCATCTTTACATGTGTATAATACATATATTTACATATATATATATGTAAAAGAAAATTAGCATTGTAAGCAACAAATCATTTCTAATTTCTATTTGCTAGAAATATGACTATATAACTGACATTCCTGTAGGCCAACTTTATTGATCATTAAAACTGACCACTGGGAAAGATATAACCTGATTTAGCCATGTTACAGTTCATTTCCTTGTCATGTATGGAAACAATCTTGGTTATTTTCCCTGTGAATTCCTCAGATGAAAAGTTTCATAAAATGGATTTATTTTAAGTAGACTGTCAAAGAATGACAAAAAAAAGGCTATAATGTTTCCATTGTTGGGAAAAAACTCAATAAATGTTAAGATTTCTTATAGCTGTTATCAGAAAGCACAAGGGAAAACTGCAATTTGACTATTCTCATTTTGTGTCGATATTTGAAACTGTAATACAGAGATCCAAATATACAATATGACAACTAGTAGGAAAAACAGGAAACAAAAATAAGAGAAAATGTGTCCAATTACCTATAACATTTCACTACTTAAAATGAATCATTTCATATGTTCTTTAGTCACAAAGAAATAACGACTATGCTTAAATTGGAAGTATTATATGTGCTGTTGATTGAAAAAAAAAGTAAAAAATCATGCTTTGGGGGGGAAAAAAAAACAAAAAACATCTTTTCATGATAAGAATAATCCTGAGGGCTAACCTCAACTTACACTGGTGATTTGATGTTTTATCATTGTTAAAACTTCAGATTTTATTAAGGAGTACCCATTGTTTTAATGTTATATACATTTATTTATTTTTGTTTATTTATTTGAATATTTGAAAATTGTGTAGCATTTAGATATCACTTAAATAAACTGATTGTACCAAATTTATTGAATTTGCAAATGAGATAAATTTTAGTTGGCTACCCTAAGTCATCAATAGGCACTTTTACATAAAATGGAAGAAAACAATTAATTTA
The DNA here is from genome assembly GCF_048593235.1 of Sminthopsis crassicaudata. Classification (NCBI taxonomy): domain Eukaryota; kingdom Metazoa; phylum Chordata; class Mammalia; order Dasyuromorphia; family Dasyuridae; genus Sminthopsis; species Sminthopsis crassicaudata. Next base: position 81,484,963 of record NC_133620.1, read on the forward strand.
GCCTCATACAACTGAAATATTAAATGAAAAAAGGTGATCTTTCTTTCTCTATCTCTTTCTCTTTTTTCCTCAACCTCTCCCTTGAGGCCATCCTCCAATCAATGCTTCTAATATAGCTAGTTATTTTATGGCAGAATTTATTTATATACTGTAAAACTATATTGGATTTTGACCCAGTATTTGATCATGTGGAAATAATTATGAAATTACATGCAAAAACATGTTCATAGCTTTTTTTTCTGGCTGACACCAGTTTGACTCACTTAATACACTGAAAAGGTTATGCCCTAGAAACATCTCAAGTTACTGTCATTTACATAATAAAAAAGAAATAGATACTCTGAATTTACATTATCATTTGATTTTATTTCAAGAAAAGAGGATCAGTTTACATGAAGGCAAATGTGACCCTTAGTAATGCTATTAAACTTGCTGTATAAATAATGTTGCTATATAATTTGTATGTATATTTAAAACTATGTAAAGAGAAAAATTTCATACAGAAATAGAAATACACAGTAACTGGGGAAAATAATGTTTTTTGCACTTAATTAAAATGTTGACAGGATAAGTCATTTCACATTTTTAAAGGAGGCATGTATGTGTACATATATTGTGTGCACATGCATGTATGTGTTTTGCCAATCATGAAAGAAAGTGAATAAATACCTGCCAAAAATCCTCAAGAATTTATCAGAAAAATATTAGGAAATTGGCCTTTTACCAGTGAATTTTAAAAGTTTAATATGTTACATATTACATTAAAAAGGAAATTAATTTAATAAATGCCATCCTCTTTCACATAAAATGAATAAAAGTGCACCTACATACCTTGTAACTGAATCTTATTCTCAGGACTTTGAACCAGAACAGAACTGACTGAATCTAGGTTGTCATAGTTACTGCAGCCAAGTGGACCAGTTCGTGTTTCTGTTACCTGATGAACAAAACATTAACTTATTATATAAATCAGGCATTTAAAATGTTAAATTAAGTTTAGTTGTCACATATAAGTATTTGATTTTTAACTAAATATTATTGAAAACTCTGGGAGCTAGGAGAGAATTAGCAATATATACTTTCAATAATGATGGGAAAAATAACTCCAATTCTACTTTACTTTACTTTTAGGGCCCCACATTAATCTTTTAAGAACATACTGGAAATTTCTCTGTGATCACAAATAACATTCATTTGGTGCCTTTACATATACCCCATTCTCATGAAAAAATAATATGCATTGAAAAACAACTGGGGCACAAAGTGCAAGACTAACAGGTACCAATGAAAGGTTGCTTTTGAGTACACAGAGTAATTTTTATATGATTGGTTACACATACAATTCAATGATGTAAAACTAGAATTGTCACTCACTTATAGTAAAGGTAAGATAAGCATTTTTATTTGGTATAATCATGCTGACTTTAAAAAAGGGTTTTCAAAGTCCAAGACAATGGGGAAAATAGTAACTCAACTTCAACTGAAAAGTCTTATTTTTTTTTTACAGTCTTACAATTTTTTTTTTACTACAACAGAATGGTCCCATGCTACATTTGGGACTGGACAGAACATCCTATAACTACACAGACTCATCTCCCCTTCCTCACTTCTGGGTTAAGATAAATGCAGGTTATAGCCCAGAAAAATGAGAAAGTTAAACTGTAATTAAGACGTCAAATTTCTTTATAGACTCTAATGTCAAGAAATCAAAATATCTTTTTAATCAAACTAATTCTTAAATACTTATTCCAATGATTAAATACAATTTTCAATAACTAATTCATAAATAATACAAAAGAGTGGTGTATCAATTTTCAGTTTCACAACCAAACTTTTAATGAGCTTATATTCTTACATGAGATATATATTTGCCTTAAAGAAACAGTTGTTGGTAGTTCTCAAACCTGAAATCAGTAATATGATTAAAAACAGTAATCTGAAAAGTATTACTAACATGTTAAATCCAATTACACATTAATGCGCTATCTACATCTTGGTGACATCAACAATATCTAAATTCTTTTTTTGTTCTATAACAATCCATCATTACCAATATTTCTCCAAACCAGTTTTCACTCCCAACTTTCTCCTCTTTGAAAATATTACAACCTTTTACTTAAATTCCAAATTTTAGAAATCTTTGGCTTGTTTTTATTTTTCATTTCCTATCCCCTATCAGTCACTAAGTCTTTTAAATTTTTCATATGAAATATTCTTTATATTTTAACTCCTCTAGCAAGATTTCTCGACCAAATTTTAAATTATGTTTTGGGGATACAAAGAAAAGTTTAAAAAAAATTAAAAAACCTTTCCCTTCTCTCAAGGAGCTTACAATTTGATAGTTTACTGGGTAAACAACAGTAAAAACTGACCTATGTAAAAGATAAATGGAAAATTACAGAGAAGATACTAGAATCAACATACTATAGAAGCTGTGATTTTTTTTTTTTTTTGAGACTTGAAAGAAGTCAGGAGGCAGAGATGAGGAAGGAGAGAAATCAAGGCATGGGAGACAACTGGTAAAAATGTTCATAGTCCAGAGATGAAGAATCTTGTAAGGAACAACAAAGAGGACAGTGTCTCTGAGATACAGAGTATGTCATGCTAATAGTCTAAAAGTGTAAGAGATTAGAAAAGTGGTAAAGGAACAGGTCATGCTTGATTTTTAATAATTCCTTTTAATGAGAAATAATACATACAAATGTTAAAAATTGATATATTGTGTTCTGACCTTTGGATCAAGCTTGTTATCAAATTCCCTTTTAAACATTTAGATTGTATACTTCAAGTTCAATATTTGCTTTATCAATCAAATATTACAGTTTTAAATGAAGCTTTCTTAATAGGTCTGCTTTAAAACAGAACAAAGTGTCCCCTATACTTTTAAATTTTATTTAGTGTTATTTAGGATTTTGAGTACTTTGGTGTATCTGTGATTTTATTGACAATTATATGTTTCATTAATGTTGATTATGATCTATCTATACACCTCATCTTCTGTGATTCTATCCCATGTTCTCTATTTGTTGTCTTCTTTCCAATTTCATTTTCAGATTTTCAAATGAACTGGTTTAGATGGAATATTAAGCTAAGCTCCTCTGCTGGTTCATTGTCTAGTGTATTTTCCCTGTTGGAGGTGATTCTACATGTAATCTGCTACACTTGGCAATATTCTCTAAATTAACTTGTCCTCCAAATCATGGTTGCCCTTGTCCTTTTTTTGCTTGATAACAAGATCAAGTATTTGTGAAGTAAACTCTTGACCCTTCTGTTGTGATGACTGTGTTATGTCAGTTAAATTGCTCAAAAAAATGATGACAAGCAGAGCCAGTAAACATTTATGCAGTTCATATTCTTTCAGGGACAGTAGCCTATTTACATCAGTAAAGTTGAAGTTACTGTAATCACACACAATATTTTTCTCTTGGGAGAGGGACAGGCCAGGCTAGAATAAATTAGAAAGCACCCTGAAATTTAGATGGAAATCTGAATATACCAACATCACACTCTGACTATTGTCTTTCCATGATGGAAACAGCCAAGGACTCTGAGCCCAAAGACTTAGGAAATAGGTATGTCCCCCAAATCACCAGATCTACTACTGTGACCCAATGCATACAGCTATCACTGAGGAGAGAAATCATTGTGGGAAAAGGGTCCATCTTTTCCCATCACTCCTAGCAACAACTGCTGACCACTGCCACCAACAAACAGATGGGCAAAGGAGACCTGGAAGTGGCAGAACCCCTCTGATTATCAATTCTACTTTCAAGCCAGCTCTCATTGCCAATATCTGGGGAAACAATTCCTATGGAGAGGAATTCCACCAGCTGTCAACCAGCAGTTTCATACAGAACCTAAAAGTGTGCCTCATTGAATGATCAAAGGAAAGTCAGGAGGCAGAGTGTTCCAGCTAAGTCAAATCTTTCCCCTTACTACTTTGACCACAATGTTCCCAAAATTCCTAATGGAAATTGACCAGGATGAGGAACCCAAATTCTTTTGGAATCTTAATTATTTCAGTCGAGTGCATACAGTTATCATCCTTGGAAACAACTTTTGTTGAGATAAACATTTTATAGGCACTACAATTACTTTTATTAAAGAACCAGAAAAGAAAAAAAAAATGTCGTCAACGTCTTCATCATTGCCAAATGGTTTAACATCAGGAGTGACATTAAAATGACATTAAAGATGTATTCCCACCTTCTTTGCCATTCCCAAGGAGCAAAAGATCTTTTTACCTAGGTTATGACTGGAAGTTTCAATATGTTTTATTTGTCCCATTCAAATGTGAATTCCTTAAGAGCAAAGACTAGTTTCCTTTTTTATTTGTATTCCCAGAGTTTAGCACTGTGATTTACTTATTATAATATAGTAAATGCTTAAAAATACAAGCCATTTGATAAATATTTATTAAACTCCTACTATATGTTAAAAATGTTCAAAGCTTGAAGATACACAGAAAAACAAAAGCCACAATTGAATGAGGAAGAAGGCATGCAACAATTGGGTACAAATAAACAATATACAGGTTAAATGGGAAACAGTCAACAGAGGACTGGAAATTGGAAAAGACTTGATAGAAGTTAAAACTTAATCTGGGACTTGATAGAAGGATGGAGGGCAAGCAAGGGAAAAGTCTGGAGTGGGGCAATGGAGTTTCTTTTGTAAAGAATAGCAAGAAAGCCAGTGTTACAGGATTAAAAAGTATGAGTTAAACAAAGTGAAAGAAGACTAGAAAGAGGGGGACTGGTTATATTATTTAGGGATCTGAACACTGAATTAAAGATTTCCATATTTGATCCTGGAGACAATAGGAAGCCTTGGGGTAAACTAGGGAAGAATATGACATGATTTGATTTGATTTTTGAAAAATTACCTTGGCCACTAAGTGAAAATGGAATGAGATTGGCAGGCAGACCCACCAACAGGCTGATACAATAGAATAAGTATGAGGAGAAGAAGGTTTGCACTCTCATAGATGTAGTATCAAGAGAAGAGTAGGTGTGAGGGACATATTTAAGAAATGTTACAAGGATTAAATTGGCAGACCTTAGCAACAAATTAGATATGAGGGGAAAGAAATAGTGAGGAGTCAAGGACAATACCTAGACTATTAGTCTGGGGTCCTGGAAGTATTAGTGGTAGCTGAGAGTGACAGAGAACTTTAAAAGATAGGAGGATTTCAAGTCTATTAATTCTATTTTTCCTTTCTACTAACTTGATGTTTATCTTGACCTTTGTTCTAACTAGTTTATAGTCTCACTTGGACCAAACATTAATCTTGAAAAAGACTCCAATATCAATAATTCATTATTTCCCGTTGTCTTAAATATAGATTAAATCAAATTTTTATAGTGTTGTTCAGTGCTGACCAAGTTAAAACTTTATAATTTTTAATAGAAGTCATATAATATGTGTGTATGTGGATGCTATTTGGGGCTTCTGAAGGTGCTACGTCTTTAATTATTCATCTTTTAATTGAGAACCATGTTTTCCTTCTTTAGTCCTTTTTTAGTATATAAATTGCCCATCATTAGCTTATTCTTAAAACATAATTTGTTTTAGCCATCACTCTCCCTTAGGCATCATTTAATAGCTTCCCTAGCTTTCTTGGCTTAACTCATTGAGAAGACTTTCTTTTACTTTCCTTTCATTTACTCTCTTCTTAATTCTGCTCTCTTGCATCTGACCTCATTATTCAAATAAAACAGTTCACTTTCAAGTTACCGGTGATCTCTGAATTACCAAATCTAATGGTATTTTCTCAGTGCTCATTGATTTTGCCTCTGTACAGTTTTTGACACTTGTCAATCATGCTTGATATTTCTGGGTTCTCTTTCTACCTGTCTCAGTATTCTTTTCATTCTCTCTATCTCTGTTGCTATCTCTTTCACACTCTCTCTCTCTCTCCATGTCTCTCTGTGTATCTCTATCTCTCTGACTCTCCCTCTCCCACACACACTGTACACACAGACACATCTTTGCATGTTGTCTCTCTCTAGAGAATGTGAGCTTTTTGAAAGGAGAAACTGAATTTTGATCCTCTTTTTATTTCCAGAACCTATCACAGGGCCCAGCACATAGTTAAATGTATGTTGACTTTACTTAACAAAATCTAATTACATTCCCACAACAATCCTGGAACAAAAGTGCTAATGATATTATCAACCCCATTTAATAGACAAGAAATCTAATACTCAAGAGTTCAAATTATCTTCACTTGGATATAAAAGTAGTAAATATAAGGGAATGATTTGAATCCAAATCATATTCACTGCAAGTCTAATACTAGTTCCTAATTCCACTACCAATCTACCAACAGCTCATTCCCTTGCATTTAGGATTGTCTGGTCCTCATAGAGCAGACATAAGCTATTCACAGAATGGTATCTGAATCATTTCCAGCTTGGTATAGCCTCCCAAGTCTTCTGTTCTACTTACATTCCTATTAACAATTCAGACTTATCTCCAAAGTGAGATAAGGCAGTGTCATAGAACTTTTGCAAAGATACTTTTCAGAATAATTTTCAAAATATTCTACCTTTCTCAAACAGAAGAATTTAATCTTATCATTAACCCTTTTCTACTAAGTTTTGATTACAAGAGAAGAATAGAGATTACTTCTCCAGGTCCCTAAAATGAGGACTTTGGGGCATTATTAGGTAAACACTTGAAATCAAGAGGGGAGAAGCATTATTAGAAAGGAGACATGTAAAAGAGAGTCAGCATAAACTAAACACCAATTGTGTCTGCTCCTAAATTTTCACAAGGAAAGTCTTTCTTATTAATGTGAATGTATTCCTGTGAATTTGTCCTAGTTTACTGGAAATTCATGTGGATTTTATTACATACACCTCATGCTAAGTACAGACAAAACAAAGTGTATAAAATAGAGCAACAAATACATGCAAATTTTCCTTGAGATTTTCCATGCCCTGTTAAAATTCAAGTTACATCTGTGTCTCCACAGTTAGAGGGTTTTACAGATATGAACACAAAAAAAAAAGCAAACTTATACAGGAAAAGACATAATACAAAATAATAAACTAGTACTTCAGAACAAATTTTACTTAGATTAAAAATGGAGACAAAAATAAATGAATTTTCTTTTTAATTTCAGCTATTAAAAATGTCCATAGTCCTACAAATACAATGTGAAGTTCAAAATGATACTTAGGCACGTAAACCTGGATTTTTGCATAAAAATTCACCATTTCATCATAACATAATGATAATACAATACAGTTAATAGACTGAGATATTTTGGCTTACTGAGCACAATCCATATATTTCTCATTATTAGCAGTTTATGTAGTTCTGATGCCTTATTGAAAAGTCATTTATACAAATTCTTTTCTATAGCTGGAGAAAGGCATTAAGAAAGTAATATTTCAAGGCAGATTTTAAATGTCAGGAAACAAATTCATTTTTAACCCAGAAAAGTAAACATTTCCAGCTTTTGTGGTTTAGAAAGATGATAATCTGCAGATAACAGTAACACTTGTTCTGTTACCTTTGTTCATGTTTTTTATTATATTTGTACTAATTTTTAAACTACTTCTTAGAGATTATCCTTAAAATCAATGAAAATATGCAATTATATTTAATTGTGAGGGATGAATGAAGCAGTCAGCTCAGTCAAAATACTGAGACCAGGCAGTGAAACTAATTACTAACCAATTCAGTCATAACAGATGAACTTCACTTATTTTGACTTCTAGCACCTATATATGCAAAAGTGAGAAGACATTTATTTTCCTTTATTTAGAAAACCTTATCTATAATTCAGAGAAAATACAGATTAAGTGATTAGAGTCAATTTACAAAGGCATGGATAAACAAATATGAGGAACTGAGAGAAATTGCCTATGATTTTAAGTGCTTAGGGAAAGGAAAGTAAGAGAAACATTAATATGGGAAAATATGCTTAGGAGGCAGAGGGCAAAATTGAGAAAAGGTATGTCCCATCTACTTTCAGGAGCTTCTATGTACTTTTAAAGAGACATTTATTACCATTATTGTCCCATGTCCTTTAGGGAGCTTCTATGTACTTTTAAAGAGAGAATTATTATCATTACTCTAGGCTTATGTTTATATGATAGAATCTTCTTCATTCCATTTGACTAAATTGACTACCAACAAGAAAACTATAAAATAGCAGTATCTTTTTTGTAATAAAGTGTTTTTCCTACTATGATTATATTTTTCTCAAAGATATTAACAGTAAACATGCATGTTTACATCATGCTTGGTTATTTGCAAAACACTTTCCCCTAAAATTCTATGAAGTAAGTAACTGAACATTTTAAAACCACCATTTTACAAATGAGGAAATATTTCAAATTACATAAAAAGGGTCAGAAATGCAATTCAAAGAAAATTTTAATTTTAAATCAGTATAAATTCTATTGTCATATGAGTTTTAAGACTCGGGTACTAATGTTGGTTGCAAATATTAAATGTGTTATTTTTTTTTTATTAATTTTTCCAAATTATCTCCTCCCTCCTTCCACTCCCTCCCCCCCATGACAGGTAATCCCATACATTTTACATGTGTTACAATATAACCTAGATACTAAATGTGTTATTTTTAAAATGTTATCCTATTAAACACATGTGTATTTTCAAATTATCCTTTACTGAAAGAAAAAGCAATTACAAAATTACATATCCAAATAAATGTGTTTATCTATTCGTGGATATAAGTCTTGATTGCTAAAGTCCTTTTGAGAATTTCTAAATTCCTAAGGGGATATGTAATAATTTCATGAGTCCTTCACAAGGCCTAATGAGAGAAAAAAAGAAACAAAAATGTTTAACATATGTATAAAGATAGTAAATGGTTTTTATTTAGTTCTAAAATAAAATAAAATCCTTATTTAATAATTTCAAAATATCATATAATATCTATATTCATCTATAAAGTCATTTAAGAGATGTCATGTTCTAATTATTTATTTATTTATTTATTTGGTATAGAAGTACTGAAATTTATTTATTTATTTATTTGTTTGTTTGTTTGTTTATTTATTTATTTATTTATTTTTTTCTCAGTTTTCGATTTACCTGGTTTAGGTATCAGTACTATGTCTTTGTCATAGAAGGAATTTGGTAGGACTCCTTCAATCCCTATTTTTTCAAATAGTTTATATAGCATTGGAGTTAGTTGTTCTTTAAATGTTTGGTAGAATTCACATGTAAATCCATCTGGTCCTGGGGATTTTTTCCTAGGGAGTTGGTTAATAGCTTGGTCTATTTCTTTTTCTGAGATGGGACTATTTAGACTACTTACTTCTTCCTCTGTTAATCTGGGCAAGCTATATTTTTGAAGGTATTCTTCCATTTCATTTAAGTTATCAAATTGATTGGCATAAAGTTGAGCAAAGTAGCTCCTAACTATTGTTCTAATTTCCTCTTCAGGTTTAATAAGGGTTTGTCTATTTTGTTAGTTTTCTCATAGAACCAACTCTTAGTTTTATTAATTAATTCAATAGTGTCTTTTTTTTACTTTGAATTTTATTAATCGCACATTGTAGTTTTAGAATTTCAAGTTTTGTGTTTGTCTGGGGTTTTTTTAATTTGTTCCTTTTCTAGCAATTTTAGTTGTAAGCCCAATTCATTGACCCTCTCTTTCTCTGTTTTATGCAAGTAGGCCTCTAGAGATATAAAACTTGCCCTTATTACTGCTTTGGCTGTATCCCACACATTTTGGTATGATGTTTCATTATTGTCATTTTCTTGGGTGAAGTTATTAATTATGTCTATGATTTGCTGTTTTACCCAATCATTCTTTAGTATAAGATAATTTAGTTTCCAATTATTTTTTGGTCTATTTTCCTCTGGCTTTTTATTAAATGTAATTTTCATTGCATTGTGGTCTGAAAAGGATGCATTTACTATTTCTGCCTTACTGCATTTGATTTTGAGGTTTTCATGCCCTAGTATATGATCAATTTTTGTATAGGTTCCATGAACTGCTGAGAAGAAAGTATACTCCTTTCTGTCTCCATTTAGCTTTCACCAAAGATCTATCATATCAAACTTTTCTAGTATTCTATTTACCTCTTTAACTTCTTTCTTATTTATTCTGTGGTTTGATTTATCTAATTCTGAGAGTTCAAGGTTGAGGTCTCCCACTATTATAGTTTTGCTGTCTATTTCTTCTTGCAGCTCTCTTAATTTCTCTTTTAAGAATTTAGATACTGCACCACTTGGTGCATATATGATTAATATTGATACTGCTTCATTATTGATGCTACCCTTTAGCAGGATATAATGCCCTTCCTTTCTCTTTTAATTAGATCAATTTTTGGTTTTGCTTGATCTGAGATGAGGATGGCTACCCCTGTTTTTTGGCTTTACCTGAAGCATAGTAGATTCTGCTCCACCCTTTTACTTTAAGTTTGAATGTATCACCCTGTTTCAGGTGTGTTTCCTATAAACAACATATAGTAGGATTCTGACTTTTAATCCAGTCTGCTAACTGTTTCCTCTTTATGAGGGAGTTTACCCCATTCACATTTATGGTAAGAATGACTAATTCTATATTGCTTGCCATCCTGTTAACCCCTGCTTATGCTTTTCTCCTTCCCTTCCCTCTTACCCCCCTACCCAGTATTAAACTTGTGAACACCACTTGCTTTTCACAGCCCCCCCTTTTTAGTATCCCTCCCTCACCTTAAAGTTCCTCCCCTTATTTTACCCCTTTTCCTCACAATTTCTGTTTTCCCTTTCCCTTAGCTTACTCCTTCCCTCTCACTTTTCAACGAAGTGGTAGAAGTATCACCATAAATTGAATATGTCCTATTGATACACACTATGTTCATCTCCCTCTTATCTTTCTCTCAGATATAATAGATTACCTTTGCCTCTTCATGAGATGTAGTACCACCATTTTACCCTTTTTTGTGATATAATTTCCTTTCCACCTCTACTTTCTAGGACAAATTATACATGTGTTCTTTACATATCTTTATGGCAGAAGTATAGTTCTCAAGACTTTCTTTTTACTTTTTTAGAAATCTCTTGAGTTCTGTCTTTGAAGATTAAACATTTTGTGTAGGTCTGGTTTTTTCATCCAAGGAATAGATGGAATTCATTTAGTTTTGTTGAAATGTCCATCTTCTTCCTGGAAAACGATGCTCCATTTTTGCTGGGTAGGTTATTCTTGGCTGCATACTAAGTTCCTTAGCCTTTCATAATATCATGTTCCAGGCCCTGTCGTTCTTTTAATGTGGACGCTGCTAGATCCTGGGTTATCACTTATTGTGGCTCCTCCATATCTTGAATTGCTTTTTTCTAGCAGCTTCCAGTATTTTTTTCCTTTGTCTAATGATTCTTGAACTTGGCCACTATATTTCTTGGCGTTTTGATTTTGGGGTCCCTTTTAGTAGGTGATCGATGAATTTTATTCAATGGTCTATTTTACCCTCTGTTTCCAAAATGTCTGGGCAGTTCTCTTTGATAATTTCCTAGAAAATAGTGTCCAGGCTCTTTTTTTCCTCACATTTTTCAGGGAGTCCAATTATTCTCAAATTGTCTCTCCTGGATCTGTTTTCCAGGTCTGTTGTCTTTCCAATAAGGTACTTGACATTCTTTTCAATTGTTTCATTTTTCTGGTTTTGCTTGACTACTTCTTGGTTTCTCCTTGAGCCATTCATTTCTATTTGTTTGAGTCTAATTTTCAATGATGTATTTTCTTCACTCACTTTTTTTATATCTTTTTGTAATTGTCCAATTGTGTTTTTAAGTGAGTTTATTTCTTCTATGAATTTTTTTTCCATTTCATCCATTTTATTTTTTAGAGAGCTGTTTTCTTTTTCCACACTAATCCTGTTTTCCTTGGAATTGTTTGCCTTTTCCAGCTCACTAATCTTGTTTCTCAATCTCTTTATCCACTCTGGATGACTTCTCCAGGCTCTCTTGCCAAGCTTCCCTTTCCTCTTCCCATTTCTCTTCTAGCTCTCTTGTGAGAGCCTTTTTGATTTCCTCTGTGAGAGCCTTATGTATTGAGGAGCAGATCATATCCCCATTAGGGGATTCCTCTGGGGACAATCTGCTTTTAGTGTCCTCAGTATTTGAAGTCTGCTCTCTCTCCATACATAAGCTGTCAATGGTTAGAGCCCTTTTAAATTTTTTGTTCATTTTGTCAGAGTGGAATCAAAGAAAACAAATGGACAAGAGAAACAATTGGTCTGTTTCTGGGGGGGGGGGGGGAGGATGGAGCTGGATGGTGTTACTGGGCTTCCTCTACAGATTGAGGGAGATATCAGCGAGCTACTAACAGGACAGTGATGGCTGCGCTGTGTCTGCGGTCTGAGGCTCTGAGAACGTGCTGAGTCACTCCAGGTGGGGGTGGGGATGGCCGGTTCTGAGAGATGCTAGCTTTCTGTGGTTTTATTCTTCACCTCCGGTGTTTACACCCTCTCTGCTGCTCCTGGCTTGCTGCCAAGATGGAGCATCCATACTGGGGTAAAAGTCTTTTTGCAGAAAAGAAGAGATAGTAGCCCTCCCCCTTCTGGTCTGGGTTGTGTGAGCTGCCTGTCTTGCTCTGGCTCACCTGCCCTCAGTCTGCGCCCAGTCTGATTGACCCTCCCCCAGCAAACATAGTCCTTCTCTGTTGAATTTCAAGGATGTCTTCTGTTGGTGATTATTTGTGGGTTTCTTTTCCCTTCAAGCATTAACTCCAAGGCTTGTCATGAAGTTAGTCCTGAGAGAAAACATGGAGCTCAAGCAGCTGTCTGCCTCCATGCTGCCATCTTGGCCAGAAGTCTTGAAGTACTGAAAGATGTCATGTTTTAAGACATTTAAATGACAGCTCAGTTTTTCCCCTATAGATCAACTTGCTGAGTCTTTGTCTTTATATATCTGTCATTATTTTTAAGGACCTATAAAATATAGAGTATACAATCACGTGGGAAAATATGTTGTTTCTTAATACCTAAAAGCCTTCTGGTAGCAATACATGCTGAGAATAGCATAAGGATATTTATATAAGTTTATAAAAGACAAGGAAGCTATTTCCAAAGTTCTGCTTTTTCTAATAATACGCAAATGCCAGTGTTCTTGGGTATCACAGTTTCAGTTTCACAAATAAATAGTACAATTTAGCATTAATGAGACAACCACCTAGAGTGCTCAGTTAGTTAAGAATCAGAACTATGGTGATGATTAAAATTGTGAAAAGATATGTACTAATATTAGAGCTGGAAAGAAAAATTAAAGAGGTTGGGGGGGGGGAATAAGAGGGCAAAGTGGTGAGGCAGGATTCATAAAATTAAGTGCATCTTTAAAAATTTCCAAAGTTATACATGCATGCACACACACACACACACACACACACACACACACACACACACAAACACACACTGAATTAGGGAGGTGATGTACACAGGAATCCTAGTCATCTCATAGATCCACAGATTAAGGAACTACCTTTTACAAAGGGAATTAATAAATTGGAATGTTCTGTGGAGTGAGACCATAGTAGGAAGGATTTCAAATTTATATCATGCAATATGATAATAAGTTGAAAAAACTAGACTCTCAATTGAGAATAGAAAAGATTTGGCTGGATAAACATAATGAAAAAATAAAAATTGAGTTGGAAGGTTCTTCAGTAGCTAGCTATGTAAGTCAATTCATTTTCCCATAAGAAATCACCTCTACAAACCTATCTGACACAACCTCTACTTGAGGACACCCAATTTAAAGAGAGCCTTCTTACATTCTGAGGCAGACTACATTACTTTTATATAGCACTATTAGGGAAAAGGGGCAGCTTGGTGGTACAATGGGTAGGGGCTTAAAGTCAGGAAATTTGAATTCAAATGTGGTCTCAAATGTTTATTAGTCAATGTGGCAGTGAGCAATTCATTGAACTCTTTATTTGTCTCAGTTTCTTATTTTTAAAACGGGGACAACACTGCAGAAGGTCTTGGCAGACTACTCCAGTATCAGTATACAAAGAAAATCCCATTCACCAAAGGCCATAGGCTCATACAGTGTCACACAAGACTGACCAAATGAACGACAAAAACTGGTGGAAAGTTTTAGGCTTGTTTTTTTTTTTTTTTTCCCCAGGCATAAAGTCAAATTTTGCTGCTTAACAACTTTTAACTTTCACTTCTATTACTTCTCCATTAGTACAAATTTCTGATTTTCAACACTGGAAGAGAATAGAGCATGAAAACTATAGTCAGAGAATTTTCTTTCAATTCCTAGAAATTCCTTGTTACACAGGGGCAAGGGTGAATGTTGAAAACTATCTTTGTATGAATTTTGAAAATTAAAAACTATTATTAAAAATAAAAATAAAATAGTTATATAACATTTGCAGGTTAGAAGAATGACAGCCTGCAGATAAATAATAATATTTATTTTGTTACATTTGTTCACATTTTTATTTTACAGGATTCTAATCCCTGATGCAACAACAATCTTCTTTTAATAAATTGCATTAAAAAAAAAATTAGGCTCCTTGAGTATTCAAGACAACACCAAACAAGTGGTTACTATTTTTATCTGGCTAGTAGATCAAGTCTGAACACATTTAATGATGTTGCCATCAAGTGTATAACTCTTCATTTTTTCTACAAAAATAGAATGAGGTTCTTTCCCAAATGGTTTGCTAAAATCTATGTGAACCATTTGTATAGCACCTGTCTTATCTCCCACTTTAGCTATCCTATATGAAGGCATCTATAAATTATTCCCACCTCCCCTCATGTTTTTTTTTTTTAATTATGAAAATAAAAGACGACAAATAATTAGGAAGTTATATAATGCTCACAGATGAGTTATGCCAATATAACAAAAATTATACTACCTAAATAATTTACATATATAATATCATACCAATTATTGAATACTAAAAGTAATTTGTTGACCTTTTGTCAGTAAAATGTGAAAGTATATAATAGGTGATATGAGATTTAAAAAGAGCACACAATAGTACTAGTCAAAGATAACATTTTTGAACAATAATAAATCAAAGAAAATCATATTATATTAGACTAATAAAAAGTAAAAATTTCTTTATTAGAAAATGAGTGATCTAGCATAACCTGTTTCTGATGAAACCATTCTGGCTTTTGTCACTGGTTTCTATGAAATTTGAATTAATGAAGTATAACTGGGTGGTTCTCTAACCATTTCATTATTTTTATTTGATATTGACTATGTTTAAAGTTTTTCTTTTTTGAGTTCCAGAGTAAAGGTCGCTGTCTTTTACAGAGTCTTATTCCATTGAATAATTATTTTTCGCTTGAAGAATAATATATAGCTTTGCTAAGTTTTTTGTTTGTTTGTTTGTTTGTTTTTTGTTTTTTTTTCTTGCTGTAAGTCTTTCCTCTTTTTTGGCTTCTTTTTGTTTCCTTTTTTGCATAGTGTACACCAATATCTCCTCTTATTAACTGTTTAAGTTGCTAGATCTTGTGCCATGCAGACCATAGTCCTTAGTATAGTTCTCTACATTTATCTGGATAATATAAAATTTTTCTATGATATGAAATTTATTCATTTTGGGCTATAATATTTCAGAGCTATAGCATTTCTTTTAAGGTTCTTTTCAGAAGATGATTTATGTAATTTTTGTAACATTACTTTGGCTTCTGATTCTAATAAATCTAGGCATTTTTCATGTATAATTTCTTGAAAAATAAAGCCTTGATTTTTTAAATCATGGCTTTCAGAAATATGGACGTTATTAAATTATATCTCTCACTTTTTTCCATGTCAATTGTTTTTCAACAACTTTGGAAGACCCTCCATTAAGTCAGAGAGAATGTATGAATTGTACTAGTGGAGAAAGCAAGTATCCCCAAGAGGCCCTTGAAGTATAAAGTCATCACATATATCTTTTCTTATGCATTCAAAAGTCACATTTAATTAATTACTTTTCTTTTTTTTTTATTTTGAGCATTCTCATTTTTTTTAAATGTTGGGTTCCAGATTCTTTCCCTCATTCCTTATCCACTGAGAAAACAAAGTGATATCAATTTTATATGTGAAATCAAGCAAAATTAATGTTCATATTATCCATATTACTCAGAAAAACAAAAATAAAATGAGAAAATTATACTTCAATTTATTCAGAGTTCATTAGTTCTCTCTCTAGAGGTATTATCATGTGTCCTTTGGAATTAACTTTGGTTATTGTGATGATTAGATTATCCAACTCTGATTACAATTGATCAATATAACATATTACCAATGACCACCTAGTTCTTACTTCATTTTATCTCAATTGATGTAGGTTTTGTCAGGTTTTGTTTTGTTTTTCCCTTAAACAGCCTTCTTAGTCATTTCTTCTAGCACAATAAGTACTTTACAATTACTTGCCACAAGTTGTTCAGTCACTCCTCAACTGATCTGACCATCACCTCAATTTACAATTCTTTGCCTTTAAAAAAGAGCTCTTACAAATACTTTTACATAAAAATCCTTTCCCTTTTTCTTTGATCTCTTTAGGATATGTTTTCCTCTGTAATTTTTGAAAGATGATGTCTATTATGATTTTTCAGGTAGTCTAATAATTCTTAATTTAGCTCTTTTTAAACTATTTTCCAATTTGATTACTTTTCTAATGAGATATTTTACATAGCCTTCTATTTTTATCTTATTTTTATTTTTTTACTGTTTCTTGATGTCTTTTGACAAGATCATGACATGTCTCATAAGCTTCCAGTTGCTGAGTATTTTTTATTATTTTTTTCATTAAATTTTTGAACTAACTTCCTTTTCCATTTGGACTATTCTGTTTTTTAAACAGTCTTATTCTTCAGTAAATTTTTGTGCCTTTTTTTTTTTATCAATAATCCATCTTTTAAGATGACATTTTCTTCAGTATTGTTTTTTACATCACTTTTACCAAGCTGCTAATTTTCTTTTCATACTTCTCTTGCATTAGTCTCCTTTCTATTCCCAGTTTTTTCCTCTACCACTCTTTTCTATTTTTTTTTTTTTTTTTTTTTTTTATACTTCCAGGAATTCTTGTTGACCTTGGGTCTAATGAACATTTTTTTTTTTTTTTTTTTTTTTTTTTTTTTTTTTTGCAGCTTAACTTATAGTTGTTTTTACAGTGCTTTCTTTTTCTAAGGTAATATCTGGCCGTTCCCTTCCACCATAGTAACTTTTTTTTATTGTTATTGTTGTTGCTGTTCATTCGTTTTCCATCCTATTTCTTTACTTTCAACTTTATATTAAAGTTGGCTCTGCATATCTTGGGGTAGTGAGACACTGTGCCAAGATTCAAGCTTTTTGCCCTGTTGCTTTTAGAACTAGTTCTCTGAGTCTGCAAGTGGTATTATTCTGGCGTGGTCATTGCTCCCCTCGAAATCACTCAGGTCTTTATTCAAGAAGGGTCTCTGCTCTCCTCCAATCCTAAGTGCACATGCTCCCTTGGCTCTGAAACTGTGACCCAGAACTGCTTATGGGAATAGAGTTTGCAATAAGCATCTGTTGTACCTATGGCCAACAAATGTTCCTTTGTAATCTCTTTCTAACCATCTCTCCATCCTTTTGCCAGCCAAATATGGATGAATGAATAGTATGTCTTCACATATGCAATTTAATACTTAAAAACTAATTGCCTTTCTTAAGACTTCATGGTAATATTTTTTTTAAATCAGCTTTTTAACTATATCAATAGTTCCAGAAAGAAAGAGAAAGAAAGAGACAGAGAGAGAGAGAGAGAGAGAGAGAGAGAGAGAGAGAGAGAGAGAGAGAGAGAGAGAATATTCTAAAACAAAAAAAGACAATTACAATATCATGTAAGTCACTAGAGGAAATCCTCAAGTTTGTAGTTTTCACAGTCTCCCATTTGTTACCTAATTAAGGACCAGAGAGAGCTGATAAGCCTGATCCAAGTGAAAGGACCCAGACCTAATTAGAAAGGCAGAAGGAGAGATAGATGTTCTTTGCATATAGAATTACAGAAATAGTATTGTTCTCTTATCTTCTCAAAATTAAATCTAGACATTGAGGCCAAGAAAGTGTCACAGAATTTCAACATCTTTACCAGAGCTGAGTTGTTTAAAACAAATTGTCTCTAAAACAAAGACACCCATACTATGAATTACTGTAACAATAAATATCAAAATATTATATTTCATTTAAATGGTGAAGGTATTTTTTAATTTTCTGAGCATAAAAGGAGTGTGTTACCACTGATCAAATCAAAACTTTGCAGCCATTTCTGTCTGATTTATTATGTAGTCAGAAAAATAATTACATAAAAAGCCTTTAATAAAGTCTCACAAAAGTGATTGGCAAAATATCAAAAAGAATTAGAAATACATTTTTGACATATCTACCATGTTAAAGATAAATTCATTTAAGGACAGAAAACTGGAAATCTTCATAGCTAATACTTATATAATTGCTATATTTCTTTTGATTAACATTTTCATTGCTCTACATCATTTTCTCATCTACTAAGTTATTCCTCTGTTTATCGATAAAGGAAGTAGCAAATATTATTTGTCATATAAGAAAAATAAATGAAATATAATAGATTGTTCACTAATCTATGATCAGTTGATGTATTTCCCATTATTCTTTTTCAAAGAAAATGTTTTATTCTTTTTTATTAAAACTTCATTTCCCTGCTTTGCTACAAAAAAGACTTTGATAGCTTATGCTTACCATTTTCAGAACTAAAACTTTCTCATTTTAATTATTTTGTATATATTTTTGAAATATATATCTATCACTTCCTTTTAAAATGGAATAATGAATATAAAGTAGTCCTAAATTTTTAGTGCAGGTTTAAAC
The DNA here is from genome assembly GCF_048593235.1 of Sminthopsis crassicaudata. Classification (NCBI taxonomy): domain Eukaryota; kingdom Metazoa; phylum Chordata; class Mammalia; order Dasyuromorphia; family Dasyuridae; genus Sminthopsis; species Sminthopsis crassicaudata. The sequence continues at coordinate 81,503,743 of NC_133620.1, forward strand.
TTTGCTACCTTAAAACTATGCTAAGATTGCCTTTTATTTTAATGATTCAATATAATCATTTTTAACTTTTCTATAATGCTTCATAATAAAAAAAACAGTAAAAAACTTAAGCATATTTGAGGGTAATGCACAGTGGACAGAATGCTGAACTTAGATTAAGTTATACCTGAGTCCAGATCTAGCCTCAGCTATTTATTAGATGTGTGATCCTAAGCAAATTACATAAGTTAAGTCTGTTTAATTTCCTCATCTGTAATATAAAGGATAATAATAGCACATGCTGTGATGATGAAATCAAATGTGTATAAAGTGTTTTACACACCTTAAAACTTGTAATAATTGATAGCTATTAATACTGTTATTGCTGTGATTGTCACCATACTAAAATGAGCTCAAAGCCAGGAATTTAGAATTTTTATATAGATTTTCTATATTTTCTTTAACCTACTTTGTGATTGTGAGAGGGAAACAAACAACAAATCTTGACTGGATAGTAATAATAGGATTTTTGTGGATTGGTAATGTTTGGATTGAGATATATATCTCTAAAGAAGATTTCCAAAATACCTGGGCTTTTAGTTAAGGACATGTAGAAATTTCCCTCCATATAAGTAAGTATATTTTAATGTAGGAACTTTACATTTATTTTGAGTTCTTAGGAGGCTTTCTTTTTTGCTTTCTTCTGAGTTTTGACTATGTTTTACATAATTTGAGTTTGTCAGATTAACATTCAAATAAGTAACATGTTACTATATTGCTATATTTAAAAACTCATCCCCAAAGATTACCTTTAACATGGTAGTGGGCAATGTGGCCAATATGTGAAGAACACCACATTTTCTTTACTTTAACTAAATCTCAAAACAGCCTTCAAAATATCAAAACATGGTGACCAATATATAAAAAACAGCACATTTACTTTAGTTTCAATTAAATGTCAAAACAGGCTTCAAAACACCAAAATATGGTGGTTAACTTTAACAGTGGCAAAATTGCATTAATGTACAAATAATATAGGGATTACCTAAGGATGTTATTGACAAAAAAAAAATGCTTCATATGTAGCAAAATATTTGTGGTATTACTTTTTTGTGGTAAGAAAGCTAAAAAACAAAATAAATGTCTATTAGTCAGGGAATGGCTAAGCAAACTATGATAATCCTATGCAGTGGTAATGTAATCATAATATGATATACTATTAATCTTCTATAAAAAGTGATAAACATGAGGAATTAAAAAAAACATGGAAGCACATGCAAGAAATGATGCAAAGTGAAATAAATAGAACTGGGAAAAAAACATACACAATGACTACAATGATGTAGAGGTAAATTTAAATAAAAACAAAACAACTGAAAGTGAATGAAAAGAAATTATAAAAAACAAGCTGGGTTCCCCCTTACACACACATACACACACACGCGCACACACACACACACACACACACACACACACACACACACACACAAAATTTTGCAGAGATGCAAGGTCTGGAGATTAAATATTGAAAAAATAAAAGAATAAAGATCTATTAAAATTTTATTGTATGCTAAATTTATAATTGCCTAGAGTATGATCGGTGGTGACAATTTTTTTTATAAACATATTGAGTATTAAGCAAGATAATTGCTTTCATTTTTTAAACCACAATGCTCACAAACTTGCCCAAAGAAACAGCTATTGCTTATTTACTGATGGCACAATAGTTTACTGAGAAAAGTGAACAACAAAACCAATCTATTCAATTAATAGCTTTTTTAAAGACTGCTATATATAAAATTAACTAGCAACATTTGACTATATCGTTGTGTGTACACACCCACACACTCATACACACCCACACATACACCACACACAATTGGCAGGAGCAAACAATTCATAACACCCATTTAAAGGAAACAGAAAATTCACTATTTTGGGGAGGGGGTATCAATCTGTCAAGGCAGCATACTCAAATACACTATAGATACAATTGTAAAAAAAAAAAAATTGATTCTTAAAAGAGAAAAAAAAACATAATCTCTTTGAGTAGAATAAAGGAAAAATAATATGCTTTTACATACTAATAATAGTAGATAATAGTTCCATATCATCTATTATGTATCAGGCACTATGCTAAGCACTTTTACATATATAACCTCCTTACATATTTATAACAAGCTTTCTTTTAAGTTGAGGAAACTGAAGCAAACAATAACTTGCCCATGGTTACACAGCTAGTAAGTGTCTGAGGCCAGGTTGGAACTCATCTCTTCAATCACTCTTTGCAACTCCAGGTAGGTTTTATCTATTGCAGCACCAGCTAATTTATAACACAAATGATTTTTTTAAAATGGTACATGTGTATAATAAACTTCATTATAAAAAATGGTCAGCATGGGAAAACTTATATGTACTAATACAAAATAAAGAAAAGCATATACAATGACTAAAAAAAAAAAAAAAAAAAAAAAAGGAAATTGAAACAACAAGAAGAAAAAACTCTAAATACTATAAAATTGTAATATCAAATTTGGATCCAAAAAAGAGATATGACAATGTATTCCCCTATCTTTTTGGAGGACTATGTGTGTAGAAAGCAGCATATAATGTAAATCTTTATTATTATATTTTATGATAGTTTCTAGACCATTTCTGCAATTAAGAGAAGTCATTTGATTTTTCTGAGACATAGTCTGTAAAATGGACAAATAATGTCCACCTGAAAAGATTTTTGAAGTTCAACATGAAGCACATGTAAATCACTTTGTAAACTTTAAAGAGTAAATGTCAGTAACTATTATCCATATTGGTATCATAATCATTCCAAATTTCAGATGCCAGTTATGTGTTAGTCTTGCTAGAAGCTGGATTTGATGCATGAGAGCACTTATCATAAATCTGTTGAAATATAATTTTTCCAAGCTCAAAAGTAGCAACAAAACTAATTATTTCAAAAATAAATGTCCCTAGGGAAGCAATAAATGAAAGTAATGGTAGATTGGAGACAGAAAAAAAAAAAGAGAAAAGAAAAAAATCTTCATTATATAGATCTACTGCCAGAATTGAATAGGAGGAGGAGAGTAGTATTGACTACATTTAGGAAACCATGTGATGTTTACAATTATTCTAAGTTGCTTCCCCTGGGAAAAAAAAACAAAAAAAAAACTCTCTATTTTAATCCCACTAATTTCCCAATATTAATTAAATGCATGTCCCATAGAACACCATGATCTCCACAGAATAAAAATGATAAAAGGCAATGGCAAATTATGTGGTAGACATAAGTAGGCTTTAGTATATTGCCAATAAAAACTTTCCTAATAAGTAGCATAAAATTGCTTGGAAATTGAATTGGAAAGAGGATATGGGCAGTCATGTAGCAAGAGTTTAAGCTAACATATGGCTCATATGAGTGTTTTATTATATGCATGATTGTAAATGATACAAAGATTCCAAAACATTGAATATAAGCATTTATGAAAAAAGGAAGTATTACAAGGATTGAGATATCATAAATGGATTTTAATCTCTGCAATTATAGGGAATATTTTTATTAATGTGAATACAGAGACCTCTAAGTACAGGAATAATGAAAAAAAGTAGAATTAGAAAAAAGTAATGAAATTAGTAGAAATTACAAAGAAAGCCATGGGCATGAGAAAGTAGAATGCTTTGAACAGTCAGTGATGATGGCTAGTACTTGTATAAAACAATGGATATAATGTAACTTCTTAGAATAATGATAATAATAACAATAACTCATTTATATTTTATAATTTTTAAAGAGCTTTTCAAGTATTTTAAAGAGTTATTTCAGGTAATAGCTATTCACATGTATATATCAGTTGAAGGTTTTCAAAAATCTTGACCTGAAAAAGCCTGTGAAATAAGTATTTCTAGACTTGTGATTATTTTAAACAACAAACTGATACAGTGATTAAATGTTTGAGGTGCATATACATGCATTTTCGATCTTTTTATTTATTTATTTTTGGTAACTTATACAGGAAAAACAGAGAACTAATGAAATTTTGGTTTGTAATAAGAGTAGTGTGGGTAGTATCCAAAACTAGGTAGGTGATTGATCTATTGTATTCTTTTCTACTCAGACAAAACAAGGAGTGTTATGTACAGTTTTGGGTACTTCATTTTAGGAAGGATATTTATAAGCTGAATAATTTCCAGAAAAGCTTGTTTTAGATGGTGTAAAGTCTCAAGATAATTCCATTTCAAGACTTATGGAAGTGAGGATGTTTAGTCAGAGAAAATACAAAAGTGAGACCAGATAGCTTCTATAAATATTGTAAGTGCTGTCACATAGGAGAAGGATATGACTCCTAGTTGGCTCTGAAAAAAAAAAAAAAAAAGGAGCGAGGAACAATGGTAGAATTTGTTGTAAAGAAATACCTTTAATATAAGAAAAAAAAATATTCTTGGCAATTTGAGTTTTCCAAAACTGGAATAGCCTATATCTAGAAAGAATGGGTTCTCTCTCACATTAGTTTTTTTATTAGATATACTATCAAAGGAATACTTATGCAGATAAGGTAACCTTTGAGGAATTCCATTTCTAAAATTTTATAATGTTTTTATACAGTTTTGTTTCATAATGAGCTGTCTCTATGTAGATTTTTTCAAGAAGTAAAAACTAAAGCTAATAAAATATATATTAATAATCATCAAAAAAATTTTAAATGAGCAGCAAACCTTCAGCCAAAGAATTGTTTTTTTTTTCTTTTTTTAAAGTCTAGATCTTTTTTATGTGATCATAAGAAAGTGAAACGTTCTAGGAAAGTGATTTGGAAAAAAAATACAACTATGAAGTTATAATTGTTAAAGTTGTGAAGCATCATTTCATCATTTGCTCTCCCTTTTCAATTCACAATTTTCTCCAGGCACAATATAATTTCCACTGAGATTCTCAAATTTCATATCAGATCAAAGGTGAACTTTTTTCAAAGTTTGAACTAAATTGCTGTAACTACTTCTCAGTTACGTGAAAGTGAAAGTCCATTTCATAGAGACCTAAATCACAAAAGGGCTTTAACCTTTACTCTACTCTAAATCAAAAATGACTAGGGCTATAAAATTAAAAGTTGGCAAGTTAATACTATTTATGAATGAAAATCTAAAAATTATTTAAAGTCTAATAGAATTTAAAATGAAAAAGTATCAATTTATGGGCTAAAAATTTTCTAGGATATGGTTGTTGTTTTAAAGAAAAAAATAAGTTCACCTCAGACAAAAGTCATCTAATTTTACTAGACAAAGATTTTGGACAAGTATCAAGGTACTGTTGCATTGTCAGAAATTCATCCAGTGTGTAAAAGCACTTTAAAATGGAAATTAACCTTAAATTTTGAGATCTGGATGATAGGAAAAAACAAAGATCTTTTCTCAGCAAAACTTAACTCCCTTATATCTGCCTTACATAGAAAGGTAGAGTAAATGCTCTTTATAAAATGAAGTAAATCAGTATTGTCACTAAGCTTTATATTTTTATAACAAATTAATTATTTTAGATCAACTTCATAATTTTTATCTGGGACTAAAATAGAACAAATGAGCATTTAAAAGGGCCCAAATGTCAAGAATGATTAAAGATTGCTTGATGAGTATTTGGATCTGATAACAAATATATCATCATTATAAATCTTCAATGTATAAAAGACCTTAAAATAAGTCATAATGAGGCAGAGCCATGATGCAGAATAATAAAGGCAAGGACTTGCCTGTGTCTCAAACAGTATTAAAATAACATCTCAAAATGAATTCTCAAAAGACAGAACCAACAAAAGGTCAAAGTGAAAATTTTTCAAGTTCAAGAACAATCCAGCACAAGTCTCACTGAACCAGCGATAAGCCTTGGGGATGAAAGCTTTCCATGCTATCAGCTCACAGATGTTAAGAGAGTGTAAAAAAAAAAAAAAAAAAAAATGTGAGAAAGGATTGAAAGGGGACCCTTTGCTGGGACTGGGTACAGAAATCTGTTGCATTGCCTCCTGGAGGATACTCATTGCTATCTCAGGGTAAAGAAGACCACTGGCACACTAGAATGTACCCAAAGAGGAGCAGGATCCTTAATCATAATTCAAAGGAAAAAACAGGATTTGTGGTCATTCACAGACCAAAACATAGGCTAGGAGAGCAGTGATCACATCTCTCCTTAGTTATGAGGAACAAAAAATACTGAAGAAAATAACACGTACACACACAGACACACACAGACTTACACACACACACAGAGAAACATACAAACCAGAATAGGGAAAATGTTAAAAAAAAAAAAGGGGGGGCAAAATATCCACTGAAGAGATCTAAAAAAGTAGAATTGGTTAAATTAAGAAGGGAGTGCAAAAGTTCTCTGAAAGAAATTCCTTAAAAATTAAAATTTGGTAAAGCATAAAAAGGTAAATTACAAAGGGAAATAATAAGAGATTAAACAATACTTGAACATTACTCTTTTTTTTTATTATTAAAGCTTTTTATTTACAAAACAAGAGCATGGGTAATTTTTCAACATTGACCCTTGCAAAGCCTTCTGTTTCAAATAATCCCCTTCTTCCCCCTAGCCCCTCCCCTAGATGATAGGTAGTCCAATAGATGTTAAATATGTTAAATATATGTTTAATCTAATATGTGTATACATATTTATACAGTTATCTTACTGCACAAGAAAAGTTGGATAATAAAAAAAAGGAAAAGAAAACAAAATGCAAGTAAACAATAACAGAAAGAGTGAGAATGCTATGTTGTGGTCCACACTCAGTTCCCACAGTCCTCTGCTTGGGTGTAGATGGCTCTGTTCATCACTGAACAAGGGGAATCATCTCATTATTGAAGAGACCCACATCCATCAGAATTGATCATTGTATAGTTTTGTTGTCTTATATAATGATTTCCTGGCTCTGCTCATTTCACTTAGCATCAGTTCATGTAATTCTCTCCAGAATTCTCTGAAATCATCCTGCTGGTCATTTCTTATAGAATGATAATATTCCATAACTTTCATATACCATACTTCATTCAGCCATTCTCCAATTGATGGGCACCCACTCAGTTTCCAGTTTCTAGCCCCTACAAAAAGGGCTGCCATAAACATTTTTGCACATGTGGGTCCCTTTCCCTCCTTTGGGATACAAGCCAGTAAAAACATTGCTAGGTCAAAGAGTATGCAAAATTTGATAACTTTTTAAGCATACCTCTAAATTGCTTTCCAAAATAGTTGGATTCATTGAACCTTACTGTCATTGGAGTTGCCTTCATGAGAAAATAACATACACATTCAATTGGGTTTAGAAATTTATCTTAATCCATAGGGAGCTCATGAGGAGATGAGAAAGGAAGGACAGTCAACAGAGGGGTGGGTGGCATATAGGAGATACTGGTCAGAAGCAAAACAATTTTGAAAAAGACAGGGAGATACGGTGAAAGGACTGAATTAGTAGGACAGAAATGCTTTTAGGTCCAACATTAACTCAGGAAATAGATTGGGAGGTAGAGTGGAGACAAATTTGATTTTAGACATATTGTGAGTGATATTTAGAGTGATTTACAAAACATATGCATGAGTAATTTTTCAACATTGACCCTTGCAAAGCTTTCTGTTCCAAATAGACCAATAAATAGTTATCAATACATTTGTTCTCTAGGAAATTGGAAAAACAAAACTAGAGGTAAAATGACTTTGGGAATAGGAGTTATCAGAATAGAGATGACAAGAAATATAGCATTCCAAGAAAAGACTGGGATACTTCATCATAATGTGGAGTTCTTAAAGATATGCTAATGGTGCACAAGCTCTGGCAGGTCATTTCAAGCTGGAAATGCTTTGAGTAGAGAACAAAGGAAAGTCCAAGTTACATTGTCAGAGCATTAACCTAAGTTTGTTTTTCAAACACAAGAAGTGTTGGTATAAAATCATAAATAGGGCTTCTGCCACCAAGAACAATTTATTTGAGGAAGGAGTTAGAAAGAATGAACATGTCAAAGATAAACTTAGATTGGAGATCTTGATTACTATGAAGATTGAAGGATGTAGAAAGGAAGTCAAGATGGTCAAATGGGAACAGAAATTGGGGTGGGGAAGCAGACTATGAGGAAGATAATTAATTCATTGAGAGAAATAAAGGAATCAATTTCATAAATAAAAGCAACAAGGATATGACTTGGATAGAAAAAAAAAAAGCATTATAGGGGTGTTTACTATGTTGTAGTAACAGATGAAGCATTTAAAAGGCATCAAGGATCAAGAAGTATTTTAAATTCTCTTGGTCCTTTCTATCAAGACAGAAGAAGCAAGCAATAGGACAGATTGGCTGCCAAGAGTTGTGGTACTTTCAGCAGAAATTTAAATGTTAATAAATATCAGAAGATGGAAGAAATGTCACATGAAAAGGTCTAGGATGCAGCTGAGTTTATGAATTACAGAGAAAGGTTCCAAAGGGCACAGTAAAAAGGGAGGAGAGAGGAGCCTAATAACTTGTGAAAGGCAGGATTAATTTAAACTATGGTGAAGAATGTGGAAACACACAACAAAAAAACAATTAAAAAGTTGTGTGTGTGTGTGTGTGTGTGTGTGTGTATGTGTGTGTGTGTATGTAAAGGGTGAACATAAGTGGAAAAATTTTTCAATATTAAAATATATTTAGTTTGATGTCAAAACTCAGGAATAGCTGTGGCTGTCCCATTTTAGTTACAGCTCCAAAAGTCCAACAGTTATAGCACCTCAAAAGTTTATTTATCAAGAAATCCTGATTTGTATAGCACCCGTACTTTCTAACAATTTTTTGACAAATGTTCTTAATTATTAAATTCCTCTTTACATTTTAAATCTACATTCCTTATTTCCCATGTCTCAGTTGAAAAGCTTCTTCATTTTATTCATCATAAAGAGAAAGTAATTATTCATTACAATCGTCTTACAATTCAGCAGATCAACTCACGAAGTAGAGAGCTTTTTGTTAGGAAGAATGTAGATAATTATATAATTGGGATATTATTCATTCAACACATATTTATTTAATACAACAAACAAAACAGTTTATGCATGTTGGGTGACACAATTTGTTGTCTTAGGGCTTCTGATCTAGTAGAAGGGATATGGGCACATTTGGAGAAAACCAAAATATAAAATAAAAGATTATATATGATTAATCCTGTTTGCCTTGGTTTCCTCATCTATAAAAAGAGCTGGAGAAGGAAATGGCAAATTACCTTAGTATCTTTATCAAGAAAACCCCAAATCAGATCCCAAAGAATCAGATATAACTGAAATGACTAAACAATAAAAAATGTATATCTGGAATAAAATGCCATTTGAAGTTGAAGGAGAAGGAATCTCTTAGAGGACTGAAACTCCAAAAAGGTATGCTTGAATCAGACAATGGAGCACTTAAGGCTAATTACCTATTCGATGTGAGACAATGACTCTATTAGCATATATTTGGATAAATGGCTCTTTTCACTGTTGGTGCTTGCTTTAATGTTTGGTGTTAAGATAATCAGAGGCAAGGATTGGAGGAGGAGGGAGATAGGCAGAGTCACTTGGCAGCAGGACAAAAAGGAGAGAAGTTGGTGACTCCAAACAGCCAAATCCAGGATTTTGCTTGGCTGCCTCTTTCACTTCTCCCCCTAAAGACCAAGAACTTAAATTTATCCTGACTCTGGCTGACCCCGAGGCCCTCCAGGGAGCTAGCCCGTACTCTACAGAAGCTTATGATATGTATTCAGAGTACCAGGGAAGACATCATATACGGTATAGCATTTAATGTAATATGATGAGATTTAATGAATGAGATGTACCATAAAATAAGGAATTAAAGGTAGCTTCTAGCTTTCCAAGATGAGAATGTCAGAAAAATAAGAAGACACGGGTGATACACAGGGTATTAAAAATAATTCCATTTGCTTAGAGGCCTGAGTATGTAGCATGAAGCAATTTTGGAAAAATATCAAAGCCAGACTGTGCAGCATCCTCAGATGAAGAGGTTTACACCTAATTCACTTGTTAAGAAGATGATAATTTCTACTTTGAATAGTAAAATGAATTGGAACATCATTAAGGTCCCTTTTAATTCTATCTTTTAATAATTCCAACAAGGCTGATTATAATATATTTAATGTTTCCTTAGCATTGTTGAGCCTTTAATCTTTTTCTCTTCTAACCATAACAAAACACCTGGAGAGAAAAAACAAAAAAACAAAAACAAAAACAAAAACAAAAACAACAAACATCTAATTAAGTCTTTATGGTTCTATGATTTATATAAAATCAGGTCAACCCACAATATTTCCTTCAAAATATGAGTTTATCTGTTGCCCCACTGTGGTAAAAGCTATAATTGCTTTCCTTAAGGAAGGCAAGAGAATTATTCTTGGGATTTTATTGGTTGAGGGAATTTAGAGCTCAAACCACTAATGTGTTATTATCCATGAAACACAGAAAAAATCCAACACATGGAAAGTTTGTGCTCTTCATATTTGACTGAATCTCTACATTTGGGCAAGTAATGTATCTTTTTGAGCACAGAATGGCTGCATGCTAAATGCAGAGTTAAGCAGTACCTTCTTGAGGAAACAACTAAAGTAAATGTACACATACACACATATACATACATTCATACACACACACACACACTCACATATATATATATATATATATATATATATATATATATAAATGTTCAATTTTTGAATTCATATTTTTCTAATTTATAGAATAAAACAAGCATTTCCATAACATAACATAGTACAATAAAAGATAATTACATATAAAATTACACATCTATTATTCACAACTTGCTTTTCCTTCCTTGCCAAAAAAATTATCACGTAAATTTTTTTTTTTTTATTCTTCCTTTCCTCCAGTTCTAAAGATGGCTTGTCATTAGGCACAATTAGACATAGATGTGTGTGTTTAAGTGTGTATATATTTCTATTTATCTGTTCTTTCTCCAGATGCAGATAGCATCTTTCCTCATATGTCCTTTATAGTTAATTTGGGTATTTATAATAGTCAAAATAATATAATCACTCAAAGTCATTCTTAAAACAATATTGCTGTTACTTTTTTTTTTTCTTTTATCAAATTTTATAAGGTTAGAATAGTTAAATGGTGCAGTGGAGAGAGTACCAGCCCTGAAGTCAGGGACCTGAGTTCAAATTCGGTTCAGTCATTTAACATTTACTTGCCATCAAGTCACTTGGCCCCTATTGCCTTGCAACCCCACAAAAAAGGTTTTATATGATCTATGAATCTTTCATTGCCTTCCAGTCCCTGTGACCCTGAATCATTAAATTTCCTTTATCTGGGACAGGCACAGAATATCACCTCTCTGGAACCAATTATGAATGCCTTTAGTAATAGTGTTCCTTCTAGGACCTATATTTAAAATTAAATCCGAATGTTAAATTTCTTCTTCTCTTCCTAAAATATACTCATTTTAATATAAGCTAAGCTTGAATTAGTTCATTAACTAAACCTGTTTCATTTTGTTTTGAAAGAATTAAATCTCTTTAGCAATGTTTAATTCAATTTCTACCATTATAAGTCATACTATAATTAATAAGTGATACATAACTGTCAGCTTAGCTACTTTCATTTTTAAAAATATCCTTAACTCTTCCTAGTAATAGTTATTATCTTCTAGCTGTTTGAATGAAGAGGGAGCTTTAGGATAAGTACTCATCCTTTCCACTTATCTAGCTCATGTCAGTCAACAGTTCTGAAATCCAGGAGGAAGCTTTCTCTCACGGCCATAAGTCCACATTCTACTGAATATTGTGATTTTTCAGGCAATAGATCTCTATTTTCTTATTACTGATCATATTTTTCTCCTTTCAAGATTAGTACTTCTTCTTGCGGAACTCTTAATATAGAGAAGTGTCTTAAACATATAGTTTTAAAAGCCATAGAGCATGTGACTTAATTTGACTAGAGCTATTCCATCTCTACTTTTTCTCTGTAAGTCAATGTGAAGTCCAGATATGTACTCAATAAACCTAGAAGAGATTTACGCTGCATAGAAATAAAAATCTGCCTTAGAGTTCTAAGATTATTGTAAGAATTCAGATTTTTAATGTATATATGGTATTGTTGAAAAATTTTAATGTTGTTGATCTAATGGTCCTTTTAATGGCCCATGCTTTTTGTTAGTTCAGTTTCACTGAGCTAAAGAATTCCTTTTAGCCTATTCTCAGATAATCTGTATTGTGAAATAAACAAAAAACAAAACTTTTTCTCTGGAGAAAAATTGTGATTATTAGAGTTGCTATGACCAAGGGCAAAAGATTATAGGAATCCCAGTTCCCTCCCCAGGAGTAGACTCAACAATTTGTACAAATCAGGGGAAATCAGGATCCCTTTTCTCTCTAAATTTCATAACAAAATTTAGCTGTTTAAACAAGTATAACAATATGTTTTCTATACAGGAAAATAAAATAGATTCCATCTTTGATCAATTAGGTCTATTTTGATGACTGAGAAAATAATATAAGCGATCTCAAGAATTCATCAATAAAAAATATACAAGATAATCCAGGAGGATTTAAAGGGTTAGATTTTCTATTTTGCAGCAAAACATGAAAGCAAACGTTTTAATCCATGTCTTAACATCTTCTCACAGCTTTTGTGTGAAATAAATCACTAAGAATAAAAAGTTGGAGCAGAAAATGTAGCACAATGAAACAATCCTAAAAGGAAAAGAAGCTTCTTTAAAAACACCTGGAAACCTCTACCTCCAGAAAAGAAAGATATAAAAGGGAGAATATTTGACAACACAGTTGTTTACACTGTTAAGCAATTTTTTGAGATTAATTAGCTTGGTGACAACTGACATTAGAAAAAAAAATTAAACTCTCATTTTAGCTTTATATGTCCCTTATGGATTTAGAAGTTTTTAAAAAGAATTTTGGATATCTAGTAATAATTTCTAAGAGCACAAGTTTGGTAATTATTGAAAATTAAAAATGCTTGGAAAAAGTACAGCATACTGGATTCTACCTAGTTAGAAGACAAAATTCAAATATGATCTAAGAAGTCTATTTCTTATGTTGAAAAAAATGAATAATAAAACTTAATTCATAGGATTTTTCTTATTGCTGTTATTATTTAGTCATGTCTGACTCTTCAAGACCTTTTATATTTCTGTGAATTAGGCTTACTTGGCAAAAATACTGGAGTAGCTAGCCATTCACTGTCCAGTAGAAAACAGAAGCTAGGGTATGCTCAAGGTCATATAGATAGAATGTTACTGAGTTTTAGTTTTTCTTACTCCAAGCTTACTTCTGTAGCCATGGCACTTTAGAATTATAGCAAGGTTGAAATAACATAGCATGTAACAGGATTTCTTAACCTTTTTCCAGTTATAACTCCTTTTTGCCCCCCCAAATTTTACATAACTCCAGACACAGAAGAATGTAAAACAGTTGTACAAATCAAAATTTTAATAACTCTTAATTTTGTGTCTCCCACATTTTTGCCTCAATTTTTTTTTATACAACTCCAGACATATAGGTATACAAAACTGGTATAAAAATCAAATATTTAATGATAATAAATCATAATTTGGTGACCCCCACATTTAAGTTTTGCAACCTCATATGAGTTCATGACCTATAATTTAAAAAGCTTTGGGATATAAAGTATTTAGTAGACCATAAAGCACTCTAGAAGTTATTATTATTAATTGTTTTCTGAAGAGTTATTTGCAATACTTTCATGGACTGATTTTTTCTGTTCTTTATATATGCTCTCATTTGGTACTATATTCCACTTCCATGGACATACACACACACACATACAACACACACACACACACACACACACACACACACACACACATATATATCCACTTTAAAAAATTACCAAATTGTATGAACTTAGACAAGCGATATAAAATTGTTTTGTCTCAGTTGGTTCATTTTTTAAATGAGGAAGTTAGACTTGATAGCTTCTAAGTTTCCTTCCACCTACAAATCTATAGATCCTATGATATGACAAAAGAATTTATAAAATAATCCAGATTAGACTAGTTTTCAATCTGTGAGTATCTGAAGCTGAGCAAAGCAGGATAGAAGAGAGAATTAAATAGTTTTTTAATTAATTTCAAAGAACAGAAGAAGCCAGCCCATGACAAAAGTTTTAGTGTACAAATAAGTGTGACATAGAAGATGATTCATCAGAAAGACTGAACATCATTAGTCAAATTGATAGGAGGGGAATAAGGAAGATCAGTGCCAAAAAAAAAAAAAAAAAAAACAGCAAGAATAAAGCATCCTGGAGAAGATGATGGTCAACAGCATCAATTGTTGTATGGAGGCCAAGAAAATGAGGACTAAGAAGAATCTACTAAATTTGGCAATTAAAATGCAATTGGTAACCTTAAAGAGAGCACTTTCCTTGAGTGATGAGACTGGAAGCCAGATTAAATTGGATTTAGCAAACAACAAGAGGAAAGCCAGTGAAAGCATTGAATGCATAAGGTTTTTTTCAAGGAGTTTAGATGAGAATGGGAGAAGAGATATTAGACAATAGCTAACAAGGACCATAGGATTTAGGGAGATATTTCTAAGTATATAGGAGACTTGAGTGTTTAAAGGTAATAAGGAGGGAAAGAGTAGATAAAAAGAGATTGAAGATTAGAGAGAGGGAGGATAATTGTTGGGGAAATCTGCAGGAGAAAACAGAGAGGACTGTGGTTTACAAGAAAATGAGCTTCTTCATTAGATGACAGACTAAAGGAAGAAAAAGAAAGAAATTACATCAGAAGGACTTTAAATGAGAGGGGAAGAAATAGCAGCTTTCTCCAGATTTTCTCAGCAATGTGATTCTATCTTTTCAACAATACACTAAGGATATTTCCTTTCTTTTGATAAAACTTTCTAGTTTGTATAGCCTAGGGCTACTTGTGAAGCAAGTCCTAAGGCCAGTGCTTTTTAGAACAATCAACAATTATTCATTATGTGCCAGGTGTCATGCTATGTATTGGGGTTACAAGTACAAAGAATGAAACAATCTCTCTTCATAGGAAGCTTGCATTTTAACTGTGTGGGGAAGGGAGACAAGTCCATATGAAATATATACAGCATAAATATAAAGTTAATAAATATAAATTCATACAAAATAGGTAAATACAACTCAGGGAAGGAGAACACTAGCATTTAACTGAATTAATAAAGGTTTCAATCGCAAAATGGTTCTTGATGGAAAGAAAGATTTTCTATAAAACAGAGGTAAAGAATGAGTAGATTCTATTCAAAAATTATGATCAAGTAAAATCAGACATAGGAAAGGGAGGAACAAAGAAAAGATCTATTTGACTGGGTCACAAATACAAAAGAGAGTGCTCAATGAACAGGGAAAGATACATTGGGGCCAACATTATTCTATTCTCTGACAAGGGTAAGGCTTCACCTCTACCTCCTTATATGAGGCAGCTTGTGGTATAATAGATAGATTGATGGACCTAGCATCAGGAAGACTTGAATTCAAACTTCGTCTTAGACATTCTCTGTCTGACCCTGTACAAGTTTTACTGAACTTTTTTCTGCCTCAGTTAACTCATCTGAAAAATAAGAATACTATTAATACCTACCTTCCCAGAATTATTATAAGGATAAAACCTCCTTTCTATAATTATTAAATAATTTTTCTCCTTTGTTTTCTCATCTATTCATTCAAGGGGCATGTAATTATAGCTGATAATTTGGAGAATAGAAATGTATTACTCTAACCTTTCACTTTACTAGTACACAAGACTAAATTGAGCTTCATGTGAGTATACGTGTATATGTATGTATGTATGTACACGTATATAAATATCTTTATATATCTTTATCTATACATATACAAATATGTTAAGAAGCACTTGAAGAAATACAAAGAACACTCTGTATGTTGTAACACACACCTCCCAGTCCTTTATGTACAGTAAATTATGATACAAAACAAATAATTTGAATTGAATAAAATACTCATATTTGAGAAAAACTCAATAAATAACATGGTAATATGCTACATTTCAAGGAGATACATTAGACATTTAAAGAAAAAAGAATATCAACTATATTTCAGGTTTTCATACCAATTTTTTCTATGATAAATATGTATACATATATATGCATATATATATACATGCATATCTCATTTATATATAATCACTGTAAACAACTGTTTACCCCTCAAAAATCTGCTTTTTTTTGCTGCTAGAACCTTTGAGATAAACTATGAAGTTGTCATTTGTTTCATCTTATAGATTCTATATGGACAGTGGTACTTCATTTTCACACCTGAATCTTGAAGCAGCTCAAGAATTATAAAAGCTGAAAGTTTATTGTCTTGAAAACGCTCTGAATCTTAAAAGGCCTTTTCTCTTGGTTCAGATGGTCTCCAAACTGGTGGGGAGAGGAGTGCTGCTTCCTTGGAATTTCTTCATTATATATATCCTACTCAAGCTTTTTCTATAATATGGGACAAACTGAATGTAATGAAAAGTTGGCACAGGAAAGGAAAGGGAGAATCAAAATCTCTCTATAAGAAAGGAATCATGAAGTTCCTTTGGGCAAGGTCCAGGTAGATGTGCTGATTATAAATCTGCCATAATTCTGAATTGTACACCATCAGGTAGTAAAAGAAATAATAAGGTAGAATAAGAAATAATAGTGCAAATTGAGTTTTGAGGCTTCACAAGGATGTCTAATGGTAGCATAACTTTCACCAATAACATTATTTTTCTACACATTTCTTTTTCTAGTCCCTTTTTTAGCCCCATTCCTACCACTTCTACTCATTAGACTTCAAGAAGGGCATGAAAGACCAAAACCATTATAAATGTGTGATTTTTAAAACATTTTTTATTAACTTCTAAAACATTTTTTGCCATTTATCTAATGTTAAGAATAATACTGACGTTTATTAGTAAATCATATAATCCTAAATAAAATCACCTGATATAGGAAATAAAATGTCGATTTGAGATACAATGTCTGATCAAACTTATTGTATTTATCAGAAAAGCATATAACATTTTAAAACCTATTCTAAGGACTTTGTGTCTTTTTTTCTATTTTTAGTTTATATTTCACTGCTAAGCCACTGAAACCAACTAAAGGGTTTCCAGAGTTACCTTAAGCTGAGGAAAAGTGAACAACTCTCCTACTAAGTATTCAAAGACCTTTGTGACAGCAAAAACTTTAAGCTCATTGCTAAAATCTGACACTTTAAACATAATGGTTTCCCTAGACCACTCATTATCAACAATTCTTTCTTGTTTTCTCTATTTCTTCCCTTTGTTGGATGCCTCTTTGTATGAAATCTGAGGACCCAAGGTATTAAATTAAACATCAAAGTTCTTGCCTCCAAGGCTTATGGAGATACTCAGCAGGTATATTTTACACTGGACTTTCTAGCAACTCAGTTTAATAGAAAGTTATGTTAACTTTAATAGTTGTAGGTAATAGCACCAGGCAATATGTGACTATTCTTGAAATTACCTATATAGAGTTTTGCCAAGATCTTATTTTCTCAAAGGATCTAAGTATTAAGCTCTCACTCCTCCACTTTTACAATCCATATTTTCATTATTTCATCAAAGGTAGAGAGAAGAAGGTCTTTGAGCATAAGTTGTATGATTCAATAGTGCAATGAAATCGCCTGCATTTAAACACACTTAAAATCTAAAAATAAGACCTTTATATGCTACTGAAAAATACTATCACATTTAACAGTAATGGCTTGGTGACCAGAATGACAATCCAAATTAGTTGCATGTTTTTGAAAACGTTGAAGACATTTTCAGTTTTTATTTGTTTGTTGTAGTTTTTTTTTTCCCTATTAGGTATTATTTATTAGCATATTCTAAATGAAACCAGGGAGCACTACTTGATGCTTTTTTCATACTAACACAAGGATTCTGTAAACTTTTATTGTCTGAAAGTTTTCACTTAAAGATTTAAAAAAAATCCAATTTTTCTCACTCTTGGCTGGGAAATGATCTATAACTACTCATGGGGAAAAGTGTGTATGTGTGCCCTAGGCAAGGTTTGCAAATCTTGACCTATGCATGCTACTATCAACTACCAGTTGCATTCTATTTATTTAAAAAAATACTCAAGAAATATAGGTAGGCTTTTCTGATATTAAACATACAGATATCTGTTTTTTAAAAACTAAACATCTTTTTTTTTTTTTTTAATTTCACCCTTCTATGCAATGTGATTTAGACTGTTATTTACCCTACTCAATAAGAGTTGATGTTTGGCCTATTCCATATTTTCAAAGTATAGACTACAAAATGTCATTTGAGAACTATTAGGATTTGTTATTAGTTTGTTGTTTACTATGCATTCACAAATTGTTGCTATATAAAGATTACTGACATAATATAGAAAATATATACTAGAAAATTATCGTAACTATTTCCTGTAGAAAAGAACAATAAGATAAACATAGTAATGGCAATCTATCAATATCCTCATCTCCATCTAAGTGAATGACATTAAATCTGAAGTGAAAGTTATTAAAATAGTGTCCCAGGTCACCTTACTAGATATTGAATTTCATACCATCAAGTTTCATACCATTAATATTTTGGAAATATTGATATTAAATAATCAAAAAGTCACAGAAAAGAATAACATCCTATAATATGATTGCTGTCAATGCCTTCATGTCTTGGATCCTACCTCATATTCCATGGTGCCATTTTCTGAATTTCCCTTGTTAGTAACCTCCACTTAAGTACCATTGCTCCTACAAGATATTCTACCTTTTAAATCAAGGTAGTCTAAAGTTTTGCCCTCAAAAAGCAACAGAAATTAAATTCTAAATTTCTTTAAAAGGTACAGGTATTTGAACTAATATTTTAGAAGAAAATAAGAGGATAACAAAATAATAAAAGAATTTCAAATTAGTTTTATTCATTTTGTAGCACATAAGATAAAATATGTTATTCAGATAAAAAAAATGTGATAAAGAAAAAATATGTGATTCAAATCTTCCTCAAATAAAAAAAAAATAAAAGACGTGTTAAATCTTAATAACTACACAATGGACAACTAAATATTAATATGACTTAAATCATCTACATAAATATTAAAATCTAATAAATATGTTGTAGAGAAAGATATAATTTCTCTGTGGGAACCAATTATATGTCCTTGGGAGATTGTGTCTAGCAAGAAGCAGAAGTTGATTATATACTAAAATAATTATAAGTTATATATTTTTAACTATGTTAAAACCCACAGAGTGTTCTTTGAATATTAGGGGTACTGGAAGCAACAGAAATGCTAGTAAAAAACAAAAATAAAAAGGTTAAAAAATGATTGATTGAATTAAAAAGAGGCATTTACAAGGTACTTTGTTAACTTCTGAGAATACAAATAGAGAAGCAGGACAGTCCCAGTTTTCAAAAAGCTCACATTTCAATAAGAGGAGATAACACTTATAGGAAGTTTTATATACGGTTAGATAGAAAGATCCACTAGCCTTTGGGGTGTAGCTGCAAAGTCTAGGGTAAAGCAGCTTCCTTAATGTTATCTACATTGTTAAAAACAATATCTGTTTTTGATATGGAACCATTTTCAAATGTCAAGTACTTTGGTAGTAAGATGAGTAGCAAGATAGTGTGACTTTTGAGAAGTAACAGTCTTGAAAAGGAAACCCCAAAACTCTTAAAACATCCTTGGACTCTGCCTCAGGGAAGGGACTCCAACCCAACCACAAACAGTTTTCTTATCTAAAAACCCATTGAATTTTATTCAAATTCTAACCATGGCTGAAACTCAAGCAGGAAGCCAACCTTGGACTCCACCCACGAGCCCCTTCAGATTGTCCAAAGCCCCTGTTATAAAAAGAGCCAGACTGGAGTCCACTCTTTGCAGAGGTCCCAAACATAGCATCCTTACGCTGGCCATGTCAAGGATTTCTGCCCGCCGGAACCACCCTGGCTCTGGTGTCTTTCCCTCTTTACCTAACACCTTTTAACCTTACTTCCAAACTTTATAACAAACCTCTTTTTTCAATCTAGGTTTTTGGGTCTGTAAATTCCTTTACAGAGGACTCTAGCGAAGCTACTTGACCTCATTTAACTTTTAACTCTGTATCCTTGCGCCGAATCTAAAGGTGTTGCAGGGGAACTCTATTTAATTCCCTATACCCCAAACCTGCACTAGACCTCAATTACACCTAATTTCATTTGGGTACCTTTTATCTAGTTCTCCTCAGTCTGAAGCAAATACAGGAAGAAAATGATATTACAAAAGTTGTGGGAAGAAGAGATGCAAGACGTTTATACCTACTATGTGTACTGTGCAAGCCGTGACAAATATAAAATCAAAATCCACAATAGTCTTTCAGTTATGAAACAGTTTATGTTTTACTAAGAGAAAATTACATGTACACAGAAAAATAATTCCCAAATAGTTTGAAGAAGACTGGAGCATCAAGTAGTTGGAGGTCAGTGAAGATTTCTTTCTATTCCTGCTGTTCTTTAGTCATTTTCAATTGACTCTGTGACCTCATTAGGGGTTTTCTTAATAAAAATAATGAAATAGTTTGCCAAATCCTTTTCCAACTCATTTTACTAGTAAGGAAACTAAGCTAAACAGAGTTAAAAGCCTTGCCGATGGTCATCCACCTAGACTCTAAGATCAGATTTGAATTCTAAAGGATTATTGACTCCTGACTGACATTGGTCACTTGGCTGATAATCACCACTTTGCTATCCTCATTCGTTCCAGCATTCTTTTAATTGTTAGCTTTTGCTCTCTTTACATATGTGAATTTATACATATTTTCTTATTTAAAATGTTAACCTATATAAAATAGATTTATTGAGTTAAAAGGAACCTTATAAAATTATCTAATCACAAACCTACATTTTATAAATGAATGAAGAAAGTAGCATCCAAAGCAATCAAATAGAGGTGTCCACATCAACACTTTAAACATTCAGTTCATCATTCTATTCATTTGAGTACTTACTCTTCTCCTTTGTGTCAGCCCCACATGAAGGCAGTCATATCCTTGAGGGTCATAATCAGGGAAAAAAAAAGAACTTCCTTATTCAAGACTTACTAATTCCCTTTATCTAACAGCAATTATATGCTTTTCAATTATCAATTAATATTTATCAATTGCCTACTATTGTAGGATAATGTGATCTACTGTAACTGCCAGGAGGGTACGTTACAAGTGAACACCTGGTCAGAAGACCCACGTGTTCACTACCAAAATCCTTACCTCTTTTGGCTATCCATCTTGGCTTGGCCACCCAGGCTAGGGAGCCAGGGTGAAGAGCGCCAGGTTAAAGAGAGTGACTGCTGCCTGCAGGGGGCTTATATAGGGCCTGTGAAGTCACACACACAGCCAATCAGTGAGAGAGTCACCCATTAGGAAGCTATCTTAGTATGGCCAAGATCCCACCTACAAGGCAGTCCTAATATCCACAGAGATTTCTTCTGGGCCTCAATCTCCCGTTGCACCGTGTCTGCCCATATAAAGGGCCCTTACAATCTACCTCTCCTTCTGCTTTATCTTACTAAACCTAACTTCTGATGAGTCTGCCTGCATCAAGATTTTCCTTATTCCAAACAACCATCCATTCAGCAAACACATGTTCCTAAAGATAAGGTCTAGTTACCTCATTCCCGTGCTAAATAAATTCTAATCTCTCACCTTCAGAATCAAATACAAAATCCTGTTTGGTACTCTAACAGCTTCAAAACCTACCCTTCCCCATTCCAGTCTTCTTTTGCATCACTCCCCAAAGTTCTTTTCAATCTAGTGATATTCATTCCCTTGCTTTTTCTCAAACAAAAAATTCCATTTCTCAGCTCCAAGCATTTTTTCTGCCTATTCCCTATGCCTGGAATGCTTTCTATCCTTATTTTTGCCTACTGACTTCCATTCTACGTTCAAGTCCCAACTAAACTCTTATTTTCTATAAACAAAACAAAACAACCTTTCTTAGCTCCCTTTTAATTTTTGTGCCTTTCCCTTTTCATTTCATGTTTTCCCCCACATATTGCCTGTTAGTAAATATTTGTTTGTTTGTTGTCTACCTCATTAGACTGTTAGATCATTGAGTGTAGGGACTGTCTCTTTTTGTATCCCCAGTGCAGTGGTTGTCTCTTAGTAGGTGATTAATAAATGTTTATTAATTGACTTATTGTTCTGCTTTCTCCTTTAAGCCATTAGATTTCCCCTGTGAGTATCATGAATATAACTCATGATTGGACATAAACATATGCACATGCAATGATGTTTTCACTTTTTTTTTTTAAGAACTTAAAATGCAGATGATCATAAAAATTTGGTAATTAACATGCACTTGGTAACCTATGTGCATGATGATATTCTGCTGATTATATTTGTTTTATTGAGAATTAGCAAAGCCTCTTTGCCCTTTCTTCAATTCAGAAATTAAATTTAGTAACTAATTTAAAGATTTCTATATCTTTTTTGCATAGTTCCTTTCTCCTACAGCATATTCAGGTCAAAATGGCCCCGAGTTTACTCTTTAAGTTTACTCACTCTCATTTGCTTTTTTCATTTGGTGATTTCCACAGCATCCTAATAATAAATGTGCATGAATAAAAATCACATGCAAACTTGATGAAGTCTACTACAAAGGTCACACTATTAACCTATCCAACTTTTGAAAGGAAGTAAAGTGTATGCATTGAATTAATGTGAGAATTTATTATCAATAAATTTAAATATGTATGCAGGCTTTTGATTACATCTCTAAATATATTATTCTGGCCTGGTCACATCATGAATGTTGTGATACCTTACACTCCTAGAAAGTATTCTGAAGAACCATTTGAAATACATTATTGCTATGTTTTCTGAATGAGTATTCTATTAATTCTACATGTATTCTATTTTATTTAGTATAATTATAGCACAATCAACTTTACTCTTTTATTACTATTTTAAAAACAATATCTAGCTAACTACATTAGTATTATTATTTGCTTTTTAATTTTGTTTTAAAAAACTTAACAGGATCATTGTTGAATTGCAAAATGTCATATACATTTTTGTATTATTGTTTTAACTTATTTTCTTGTTTCTATGAAATGTAATAAAATAATTAACATATTGTTTTCAGAGAAAGAAATCCAAGTTATAAACAGTTATACAAAACAATATTCTAGATTAATAATAATTAGAGAAATATAAATTATAATAGCTCACAGGTATCACCTTACATCTACCATATTGGCAAGGTTGACAAAAAATGGAATACAAAAAATGTTGGAGGGACAGTAGGAAAACAGAACATTAATGTACTGTTGATATAAATATATACTGTTCCAGATATCCTTGAAAGTAATTTGCAATTATGTGCAAAATCAATTAAAATATGCATATCTAAACCCAGTAATAACACAATTAGACATATACACCTACAGAAAAGAATAAAATTAAAGAGGAAAATGACCCATACAGATTTATAACATATAACATATTTATAATAACTCTTTTTATTTTGTATGTTGTATAAAAAATTGAATTAAAGGGATTCCTATGATTTGGAGAATGGTTGAAAAAAAATTACCATATATAAATGTTATGGAATATTATTGTGCTATAAAAATTACGAAGAAGATGGTTTTAGATAAAAAAGACTTGTATAAACTGATATAAAATAAATAAAAAGAAACAGGAAAATAATTTATACAACACCATTTTTTTATGTATTTAATTTTTTTTAATTAAAGATTTTTATTTACAAAGCATTTGCATGGATAATTTTTCCAACAATTACCCCTTGTATAACCTTTTGTTCCAAATTTTCTCCTCTTTCTCGTCACCCCCTCCCTAGCTGGCAGGTAGTCCAATACATGCTGAAATACATGTTAGATTCAATATAAGTACACATATTTATACAATTATCTTGTGCAAGAAAGATCAGATCAAGAAGGAAGAAAAAGAAAAACTGAGAAAGAAAACACAATGCAAGCAAATAATAGAGAGAGTGAGAATGCTATATTGTATTCTACAATCTGTTCCCATGGTTCTCTCACAGGGTGTAGATGGCTCTCTTCATCACTGCACAGGTGAAATTGGTTTGAATAATCTCAATATTGAAGATAACCACTTCCATCAGCATTGATCATTATATAGTCTTGTTGTTGCCATGTATAATAATCTTCTGATTCTGCTTCTTTCACTTAGCATCAGCTCATTTAGATCTCTCCAAGTCTCTCTGAAATCATCTTACTGGTCATTTCTTACAGAACAATAAGATTCCATAGCATTCATATACCATAATTTACCCAGACATTCTGCAATTGATGGGAATCCATTCAGTTTCCAATTTCTTGCCACTACAAAGAGGGCTGCCACAAACATTTTTGCACATGTGGGTCCCTTTCCCTCCTTTAGAATCTCTTTGGGATATAATCCCAGTAGAAATACTCCTGGATCAAATGAGATGAAGAGTTTGATAACTTTTTGAGCATAGTTCCAAATTGCTTTCCAGAATGGTTGGATCCATTCACAGTTCCATCAACAAAGTATCAGTGTCCCAGTTTTCCCACATCCCCTCCAACCTTCATCATTATCTTTTCCTGTCATCTTAGCCAATCTGACAGGTGTGTAGTATCTCAGAGTTCTCATAATTTGCATTTCTCTGATCAATAGTGATGTGGAGTACCTTTTCATGTGGCTACACAAAGTTTCAATTTCTTCATCTGAAAATTGTCTGTTCATATCCCTTGACAATTTATCAATTGGAGAATGGCTTGATTTCTTATAAATTAGAGTCAATTCTCTACATATTTTGGAAATGAGGCCTTTATCAGAATCTTTAACTGTAAAAATGTTTTCCCAGTTTATTGCTTCCCTTTTAATCTTGTATGCATTAGTTTTGTTTGTACAAAAACTTTTTAACTTAATATAATATAAATTATATATTTTATGATCAATAATGGTCTCTAGTTCTTCTTTGATCACAAATTCTTTTCTCCTCCACAAATCTGAGAGGTAAATTGTAAAGGTCCTGTCGCCTCTAAGTTATAATCTCTGGGAGGAGATCTCTTTTCTGTAAAATCTTTTCCTCCGTAAGCAGGTTTCTTGGGAAGCTTCTGGATCCTCAAGCCAGAATGAAGGTAGAATCTTGAATCCTCTTCTTCCTGAATCCTGGCTCTGAATCTCCTCGAGCTTTTCTGAAGTTATCCCGGGGAAGTCTTGTTCTTCTCCCAGCGTAGACTCTCCTTCCAGACTGCCTTCTAAACTCAATCTCCCAGTCAGACTGACTCCTTGCCCTACTGCCCTCCTCTTTTATCCTAGCAGAGAATGGGCTAGTGAGAACTCAGGGACCTGTGGGAAATATTTCAACCAATGAACTTGCTCCTCTTAAAGGTGCAAACTCATTTTAACATGTAAACTCCCCCCCCCCCAGAAGTCCAAAGGTGCAAACTCCTTTCAAAGGCCTGAACCAAAGGGGTGAATTCTGAGCTAGAGAATTGTTTAGACAACCTGATTTATCACCTTGTAATCCTAACAGTAAATTGTCTTGTTTTTCTAAATTTTTTTAATAGTATCAGTCTTTATGTCTAGATCATGAATTCATTTCGACTTTATCTTGGTATATGGTGTTAAATATGGGTCTATGCCTACTTTCTGCCATACTAGTTTCTAATTTTCCCAGCAGTTTTTGTCAAATAATGAATTCTTGTTCTAAAAGCTGGGGCCTTTGGGTTTGTCGAATACTAGACTGTTATAATCATTGACTATTTTGTTCTATGAACTTAACTTATTCCTTTGATGAAATTCCCTTTTTCTTAGTCAGTATCAAATGGTTTTGATGACTGCTGCTTTATAATATAGTTTTAGATCTGGTACAGCTAGGCCACCTTCATTAGATGTTTTTTTCCATTAGTTCCCTTGAAAGTCTTGACTTGTTCTTCCAGATGAATCTTGTTGTTATTTTCCTTATTTTTTCATATAGTTTATATAGCATTGGAGTTAAATGTTTGGTAGAATTCACATGTAAATCCATCTGGTCCTGGGGATTTTTTCTTAGGGAATTGATTTATAGCTTATTCTTTTTTTTTTTTTTTTTTTTTTTTTTTTTTTCTAAAATAGAACTATTTAAATAATTTATTTCCTCTTCTTTTAATCTGAGCAATCTATATTTTTGTAGGTATTCCTCCATTTCACTTGGGTTGTCAAATTTATTGGCATAAAGTTGGGCAAAGTAACTCCTGATTACTACTATAGTTTCCTGTTCATTGTTGGATAATTCTCCCTTTTCCTTTTTGAGACTAACAATTTGATTTTCCTCTTTCTTTTTTCTAATCAAATTAACTAAAGGTTTAGCTGTTTTTGTTGGTTTTTTCATAAAACCAACTTTTAATTTTATTTGTTAATTCAATTTTTTAGAATTTCAAGTTTGGTATTTGATTGGGGATTAATTTGTTCTTTTTCTAGCTTTTTTAGTTGCAAGCCCAATTTATTGATCTTCTCTTTCTCTATTTTATGCAAGTAAGCATTTAGAGATAAAATGATTCTTCTTATTACCACTTTGACTGCATCCCACAAATTTTGTTATGTTATCTCATTATTGTTATTCTCTTGGATGAAGTTATTGATTGTGTCTATGATTTTCTGTTTCACCCATTCATTCTTTAGGATAGGATTATTTAGTTTCCAATTTATTTTTAATCTATTTTCCCCTGACCCTTTATTGATTGTAATTTTTATTGCATCATGATGTGAAAAAATGCATTTACTATTTCTTCCTTTCTGCATTTGATTTTGAGGTCTTCATATTCTAATATATGGTCAATTTTTGTAAAGGTTCCATGAACTGCTGAGAAGAAAATGTACTCCTTTCTATCTCCATTCAGTTTTGTCCAAAGATCTATCATGTTTAGTTTTTCTAGTATTCTATTTACCTCTTTAATTTCTTTCTTATTTATTTTGTGGTTTGATTTATCTAGTTCTGAGAGAGCAAGGTTGAGATCCCCAATATTATAATTCTGCTATCTATTTCTTCTTGCAACTCTCTTAACTTCTCCTTTAGGAATTTAGATGCTACATCACTTGGTTCATATATGTTTAATGTTGATATTCCTTCCTTATCTATGGTACCCTTTTATAAGATATAGTTTCCTTCCTTTTCTCTTTTAATTAGATCAGTTTTTGCTTTTGCTTGATCTGAGATAAGGATGGCTACCCCTGTTTTTTTTTATTTTTTTTTAATTTTTTTTTATTTCACCTGAAGCATAATAGATTCTGCTCCAGTCTTTTACTTTTATTATGTGTGTATTGCTCAGCTTTAAATATGTTTCTTGCAAAAAATATATTGTAGGAGTCTAACTTTTAATCCAGTCTGCTATCTGCTTACATTTTATGGAAGAGTTCACTCCATTCACATTTATAATCCATCTTCTTTCCTGAAGGAAAATGCTCAATTTAGCAGGGTAATTTATTATTGGCTGCATTCCAAGTTCCTTTGCCTTTCAGAATATTAGATTCCAGGCCTTTAAATCCTTTAAAGTGGAAGCTGCTAGATCCTGAGTAATCCTTATTGTAGCTCCTCAGTATCTGAATTGTTTCTTTCTGGATGCTTGTAATATTTTTTTTTTTTTCCCCTTGGTCCCATAGCTCCCAAATTTAGTCACAATTCTCCTTGGCCTTTTAATTTTGAGGTCTACTTCAGGAGTCATTCAGTGAGTTCTTTCAATGGTTATTTTACCTTCTGTTTCTATATTATCTGGGCAGTTCTCTTTGATGGTTTCCTGAAAAATAGTGTCTAGGCTCTTTTTTTCATCATTTATCTCAGGGTGTTCACTAATCCTTAGATTGTCTCTCCTAGATTTATTTGCCAGGTCAGCTGTTCTCCCAGTTAGGTACTTTAATTTTCTTTCTATTTTCATTTATTTATTTATTTTTAATTTTTACTTGACTGATTTTTGTTGTCTCATTGAGTCATTCATTTCCATTTGTTCAATTCTGAATTTTAGTGAGTAATTTTCTTCATTTATTTTTTAAATTTCTTTTTGTATATGTTCACTTGGCATATGAGTTGTTTTGCTCTATGGAATTTTTTTTCCATTTCACAAATTCTGTTTTTTAAGGAGTTATTTTCTTTTTCCATTTCACAAATTCTGTTTTTTAAGGAATTTTTTGTTGTTGTTGTTTGTTTGTTTTTTGTTTTTTCTGTTTCACAAATTCTGTTTTTCTGGGAGTGACTTTCCAATTTACTAAATCTATTTTGTAGTGAATTTTCTTCAGACAGTTTTATGTTGCCTTTTCCAGACCCTCTTGCAAATTTTTCATTTCCTTTCCCCATTTTTCTTAAAGCTTTCTTTTAAGATCCTTTTTAATTTCTTCTAGGAGAGCCTTGTGTGATGGGGACCAGATTATATTGTCTTTTGGGGCTTTATCTAGAGACAATCTTCCTTTAGTCTCCTCAGGGTTTGAAATCTGTTCTTTTTTGCCATTAAAAAACTGTCAATTGTTAGATTGTTAGAGTCCTCTTTACTCTTTTACATATATATATTTTTTTTCTTTTCTTTTTTTTTTAAGTTAAGGTCTGCCTTTAGGGTAGGGGAGATTTTCAAAATTTTCAAAGTGGCTGCAGCTTCACTGGGTAAATGCTGATTCATTCCCAGTGCTGAACAGGTGAGGTCAGATCTGTGAGATTCTGGCATTTTGGGATTCACTATTGATCTTTTGTGTTTGTGTTGGATGTTTTATAACTTCTCTGCTGATCTACTGGCTTGCAAGAAGGACAGAGTGGCCAACACTGCTGTAGATTACTGTAGATTTCTCCCTATAGATTCTCTGCCCCTTGAAGTCTGCACCACCCTGGGACTCTGAGCTTTCTGTGCTGGCATTTGTACTCAGCTGCTTGTATTTCACTGCCTCCCTCCATTTCTGAGTGAAACAGCTGTTTGCTCCCATAGATTCTCTACCACACGGAGTCCACACCACCATATGGAGACTGCATTACCCCCGAACTTTGTGATAACTGTGCTGGTGTCTGTACTCGATTGTCTTGTCTGCCTCCTCCAATTTCTAATTGAAACAGACCTTTTCTGGTGATCTTTGAAATTATCTTCTGCTGATAATTTGCTGTACTCCCAATATTTATGGGTTCTGCCAGTCCAAAGCTAATTCAGAGGCTGGATTATGTAATTAGTGTGAGGGTTGTAGACAAGGTCAAAGAGAAATGTGTGTCATTTCCGCCATCTTGGCTCTGCCCCAGGAAGTTTTATACAACACTGTTGTTAAGATAAAACACTTAGGAAGTGTAATCAACCCAATGATCAAGCACATTTACAGAAACTCTTGTTGAAAGACTACGCACTTCTAAAGGTAATGGACTAAGATTACAATTTTTAAAATTTATTTATTTTTAATATGCTATGCTTTATGAATCATGTTGGGAAAGAGTAATCAGAGCAAAAGGAAAAATTATAGGAAAGAAAAACAAACAGATAAAAAGAAGTGAACATAGCAAGTGTTAATTTACATTCAATCTCATAGTTCTTTTTCTGGATGCAGATGGCATTTTCTGTCCCAAAACAATTGGGATTGCCTTGGATCACTGAACCACTGAGAAGAGCCAAGTCTTTCATAGTTTATCATTGCTTACTGTTATCGTGTACAATGTATTCCTGGTTCTGATTGTTTTGCTCAGCATCAATTCGTGTAAATCTTTCTAGGCCTTTCTACAATCAATTTATTCATCATTTTTTATAGAACAATAATATTCCATTACCATCACATGCTTGTTCAGCCATTCCCAAATTGATGGACATCTCATTTTCCAATTTTTTTACTACCACAAAAAAGAACTTTTACAAACATTTTAGCACATGTGCTTCCCTCTCCCTCTTTTATGATTTCCTTGGGATACAGACTCACTAGTGTTACTACTGGGTCAAAGGATCTGCACAGTTTTATAGCCTTTTGAACATAGTTCCAAACTGCTCTCCAGAATGGTTGGAGTTGTTCACAGTTCCAACAACAATGCATTAGTGTCCCAGTTTTGCTACATCCCCTCCAACAGTTATCATTATCTTTTCCTGTCATCTTAGTCAACCTGAGAGGTTTGAGGTAGTACCTCAGAGTTGTTTTAATTTGCATTTCCTCTAATTAAAAATGATTTAGAGAAGTTTTTTCATATGATGATAGGTGGTTTAAATTTCATCATCTGAGAATTTTCTGTTCATAACCTTTGACCATTTATCAATTGGGGAATGCATCTTATTCTAATAAATTTGCCATAGCTCCTTATATATTTTAGAAATATAACCTTTATCATAAATACTAGATGTAAAGATTTTTCCCCAGTGTTATACTTCCCTTTTAATTGTGTTTCTACTGTTTTTATCTGGCAAACACTTTTTAATTTAATGTGATAAAAGTTGTCTATTTTGCCTTTCATTATCTACTCTTGTTCTTTAGTGATAAATTCCTCCTTTCTCCAAAGATCTGATAAATTGTCCCTTGTTCCACTAATTTGTTAATGGTAATATCTTTTTTATGCCAAATCATGTGCCCATTTTAACTTTATTTTGGTATCAGGTGTGAATTGTAGGCCTATGCAGAATTTCTGACATAACATTATCTTCCAGTTTTCCAAGCAATTTTGAGATTAAAATTGAGAAGAGGGGGAGGGAGGAGAGACGGAGATAGGGACAGAGAAAGAAAGAAAGAAAGAAAGAAAGAAAGAAAGAAAGAAAGAAAGAAAGAAAGAAAGAAGAAGAAAGAAAGAAAGAAAGAAAGAAAGAAAGAAAGAAAGAAAGAAAGAAAGAAAGAAAGAAAGAAGAAAGAAAGAAAGAAGAAAGAAAGAAAGAAAGAAAGAAGAAAGAAAGAAAGAAAGAAAGAAGAAGAAAGAAAGAAGGAAAGAAGGAAAGAAGGAAAGAAGGAAAGAAGGAAAGAAGGAAAGAAGGAAAGAAGGAAGAAGGAAAGAAGGAAAGAAGGAAAGAAGGAAAGAAAGAAGAAGAAAGAAAGAAAGAAAGAAAGAAAAGAAGAAAGAAAGAAGAAAGAAAGAAAGAAAGAAAGAAAGAAAGAAAGAAAGAAAGAAAGAAAGAAAGAAAGAAAGAAAGAAGAAAGAAGAAAGAAAGAAAGAAAGAAAGAAAGAGGGAGGGAGGGAGGGAGGGAGGGAGGGAGGAAGGAAGGAAGGAAGGAAGGAAGAAAAAAAAAGAGAAATAGAGGGAGAGGCAAGCAGGCAGAGAGAGACAAACAGAGACCAAGAAGATAGAAGACAGAAAAACACAGAGACAGAGATATAGAGAAATAAAACATATTTCATTTCCGTATCTTAATTAGTAAGCTGATTTCATCACCCCCTAGTGGTGGATAGAATGTTTCAGCATGAGCTTCTGTAATTGTGCTTAACCATTGAATTGATTACAATTCTTAAGGCACCCAAAGCTGTTTACCTTTAAGTCTTTATTATTTTGTTGTTGATGTGGAGATACACATAGGTAGATATCTACATGTCCATATAGCTATATACACACATATACATACAAATAGATTGAAATCAATATATAGATAAGTAGATAAAATATAATTGATTATAATTACATATTTCATGTATCTTTCTAACTATATGTGTGCATGTGTGTGTGCATAGATATATAGAATTTATTTATTTAGCTGGTTTGTATGTATTCATTGGCATGTTATCTCTTCCATTAAACTGTGAGCTCCTTTAATGTAGATGTCTTTTTGCTTCTTATATATTCAGCAATTAGCACAGTACCAGACAAATAGTTTATGATGTTTATGCTTATATTATTGCATGCTATATATTATTTTTATGTTTGTATGTATATAAATAATAGACCGATATAGATAGATTTGAACTCCTAGGACATGATCATTGTGAGAATTTGTTTTAGGGAATTACACATGTTTATAATGGGTTTTGTTTTTCTTATATACTCATTAGGATGGGAGAGTACAAGATATAGAAGGAGTATCTGAAAATAAAATACAATTGAATTTAAAATAAATAGGTGAATAAATAAAAGAAGATCTGTTTAAAAATAACTATCTAAAAGTGGGAGGAAAAGAAGTGAAGGCAATCCTGTAACTATCAACATAAAACCAGTCTAGGGAAACTGTTTCTAGTAATGTAGTGTTTTCTTAAAATAAGATGTGATATGACAAAAAATAAAATTAATTCATTGATTTTACCTTAAGCAATTAAACCACTTTTCTACCAAGTGCTAATCCTGTAAGAGTTATTATCAAGATTAAGGTCAATATGGTATTTAAAAATATAAAATGGTTTTTCTCCAGTGATTTAAATGAAGGTTGGGGGTATGATCATAACTTCTCTTTCAATATTTTATTCAATTCTGCAGATAATAGGCTAAAATAAAAACATAATATACGTATAATTTTAGCCAAAACATTGACCTTTAGAACAATTTTAATATTTTTTTGCTAACAATTTTTAAAATATTTCTTGGGAAAACACATAATGAATTTTTTAAATTTGCCTCAGAGGTATTTCAATAATCTAAATTAAAAGCTCAAAATATAGAAACTATGTTAATATATATTTTACTAATGTTTTATTTAAAAAAAAATAACGAGGTCATTTTAAAGCATATAAAATGCTTCTTTAAAATTTAGAAATTTGGAAGCTAAGATGGCAGAGAAAAGGCAATAACATCCCTAATCTCTCCCCCAAACTGCTTCAAATTCTTTTTTATAATGATTCTAATCATATTAAAGAATCAGAAAACCCAGAAACATGGACTAGAACATTTTCCAGTCGAGGCAATTTAGAAGTTCAGCAGAAAATGTCTATGACACCAGGATGGGCACGCCAGTGCAGTCCAGATCCAGCCTGACGTCTGAATCAGCAGCAATGCTGGAGGCTTCTTGACCTCTCAACCCAGGGATACCAGGGAGGACTTTGAAGGTCAGTGGGGAGGTTATGTGACAAGGCAGTAGGAGTCTGGTGTGCAGTTCTTGAGCAGCTCAGTCAGCACCCCAGCCAGTACACTAAATCTTATATAACTCCATCAGGATGGGGACTCACTTAACAGCTCCAGGGCAAAAAGAGTGCTTTTGTTCAGATTCCTAGGATTTCTTAAAACAGCTGCAAAAAATCCCTGAAGCTTGGGACAGGGCACTCTCACTCTAGAAACAGAGCTTACTTTAACAAAGAGTTAAAGGCTGAGTAATAGGTTAGAAAAATGATCAGAAAACCAAAAAATATTCTGACCTTTGAAAGTTATTATATTGGCAAGGAGAATTAAAATACACATTCAGAAGATGATAATAAAATCAAAGTTCCTACATCTAAAGTCTCCAAGAAAAATAAGAAATGGATTCATGCCATGGAAAAGTTCAAAAGGGACTTTGAAAAAATCAATTAAGAGAGATAGAGGAAAAATTATGGAAAGAATTGAGAGAGGTGCAAAAGAAAAGCTAATGAAAACAAAAATGCCTCAAAAAGCAAAATTGGTCAATTGGGAAAGGATGTACAAAAACTCACTGAGGAAAATAATTCCTTAAAAAATAAAATTGAGCAAATGGAAGAATGGCTTTATAAGAAATCAAGACACAATAAAACAAAAGCAAAAAACAATGAAAAAAAAAAAAGTGAAATATCTCATTGGAAAAACAACTGACTTGGAAAATCAATCCAGGAGAGATCATTTAAAAAGTATTGATCTACCTGAAAGTCATGATCAAAATAAGAGCCTAGACATCATCTGTCAGGAAATTATCAAGGAAAACTGTTCTGATATTCTAGAACTAAAGGGTAAGATAGAAATTAAAAGAATCCATTGATCACCTCCTGAAAGAGATCCCAAAATTAAAATTCCCACTGTTACAGACAAATTTCGGAGCTCTCAGGTCAAGGAGAAAATATTGCAAGCATCCAGTGAGAAACAATTCAAGTAAATGGAGTCATAGTTGAGATAACACAAGATTTAGCAGTTTCTACTTTAAAGGATTGGAGGGCTTATGATATGATATTGCTGAGAGCAATGGAGTTAAGTATCACCTACCCAGCAAAACTGAGTATAATTCTTCAGAAGAAAAAGTGGTCATTTAATGAAACAGGATTTTCAAGTTGGTGTTGAAAAGACCAAAACTGAATGGGAAATTTGATTTCAAATACAAAACTCTGGAGAAGCATAAGAAAGTAAACAGGAAGGTGATATCAAAAAGGATTTAATCAAGTTTATTTATTTACATTCCTACATAGGAGGATAATACTCTCAACTCATTAGAATGTTCTCATTATTATGGCAATTAGAAGGAGTGTATATATAAACAGAGGGCATAGGTTTGAATTGAATATGAAGGGATAATATCTATTTATTTATTTTTTTAATGATGAAATTAAGGGTTGAAAGAGGAATATACTGGGAGAAAGGGAAAGAGAGAAGTACAATGGTGCAAATTATCAGCCATGAAAATAAAAGAGGAAAGAAAAGGCTTTTACCATGCAGTGGAAGAGGGGGGAAATGGGGAGTGAGAAAACCTTATTCCCATCAGAATTGGCTAAAATAGGAAATAACATACATACTCACTAGGGATACAGAAATCTATCTTACTCTGCAGGAAAATTGAAGGGGAATGGCAAATGGGAAGGGGGGGGGTGATAAAAGAGAGGGCATATTGAGGAAGGGAGTGGCCAGCAGCAAAACACTTTTGAGAAGAGATATGGCGAAAGAATAAATGAGGGAAATACAATTAGCTATAATAATTGTAAAACAATTTTCTAAGCAAGTTTCTCTGATGGAATATTATTATTCTCTGGAAAATGATAAGCGGGATGCTCTCAGGAAGAAAAAAAAAAAAAAAAAAAAAAACCTGAAAAAATCCTCTATGTTCAAAGTGAAATATATTGTATACAAAAAATGGCAATGTTCTTGAATGACAAATAGTAAATGATTTTGTTGTTCTTTGTAGTACAATCATTGACACTTACTTTAAAGAATTTATGATGAAAAATCCTATCCATACCCACAGATGGAACTGATAAGAGTTTGAAAATAGATCAAAGCATTCTCTATTACTCTATCTCTCTTTTTATTATTAATTTTTCTTGAAGGTTTTTAATTTCCTTAGTAAGCGAGATCTGTTTTTGTTTTTGTTTTTTTGTTTTTTTTGTTTTTTTGTTTTTTTCCACAACTTGATTTCCACAACTTACGGAAATGTTGGTATATTTCACATATGGTTTCTTAATTGTGGGTGGGGATAAAGGAGAGAACTTAGGACTCAAAAACCTTTAAAAAATGTGAAAAAATTGTTTTGAATGTAAGTGGGAAAAATATTAAATACAATTTAAACAGAAAAAATAAAAGAAAATAAGAATTTGAAAATTTTTTAAATTAGAAATTTGCTTACTCTGTATAATAATCTTATATTTATGAAAATATATTCACAAAACACAGATTTCCTATTTTAAAACTCAAGGGAGTGTTTTTATATGTTTATGTACTTATATGTATACACATATAAAAAAAAAAAAGTAGGGATAGCATTATGATCTCAGATAAAGCAAAAGTAAAAAATAGATCTTATTAAAAAAGATAAGGAAGGAAAGTGTATCTTGATAAAGGGTACTGTAAGCAATGAAGCATATACTAAATGTATATACATCAAGTGGTAGAACAAACAAATTCCAAAAAAATTTGATCCGGTTACAGGAAGAAAGAGACAGCAAAACCATTCTGGTAGGGGATCTCCATCTTCCTCTCTCAGAATCAGATAGAGCTAACCACAAAATAAACAAGATAGAACCTAGGGAGAAAAATCTAGATATGATAAACTTCTGGACAAAATTAAAGAAGGACAGAAAGGAATTCACCTTTTTCTTGGCAGTATGTGACACTTATACAAAAAAATGACCATATATTAGAGCATAAAAACCTCACAATTAAATGGCAAACAAAGGCAGAAATATTAAATTCTTCCTTTTCAGACTACAATGTGATAAAAATTATATTCAATAAAACAGCAGGGAGAGACTAAAAACCAATTGGAAATTAAATAATCCAATTCTAAAGCATGAGTGGGTCAAACAGTAAGTCACAGAAACAATCTATAATTTCATCCAGGAGTGACAATAATTTTACATTTTCACTTTCAGCATACTATGCCTTTTTTTTTTAAACTAGGTAAATTGTTTTCTTATCTAGCCTTATTCACTGAATGGATGTGAATTCTCAAAATAGGTCTCAAACTGAGACCTATGAAAGAGCTTAGCTTAAAAAGACCAAGGTCTCCCACTGAATTGGAGACACCTATAGTTGTTTTGATCCATATCTTGCCACTAGATTTAAAGAGCTCAGAAGAGGAGAGGAAGAAATTTTGTACCTCCCTCCTTCACTTAAATATAATTTACTTGTATATCATGACATCATCTCCCTAATGACATGGTCCTCCTTGAGAAAGTAGGACAAACAAGCTTTCTGAACACAGTAGGAACTGCATCAAGGACCCAACCAGAACTGGCACTTGAACAATATGCCTAACTCTTTTTTTTTTTTTTTTTTTTTTTTTTACAGATGAAATGGACAAATAGTTTAAATAGATTCTTGCAAAGAAATCAAGGACTGAAGATAACATTAATACTTGGAGCACAAATAAGAAACAAAATTGATCTGCAATTTTGTTTATATACATATATATAAAGTTTTTATATTCCTAATACTTGCTCTTCAGTCACTGTGACTGAGAACCAACTGCAATTTAATCAAATATGAAAAGAAATTTGGTTAAAGATCAAGATTTTATTTACTCCCTTTAATGATTAGCCTTGCTGAAATTCATAGTTTTGTTTTGTGAGAGTTTAATAATAGTATAAAGGCATCACAAACAACAAGATATTTTAAAGCTAAGCTTTACTGAAAACAAACAAACAACCAAAAAAGCTTCAGAAAACAATGTAAATGTCAGCTATAAAAATCTATTTGTATACTCTAAAAACTTAAAAATATAATTTTCTCAAGTGTTAATCTAAAATTCATTCAAATAGCTTCAATGGGCTTTGAATAAATTTGTTAAACCTAGAGAAATTCAACACTAATTATTTTGCAAGAACAACTAAGTGATATCAGGGAAGATAGAAATTTAGTAACTGAATTTCAGCCAAAAGCTTTGCAAAATTGGTGGGTAGGATTATAAAATGAGGACCATGACGAGGTTTGCCCAGGTAACAAAAATGCTCTTCAGCCATTTAGATTTATGGTATATAATGATCTTTGTCATCTATGACAGCCTTTAAACCAAGTCTCAAGATATATTGAACTTAGAATTGCACTTATCATATTGCTGTCACAGTAATAAACAAAAATAACAATGAAACATATATCTATACTATTCTCACTGAAAAGATTAATAATTATATAATTATTGAGATTGAAATGATTATTTTTATGTTTAAATAAAATAAATCATCTTCCTAAGTCTCAGCTTTCTTATCTATAAAGTGAGGAACTTGAACTAGAAGGCTTTTGAGATTTCTTCTAGTTCTGCATCTATAATTATATATATATATATATATATATATATATATATATATATATATATATATATATACATACATGTACACACATATGTGTTTGTAAACACATTATCTTTTAAACACATTCTTTAAAAAATTCCCAATTAATATGTATCTTGAAATTTATACATAAATTATATGTGTGTGCATATATGTATGTATATGTGTGTGTGTTTTATGTGTTTAAGTATAGCAAAACATAGTCAATTTTTAAGCAAACAAATGTTCATATGTTTAGTAAGACATGCTCTAAATATTCCATTGGTATGGGTGCACAATTAAGAGTTTGGAGACCATAATTCCTCAATTACTTCAAATGAAAAACAGTTTTTTGGAGGAAAAAAAACATAAAATTCACTCACTTCCTTCAAGTTAATGGTAAATCTACATTCACACAACATGCATTGACCCTAATTCAATAAAACAAATCAGTTTTCTGTAACCTAATTAGGATAGATTTAATTTTGTGCTGCCTAATTAAAAAAGCTTTAAGGTTCAAGACTGAACTTCCAAGTGAAATTAGTGTCAAAAATACCTCACAATAACAAATGCATAGTATAAAAGAATGGGAAACAAAATAATACTCAGCTAATTTTCATAGTAATTAATGCATATTTCTGTTTTTCAAAGAAAGAAAAATATAGAGCTACACAATTGCAGAACAAACTCATACCTTTATGGCAGTGGATGCAATTTGAATGTGGTGAAGTCTCCGTAGTGTGCTGTCCCTGTCAATAAAATAGGAAGCAGCAAGTTGATGAAGAGTCTCAAGAGTGACTGAGGAACTATTGGTTGTAGAATCACTTCCTTCTGATCTCTTGCTCAACTTCCGCTTATCCACAAAAATTGTGAGTGACTCCTCTCCTATATCAAGAACATATTGAGTCAGTCATCAATTCCCTTTGATTATATCATAAAATATTCCTTACACATTTTCCACTCTT
This sequence comes from Sminthopsis crassicaudata, assembly GCF_048593235.1. Classification (NCBI taxonomy): domain Eukaryota; kingdom Metazoa; phylum Chordata; class Mammalia; order Dasyuromorphia; family Dasyuridae; genus Sminthopsis; species Sminthopsis crassicaudata. The sequence goes on from NC_133620.1 coordinate 81,542,195, forward strand.
ACTCAAACTCTCTCTTTTTAGGATCTGAAACAACTTGCCTTGGCTGTCATAATATGCTTCCCCCATTAATGTTAGATAAAGTTCTATAAAATATAGCAAGGATTATGTCACCATTTTTGTTCAGAAATTTTTTTGGTCTCTCAATTGCCTACAGAAAAAAAGTCAAAATGTTTCAGCCCATCAAAGCCCAAAGCACACACAGTCTCTGTATTCCTAAGTCCTAAGCAGTGTAAATTATTTTTTGAACACTACAAGTCACATAACATCTCTGAGACTCAGTTTCTACATCTATAAAAGAAAGGATTTTGGTTAGTTTCTTACATCTCTTCTTGGTCTGTTATTTAATTATTCTTCCATACTGTTGCCTGTCCTTCTCCAATCTTATATTCTTCTTCACCTTTCCCATATTCCAAATAATGGGTACAGTCTGTATTCTCATAATGGGCCATGATTTTTCTTGCTCCTTTCTTGCTTTTTATCACACAATGGGCCAATGCTTCATCTCCTCAGAATCAGTCTGCAAAATTATATTCATTCCTAAGGCCCAATTCAAAATTAATTTACTCTTATGATCATATGTGTGTATTTATGTATAAGCATATTCACACACTTTTTTCTTGCCAGTGATTTTTCAGAATCACAGAATCAAGATCACCTGTAAAAATAAGGTACCAAGCACCAATGTTGTGAGCTGAACTCTCAAACAATCAAATTCTACCAAAAATATGCTTGCCATACAAGACAATGTCTCATGTAAAGGTCAGAAGAAATATCACAAGGAAATTCTCAGCATCTCTCCAAAGATCTTTGGAATCAATTGTGGAAAATGGGAGACACAAGTAGAGAAAGAGGACCACCCAGCAAGGCATGTCTATATCAAAAAAGGTCTTGTATTCTGTGAACAAAGCAGAATTGTAGTAGCTCAAAAGAAATGGGAGATGTACAAATTTAGAGACAATTCCACTCTAAATATTCACATGGACTATCTGTGTCTAATTTGTAATAGAACCTTCCAAACATATATTGACCTGATCAATCAAAATCAAACATAACATGTCTTGACCCCAAGTAATGATACCATTTTAGTCCTCTTCAAAAATGAAGGACAACTACAACTATCTATCTGTCTGTCTGTCTATCTATCTATCTATCATCTATCTATTTATCTGTCAGTCTCTCTGTCTATGACTATCTATCTATTTGTCTATCTGTATCTATTTCTGTATGTTTACCTGTGTGTATCTATCTACATATATATATAACCTGTGTGTGTCATCTCAGCAATCATTTTTCAAGTTGACTTTATTTTACAAATGGTAATAATATTTTATTTATAAGGATAACAATAATTAGCACTATAATTTAACATATGGAAATTTAGAAAAAAAATATATAAAAATTTTAAAATAGAATGCTTTTTCACTAAGTTGCTACTATTTTTATCTGCATAAACAACAATTTAAATCGAGTATCCCTGAATTCATCTAGTCTTTCAAATTCATATCTGAGGATTTGGTTTTAAACACATTGTATATGGAATTGTCAATATTAAGGAAAAATTCAAATAATATCTGAATTATCCATCTTAAAATTATTTTAATATCCCATAAAAACTAATTCACAATTCTTACTTTTTTGTTCCTAACCCTGAAATGAAATAGTAAAATTATTCAAGTTTAACATTCCTCATGAGAGCGCTATAGATCATGTCTACATTCTTGCATGGGAATGTGGGCCATAATAGTCAAATTTAATGCTTGCTCTAGTTCCCATGTATCCCCATCTGTTATAATGGCAGTGTGCCTCATTCATAAGGTTTTATGCCAGTTTCAAAAAAGTATATAAGCCAAACAACATGCCCTAAGGGGATAGCATGCCTCTTCTCTGCTTTCTCCTCTTCCCCATGACCCCCACATGCAAAAACAAAAACAAACCAAAAAAAAACTTCTCAAAAACATAATATTGGTTGAAAATTAACCCAAATTAAAAATGCATGTTCACCCTATTTAAGATTTTTATAGTTGTAAAAGAGCAAGAAATACCATTATCTGAAAATTTCATTTCCAAATTGTTCTTCTATAAAGGAAAAATCAATGTTTCTGTAAAGAAACATTGATCCAAATACTTGCTGAAATTTCCCTCAAAATCTCACTTGCATAAATGTGGCTTAAAACCATGTATTAATTCCACAGTCATCTTTTTAAACATATAGGTTTACTCAGAATCATCAAAAATAGTAGCTATAGCTTTTCCATGATTTTTAGCATACTTTCATACTGTAAGATTTGGTGTAGGATTAAAAATAAATCCTTTCTTATCTTGAAGCAGCTATTTACATACTTCCAGTGAGAATCTTCATCCCTATTGCATTTTCTTAGATTTCATTGTAAAACTTTATCAACTCTTCTTCCTCCAGATACCCAAGGCTATGAAGAGACTGGTGTTGTGAAGTTATCCCCAGGAATCTCTCACACTAAAGAGTTTGTATATCTTCCTGATCTTGAAGTTCAACTTTCTGTTTACAGACCCCCAAGATAGATACAGCTTGGAACTCAAGTCACAAAGCACAAAGATTCTCAGGGGAAGAAGAAGTAAATAATGGACTCTGTGTTATAATAGGATCTCTAGGTTTGGCAATAAAGCAAGATGATATCTTAGTGAATAAATACAAATGAAAAAGATAGCAGCACTCAAGTAACATTGACTTGTTATTGATGTTCTGAGGGCCCAGTGTCATACATCTACAAAAGACTTAGAATTGGAATGCAACATTTCTTAGTACTTAATAAGAATTAGTATTGACTAGTATCTATTGGAATATCTATGTTTTTCTGTGACTTTATCACATTAGTGAGCATCAATTTTCCCTTATCATATTTTAATGATAAAGTTAAAACTTCTAAATAAGTTAAGGCTAAGATGATATGTTCATTTTGCTAATATGGGAAACAAATTATTCCTATAAGGATTTATGATTTTTTAAAGTGTGAGATCACACAACCATCATACTGTCAAAATATTAAAAAGACAATGATAAATGTTGGAAGGGCTATGGAAAAACAGGTAGACCTGTGAATGGGTACAGCTCATTCTGGAATGAAATTTGGAATTAAACACACAAAATTACTAAATATTAAATTTCTTTTTGTTTCTCTGACTATATGCCAAAGAGGTCAAAAAAGTAAAGTTCACATAAATACAAAATATTTTATCAACTCATTTACTGATGAAAAAACTGGAAACTAAAGGGATGTCCATTAGTTTAAGAATAGCTAAATAAATTGTGACATATGAATGTTATGAAATATCACTGTGCTATACAAAATGAGGGAATAGATTTTCAAAAAGATGTGAACTAATACTACATTAAATAATTTATACTATAACATAAATATTATAAAAATGAAGAATCTTGAAACCTTTTATAAACAAAGAATGAAATGAAAAATAAAATCTAGGATAACATTTTATACAATAACAACAACACTGTACAAACAACGTTCAAAACTATAACAACTATGAAAATATAATGACAATTCACCACATGAAATCAAAGATTTTTCAATTTGGTAGGATATTCCAAAGTCGACTTCCGGCCAAGATGGCGGCGTGGAGGCAGACAGCTGCTTGAGCTCCTCGTTTTCTCTCAGAACTTACTTCATGACAAGCCTCTGACTTAATGCTTGACCCAGAAAGAAATCCACAAATTATCACCAAGAGAAGACATCCTTGAAAGTCGCCAGAAAAGGTCTGTGTTTGTTCGGGGGAGGGTCAATCAGACTGGGCGCAGACTGAGGGCAGACAGCCAGAGCAAGACAGGCAGCTCACACAGCTCAGACCCGAGGGGGAGGGGTGTGATCTCGGCCGTTTCTGCGAAAGGGCTTTTGCCCCAGTGTGGATGCTCCATCTTGGCAGCAAGCCAGGAGCAGCGGAGAGGGTGTAAACACCGGAGGTGAAGATTAAAACCCCAGAAAGCCAGCGTCTCTCAGAGCCCGGCCACCCCCAACCCCCACCTGGACTGACTCGGTGCGTTCTCGGAGCCTCAGAGCGCAGACTCAGTACAGTCATTGCTGTTCTGTTAGTGGCTCTCTGCTGCCCTACCCCCAGTCTGTAGAGGAAGCCCATTAATACCATCCAGCCCTATCCCCCGCAAAACAGACCAATTGTTTCTCTTGTCAGTTTGTTTTCTTTGATTCCTACTCTGACAAAATGAACAAAAAATTCAAAAGGGCTCTAACCATTGACAGCTTCTGTGTGGAGAGGGAGCAGACTTCAAATGCTGAGGAGACTAGGAACAGACTGTCCCCAGATGTATCCCCTGGGAGGGATATAAGCTGCTCCTCAATACAAAAGAACCTCATAGAGGAAATCAAAAAGGCTCTCACAAGAGAGCTGGAAGAGAAATGGGAAAAGGAAAGGGAAGCTTGGCAAGAGAGCCTGGAGAAGTCATCCCATGCATTCAAAGACAGAATGGATAAAGAAATCAAATCATTGAGAAACAAGATTAGTGAGCTGGAAAAGGTAAACAACTCCAAGGAAAACAGGATTAGTGAGCTGGAAAAGGTAAACAACTCCAAGGAAAACAGGATTAGAGAGCTGGAAAAAGAAATCAGCTCTCTAAAAAATAAAATGGATAAAATGGAAAAAAATTCCATAGAAGATAAAAACTCAATTGGACAATTACAAAGAGATATAAAAAAAGTGAGTGAAGAAAATACATCATTGAAAATTAGACTGGAAAAAGTAGAAATGAATGACTCAAGGAGAAACCAAGAGGGAGTCAAGCAAAACGAGAGAAATGAAACAATTGAAAAGACTGTCAAGTACCTTACCAGAAAGACAACAGACCTGGAAAACAGATCCAGGAGAGACAATTTGAGAATAATTGGACTCCCTGAAAAATGGGAGGAAAAAAAGAGCTTGGACACCATTTTCGAGGAAATTATCAAAGAGAACTGCCCAGACGTTTTGGAAACAGAGGGTAAAATAGACATTGAGAAAATTCATTGATCACCTACTGAAAGGGACCCTAAAATCAAAACGCCAAGAAATATAGTGGCCAAGTTCAAGAAGCATCAGACAAAGGAAAAGATATTGGAAGCTGCTAGAAAAAAACAATTCAGATATGGAGGATCCACAATAAGGATAACACAGGATCTAGCAGCATCCACATTAAAAGAACGCAGGGCCTGGAACATGATATTCCGAAAGGCTAAGGAACTTGGTATGCAGCCAAGAATAACTTACCCAGCAAGAATGAGCATCGTTTTCCAGGGAAGAAGATGGACATTTAACGAAATAAATGAATTCCATCTATTTTTGATGAAAAAACCAGACCTACATAAGAGGTTTGATCTTCAAATACAGAACTCAAGAGACTTCTAAAAAAGGTAAAAAGAAATCTTGAGAACTATACTTCTGTCAAAAAAATATGTAAAGAACATATGTACAATTTGTATTAGAAACTAGAGGTGGAAAGGAGATTATATCATAAAAAAGTATAAAGTGGTGGTACTACATCTCATGAAGAGGTAAAGGTAACCTATTATATCTGAGAGAAAGAAAGGAGGGAGATGAACATAGCGTGTATCAATAGACATATTCGATTTATGGTGAAACTTCTTCCACTTCATTGAAAAGTGAAAGGGAAGGAGTAAGCTAAGGGGAAGGGAATACAGTAATTTCGAGGAAAAGGGGTAAAATAAGGGGAGGATCTTTAAGGTGGGGGAGGGATCCTAAAAAGGGAGGGCTGTGAAAAGCAAGTGGTGTTCACCAGTTTAATACTGGATAGGAGGGTAAAAGGGAAGGAAAGGGGAAAAGCATAAGCAGGGGTTAATAGGATGGCAAGCAATATAGAATTAGTCCTTCTAACCATAAATGTGAATGGGGCAAACTGCCTCATAAAGAGGAAGCAGTTAGCAGACTGGATTAAAAGTCAGAATCCTACTATATGTTGTTTACAGGAAACACACCTGAAACAGGATGAGACATTCAAACTAAAAGTAAAAGGGTGGAGCAGAATCTATTATGCTTCAGGCAAAACCAAAAAAGCAGGAGTAGCCATCCTCATCTCAGATCAAGCAAAAACAAAAATTGATCTAATTAAAAGAGATAAGGAAGGGCATTATATCCTGCTAAAGGGAAGCATCAATAGTGAAGCAGTATCAATATTAAACATGTATGCACCAAGTGGTGCAGCATCTAAATTCTTAAAAGAGAAATTAAGAGAGCTGCAAGAGGAAATAGATAGCAAAACTATAATAGTGGGAGATCTCAACCTTGCACTATCAGAATTAGATAAATCAAACCACAAAATAAATAAGAAAGAAGTCAAAGAGGTAAATAGAATACTAGAGAAGTTTGATATGATAGATCTTTGGCGAAAGCTAAATGGAGACAGAAAGGAATATACTTTCTTCTCAGCAGTTCATGGAACCTATACAAAAATTGATCATATACTAGGGCATAAAAACCTCAAAATCAAATGCAGTAAGGCAGAAATAGTAAATGCATCCTTTTCAGACCATAATGCAATCAAAATAACATTTAATAAAAAGCCAGGGGAAAATAGACCAAAAAATAATTGGAAACTAAATAATCTTATACTAAAGAATGATTGGGTAAAACAGCAAATCATAGACATAATTAATAACTTCACCCAAGAAAATGACAATAATGAGACATCATACCAAAATGTGTGGGATACAGCCAAAGCAGTAATTAGGGGAAGTTTTATATCTCTACAGGCCTACCTGCATAAAATAGAGAAAGAGAGGGCCAACGAATTGGGTTTACAACTAAAATTGCTAGAAAAGGAACAAATTAAAAACCCCCAGACAAACACAAAACTTGAAATTCAAAAAATAAAAGGTGAGATTAATAAAATTGAAAGTAAAAAAACTATTGAATTAATTAATAAAACTAAGAGTTGGTTTTATGAAAAAACCAACAAAATAGGCAAACCCTTAGTAAACCTGATTAAAAAAAGGAAAGAGAAAAAGCAAATTGATAGTCTTGAAAATGAAAAGGGTGAACTCACCACTAATGAAGAGGAAATTAGAACAATAGTTAGGAGCTACTTTGCTCAACTTTATGCCGATAAATTCGATAACTTAAAAGAAATGGAAGAATACCTTCAAAAATATAGCTTGCCCAGATTAACAGAGGAAGAAGTAAGTAGTCTAAATAGTCCCATCTCAGAAAAAGAAATAGACCAAGCTATTAACCAACTTCCTAAGAAAAAGTCCCCAGGACCAGATGGATTTACAGGTGAATTCTACCAAACATTTAAAGAACAACTAACTCCAATGCTATGTAAACTATTTGAAAAAATAGGGATTGAAGGAGTCCTACCAAATTCCTTCTATGACACAGACATGGTACTGATACCTAAACCAGGTAGATCAAAAACTGAGAAAGAAAACTATAGACCAATTTCCTTAATGAATATTGATACTAAAATCTTAAATAAGATATTAGCAAATAGACTTCAGAAAATCATTCCCAGGATAATACACTATGACCAAGTGGGATTTATACCAGGAATGCAGGGCTGGTTTAATATTAGGAAAACTATTAGTATAATTGACCATATTAATAATCAAATTAATAAAAACCATATGATCATCTCAATAGATGCAGAAAAGGCATTTGATAAAATCCAACATCCATTCCTACTAAAAACGCTTGAGAGTATAGGAATAAATGGACTATTCCTTAAAATAATAAGGAGCATATATTTAAAACCTTCAGTAAACATCATATGTAATGGTGATAAACTAGAACCTTTCCCTGTAAGATCAGGAGTGAAACAAGGTTGCCCACTATCACCATTACTATTCAATATAGTACTAGAAACTCTAGCCTTGGCAATAAGAGCTGAGAAAGAGATCCAAGGAATTAGAGTAGGAAATGAAGAAATAAAATTGTCACTTTTTGCAGATGACATGATGGTATACTTAGAGAACCCCAAAGACTCTGCTAAAAAGCTATTAGAAATAATTCAGAATTTTAGCAAAGTCGCAGGATACAAAATAAATCCACATAAATCCTCAGGATTTTTATACATTACCAACACAATCCAACAGCAAGAGATACAAAGAGAAATTCCATTCAAAATAACAGTCGATAGTATCAAATATTTGGGAATATATCTACCAAAGGAGAGTCAGGAATTATATGAGCAAAAACACTTGCCACAAAAATAAAGTCAGATTTAAATAATTGGAAAGACATTCAATGTTCTTGGATAGGCCGAGCGAATATAATAAAGATGACAATACTCCCCAAACTAATCTATTTATTTAGTGCTATACCAATCAGACTCCCAAGAAACTATTTCAATGACCTAGAAAAAATAACAACAAAATTCATATGGAAGAATAAAACGTCGAGAATTGCAAGGGAACTAATGAAAAAAAAGTCAGAGGAAGGTGGTCTAAGTGTACCTGATTTAAAGCTATATTATAAAGCAACAGTCACCAAAACCATTTGGTATTGGCTAAGAAATAGACTAGTTGATCAGTGGCATAGGTTAGGTTCACAGGACAAGATAGTGAATAAAAATAGCAATCTAATCTTTGACAAACCCAAAGATCCCAAATTTTGGGATAAGAATTCATTATTTGACAAAAACTGCTGGGAAAACTGGAAATTAGTATGGCAGAAACTAGGCATGGACCCACATTTAACACCACATACTAAGATTAGATCAAAATGGGTCCAAGATTTAGGCATAAAGAACGAAATCATAAATAAATTGGAGGAACATGGGATGGTTTACCTCTCAGACTTGTGGAGGAAGAAGGAGTTTGTGTCCAAGGGAGAACTAGAGACCATTATTGATCACAAAATAGAACATTTTGATTACACCAAATTAAAAAGTTTCTGCACAAACAAAACTAATGCAAACAAGATTAGAAGGGAAGTAACAAATTGGGAAAAAATTTTTACAGTGAAAGGTTCTGATAAAGGCCTCATCTCCAAAATATACAGAGAATTGACTTTAATTTATAAGAAATCAAGCCATTCTCCAATTGATAAATGGTCAAAGGATATGAACAGACAATTTTCAGATGATGAAATTAAAACTATTTCCACTCATATGAAAGAGTGTTCCAAATCACTATTGATCAGAGAAATGCAAATTAAGACAACTCTGAGGTATCATTACACACCTGTCAGATTGGCTAAGATGACAGGAACAAATAACGATGAATGTTGGAGGGGCTGTGGGAAAACTGGGACACTGATGCATTGTTGGTGGAGTTGTGAAAGAATCCAACCATTCTGGAGAGCAATCTGGAATTATGCCCAAAAAGTTATCAAAATGTGCATACCCTTTGACCCAGCCATACTACTACTGGGCTTATACCCCAAGGAACTACTAGAGAAGGGAAAGGGTCCTGTATGTGCCAAAATGTTTGTGGCAGCCCTTTTCATAGTGGCTAGAAGCTGGAAGATGAATGGATGTCCATCAATTGGAGAATGGTTGGGTAAACTATGGTATATGAATGTTATGGAATATTATTGTTCTATAAGAAATGACCAACAGGAGAAATACAGAGAGGCTTGGAGAGACTTACATCAACTGATGCTGAGTGAAACGAGCAGAACCAGAAGATCATTATACACTTCAACAATGATACTGTACGAGGATGTATGCTGATGGAAGTGGATTTCTTCAACATAGAGAAGAACTAATCCAATTCCAATTGATTAATGATGGACAGAACCAGCTACACCCAGAAAAGGAACACTGGGAAATGAATGTAAACTGTTATTTTTACCTTCTGAATCCAATTCTTCCTGTGCAACAAAAAATTCGGTTCTACACACATATATTGTATCTAAATTATACTGTAATATATTTAACATATATAAGACTGCTTGCCATCTGGGGGAGGGGGTTGGGGGAGGAAGGGAAAAAATCTGAATAGAAGTAAGTGCAAGGGATAATGTTGTAAAAAATTACCCATGCATATGTACTGTCAAAAAATGTTATAATTATAAAATAAAATAAAAAATTAAAAAAAAAAAAAAAAAAAAAAAGGATATTCCAAAGTCTGTAATTTGTTGGCACAGTCTTCAAGAACCAACTGTCACTGTCATGTCATAATTTCACATTGCATAGCACAGATCCAATAGCATCCTTCTGAAATTCCTTAATATAATTCCTTTTATTTTGATAACATATAGTTTTTAGACAAAGGTAGCAATAACGTAAAGGTTTGAGCCTTGAAACCAGGAGGATCTGTATAAAAATCTTGTTTCTGCTTTATAAACTCTATGACAAAAAGCAACTCAATTTTTTAAGTGGATAATTATATGCAAATACATGTTAAAAATCTAAATATATAAAATATTTCCTTCAATTTCCTTTCAGTTACTGAAAACTAGAATGGTCTACTCAACAAAAAATAGTTGTTGTTTTTTTTTTTTTTTTTTTTTTTTTTAATTCAGTGCCACAAGAAAAACCAACAGAATTTATTCTTTCCTATTCGGTATCATCATAACCCTCAATCCACCCAAGTTAAGCTTGTATAGACGCTAGATTTTCTCCCATTTAATCCCATTTTCTCAAAGGAAAATATTTCAATTTAGAAATTGAAATTGGAAAATAAATGGAATAGAATTTGTTCTCATATATATTCCCATTTCACTGTAATGAATACTTTTATATTTTAGATTGAAATGGAAGATAAGTACATGCCTTGAAAAAATACATTGAAATCCCTCTTATTGATAATGACAGCTTTATATCTGATAGGTGGACTTTATCTTCACTTTCATTTACATTTAAGTAGTAAAATAGATTGAGCAAATTACTTAAACTCTCTCTTATTATCTCCAGAAAACTCTCTTAAGACTTAGATTAGATCTACATTAGTAAAGGAAGTTTCTTCATAAGAAGTTCCCAACACTCAAGAAATCATGGGTCCAGAGTTTAAAAATAAACAAATATTTTCCAAAAAATATATTTAATTATCTCATTTCATCTTCACAATATAGTAAAAATGCAAAGGCCTTATGGCCATGTTCATTTAATTTCAATTTCATTATTATCCCTTAAAAGATAAGAGCATAGAATAAGTCATTTTTTTCCTTTTTCCTTCTTTTTTTGTTTTAAATAAATTTACAATTGGCAATAGATCATTTATGTTTTGTTTTGTTTTTTTTTAATCACAGCAATGTAACAAGGGCAAATGAGGTCACGTCACTAGAGATTCTCTCATGACACTCCACTCTTTCATATTCCCTATTATAATCAAAGGTATCACTATTCTCCCAGTGACCCAGATTTATGAGATAGGTTTCATCATCAATTTCTGTCTCTCCCCATATCTAATGGGGAGTCCTATTTTTCTTTCTTTGTAATATATCTCATATATACAACCCCTTTCTTTCACCATTAAGTGAGCTCTCATCATCTCAAATCTAGACTATAACAATAGACTACTAATTGGTTCCTTCTGCCACAAGTCTATTTCCATTAAAATCTATCCTCCATTCAAACACCTAGTGATCTTCTAAATGAAGATCTGACCCATGTTACCTTCCCCCTATTCAATAAACCCACATGGCTTATCACCTCTATTTATATTCCAAAGACCTACATATTGTGGCCCCTTTCTATCTTACCAATCTTCTAACACTTTACTTCCTTCCATATATTCTGCTTTTAGTCACATGGGTCTCATTACAGTTCCTTGCAAAAGATACTCCCTTTTTCCTGACAGAACATTTTCTCTAGCCTGTACCCATATGTGGAATACTTCCTCTTAAATCTCTGCCTCTTTGTTTTTCTGACATTCCTCAAGTCTCACATTCAACAAGAAACTTTTCCCAGTTTTACTTAATCTTAGTGTCTTGTTTCGAGGATTATTTATTTTATCCATATTTTGATTATACACAGTTGTTGCCATATTGTCTCTCACCCATTATACTATGAGCTCTCTAGAGCACCAACTATATTCTTTGTATCCTCAGACTCTAGCACATTGCCTAGAATATAGTAAACATTTAACAAATTCCAGTTGCCTGACCATCCTAGTTAACATTCTCAAGACTTCTCACCTGGGCTATTTCAATAGCTTGATCTTAGTTACTCTAAGCTCTTCCTTTCTGGTTTAAACCATCTAGAAGGGTTAGGAATATCAATATGATTTTCTTAAAGTAGAAGAAGTCTGACCCAGGTTCTAATCTGTTCAGAAAACTCATGTGCCTCTAGAATCAAATACAAACTCTGTTTAGCATTTAAAGTCTTGTATTGCCTACTTCTTTCCATCCTTTCCAGTGTTATATGATGTCATATTCCTTCACATATACTAGTCAATACAAACTTATTTTCTAACTTTTCTTCCTCTTACAACATTTAATTTTCTGCTCTGTCATTGTATGGGTAATCAACCATATGTGGAAGATATTTCTTCATCATCTTATTTAGAATCCCTATCTCTCCTTTATAGCTCAGTTTTAATACTATCTCCTCAATGATAACTTTGTTAGTCTCCCCAGGAAAAAATCATTCACTCTACTGCATTATTTGGTATATTCACTGCAGCTACTTATTTGTATATATGGTATTTCCCCTAGTAAAAGTGATCTTTCAAAATGGTAGGTACTACTATGACACTTACCTTCAAAATATTATCTAGTGGCTGTCCATGAACTTTATTTGATTTTTACAATCCTTTGCAATGAGCTCCCAAACTGATTGTGGCAATACCTATCCAAAATTCTTATAATTGATTCCCCTTCCCAAACTCTGTGCTCCAAAATAACCCTTTAGCTATTTCTCACAAATAATATTGCTTCTCTCTGACAGGCTTTGTTTCCCTACTTTGGAATATGCTCCCTCCTTACATCAGACACAGGTAACTGGCACAATGAAGAAAGCACTGGGTCTGAAGGAAGAATGGTGGTAATTAGATGGGTGACCCCAGCCAAATCACTAAAACAGAATTTGTCTCAGGTTCTTCATTTGTAAAATGGAGGTATAATAGCACCTACCTCCCAGAATTGTTGTGAAGATCAATAGAAATAACAATTTGAAATGTTTAAGATGTGGCTGGTGCATAGTATGTGCTATAGAAATTATCTTGTATATATTTTGTATAAACTTGTGTGCACATATTGTCTTATCAGTAGCATGAAAGGTTCTTAAGTGCAGGCACTGGATTATATATATGTATGTATGTATGTATGTATTTAACCTGCAATACTTGATCTTAATAGATTATTGTTGATTTAGCATACATGCGTACATGAGCACACACGTGCACAACACAGGCACACACACACATGCCCCTCAGTTTCTTTACATATCTGAAGTAGGAAAAGTCTCCAAAGGCAATAGGTCAATTTGTGGGCCTTAAATTGGGACATTTTAGGTACAATTGCAAAACATAGTTCATTAACTGATTGGGAGTATTATTTTAACAAAAGTTACCAAGTAAATGATTTTAAAACTACAGAAACGTAATATGAAAATAACTGTATCAATCCATTTTTATAAGCTTTTCTTTTTTAAGTTCTTTAAAGTAAACTTAGTTTGCCTTGAAAAAATGCCATATTCTTCATTAAAGATAAAAAGGGAACACTTGAAGAGTTGTATGAAATTCTAATATGAACACTTTCATTCTTTATATAAATTGTTGTTCTTATTATATCATAACTATTGCTATCATTATTTCATTATTTCTAATTATTTTCCAACAGAAAACCATTGCTTGATTCTGAATACAGAAAGGGAAAAGAACTCATAGAAAGATCAATATTAACGAAGGATCTCTTTAATGCTGAGTATTTGGCAATATATCAGAAAATATTAAAATGGATTCTTGGAATAATTCCATAATCAGAGGTAATAGATAGATTTATGGATTTGAATTTGAGGTTTTTTGTTAAGTATAACTTCAGATATTTGTGAGTACACTGATCAATCTAAATCAATGGAGAGAAAAAAATACATAAACCCTACAAAGTATATTGAAAGTTATTAGTTGGTATCTATGTAATCACAGCATTAGAGAATGACAAATTTAAATACAGACAGGAACTCTTGAGGACAATTAGTCTAACTCCATCATATAACAACCAGGAAAGAGAAGAAATTTGCCCAAAGTCACTCAGGGAGTATCAATGATTGACAAAAGCAGTAATCTTGCTTTTAAAAGCTAATTTCTAAGAAAATATTCTTCCAGTAATCAGGAAAGTGATATCATAAGGGATTTAATAAGGTTTATCTGTTTACATTCCTACATGGAAGAATGATACTTGTAACTCATTAGAATGTTCTCAGTATTATGGCAGTTAGGAGTATATATAGTCAGAGAGCAATGTGTGGGATGACTATGAAGGGATAATATCTTTTTAAAAATATAATGAAATTAGGGGTAAAAGAGGAATGCACTGAGAAAAAAAGGAAAGAGAGAAGTGGAATAACACAAATTGTCTGCCATAAAAAAAGAAGCAAGAAACATTTTTATAATGGAGGGGGAAAGGGGAAGAAGAGGATGAGTGAGTGAACCTTACTCTCATCAGAATTGACTCAAATAGGAAATAACATACCTATTCAATAGGGTTATAGAAATCTATCTTACCCTGCAGAAAAATAGGAGAGAATGGGATATGGGAAATTGGGGAGAGAGTAATAAAACAGAGGGCATATTGGGGAAGGGAGTGGTCAACAGTAAATCACTTTTGAGAAGGGGCAGGGTGAAAGAAAAGAGAATAAATGATAAGAAATACAATAAGCAATAGCTATTATAAACATTTTTTTGAAAAAATATTCCTCTATTATTTGGAATTGATTATAGGCTAGCATATACCTTTTGTTTGGATTCTGAATGATCTGTAAAGCTTTAGAGTGACAATCTGTTGTTTAATCACACAATGACTTTTCTCTAACCTAAAAGTGTCATATATGCATGTTTAAATTTAAATAAATTAGAATTATTTTAATAAGGGGGAAGAGTTAAAAATTTTAATATGACTTAAAACACATGAAGAAAATGTAAGGTATGAGAAATCCGAATCACTTATTAAGGACCACAATTTTAGCATACACTTACCTAATGATACTTGTTGCTATCGGTATAATTTTGTGTCATTTGTTTCTAACACCGACCAATACCACTTAACATTCCAGCTTCATGATCAATATAATAAATCGAATCAGCACTAAAAAGAGTTGGGGGAAAGGAGTTCAATTGATAAAGAAAGGATTTATATTAAATATGTTGAAAATAGAAAAACTGTGTAATTTAACAAATTAAAAATTGGGTTATTAAAAATGTAAAGTAACAAAGTTTTTCCATTCTCCACTCACTATCAGATTTCAATCAAGTTTTTATTTGCCTTGTTCACCAAATACGAAATTCTACTAAGATAATGTACAGGATTGTCATATTCTAGTTCTACCTTAAGGATATCTTTTAGACATATACTCCTACTGTCAATTCTAATCAACTGTTTTGTTGAATTGATCTTCTGCTTTCACTCCAAGGGTTCATACCAACTAATGAATAATAAAATTTTCAATTTCCACAAGTTAGGTTTTTAAAGAGATTTATTTTCATGGCAGAGACAAAGGCTAATTATTTTCTTCTGCATTTATACAAATAATTTCATCTGGGTATCAAATAACCCTGTGACCTAGGCAAAGAAAATATTATCTTTATTTTACAGATGATATAACTGAAGATGAAAAAAAATTAATTCTTACCTAGCTTATAAATAAAAAATCAAGCTCATCTTCATCTATTCTGATAATAAATTAATTAACCTTTCCTTTACAGTAACTTAATCATCAAGATATAAAATCTTACTTGACAGTAATTAATTATCTTTTAGTGCAGAACCATTTTAAAACATACTTTTAATTCATAAATAGGTCAATACTATCTGAATGTGTAAAATGACAATAAATTTTGAAAGAAACTTTAAAGCCAATTAACTTTAATAACCAATGCTAAAACAAAGAAATGTCATTTTCACATACCCTTCACCCCTGCTTTAAATTCCTTGCTTCAAATGTTCTTCTGTGTTAGATTTGTTAATGCCATATTGATGTGATTACAATTTACCCTGACTTTTATAAGTTCAGCAAACTGAGAAATGTTCTCTTTTGTTCACTTTGTCAAAACCACTTTCTCTATAAAGAAAGTTGGACTATTTTTCTTTTTATTTCAAAAGGCATTTCTTATTATATTATAATTCTTATTATAGGCAAATATATATATATATATATATATATATATATATATATAAAGTTAAAAGTTTTGTCATCTGATAGGAAAAAATGATTTTAGAGTTGCTATAATAATACTGTGTTCTTATATTTTTCATCTACATTTGGGATAAATGAAATAAGTTAAATAGTTATAGCTTGATAGTTATAGACATAGTTAATAGTGAAATATATGTGTGTGTGATAATGAAGTTAGATTAAGATAGATATCAATGAGATCTATATATCTGTGTTAAATATCATTTGTATTTGCAATGTGAGTGAAGAATTGAAAAAATATTTGAAACACAACAACATGATATTTGAAAATCTGCAATCATATGAGATTACATGAATAAACTGCAAAATGTTCCATAGGAGCAGACACTGGGGCTTGTCACAAGCTTCATCAATACAGCTTGACATCTTAATTTCTCAATTTCATCATTCAAAATGAGTTGTTCTGTCTTTGATCTTGCAAACTATGTTGCAATCACTCCATCTGCTGCTGTTTGATAGTATTTGATTTCCTCACTGTTTAGATTAAAGGTCCATTGCTTCTTTTCAATGCTTATGCTGGCTCATCTCATACAATAACCATTTAAATATCCTGATAACCATATGCTTTTCCTCATTATAAATTTTAAAAATGATTATTTTCATGAAGGTAAGCTAACCATATTACATGATATTTTTTGTTGGTCAACTCTTGCCACTAAGAAATCTCGGTTCAAAGAAGATGTTGTTGAAAAGTCCTTGGAACAAAGCAGGTTCTAATAAAGTCATGTTGAATAAATGAATAAATAAATGAACAAATAAGCTGTAAAACCAAATGTGATAACCCAGATATGCTCATAACAGCTTTCTATTTTCCTAAAAACATCATCATATGTTCAAATATCAGATGATATAGACAAGGAAAGAGTTCATAACTAAGTAAGATAAAGAGGATCACACACTTCTTGGCACAGTGTCTGAAATATATAATAGATGCTTAATAGATATTTTTGATTAGTTGATACAAGACAAGGATGGGCAATTCATATATAAAAATTTTAACTTTTTGCAAAAAAAATTGGATATAATAAAATTAAGAATGGAAAAAGGCATTTAGGGGGACTCTAAGTTTTTTGTTTTTGTTTTTAATAATAATCTAATTTTTAAGTCATAGAAGGAATTTATTCTAAATTTCACAACTGAGAACTGTCCCCTAATTGATAAGTAATTAAAAACATGACAAGCAGTTTTCTATAGAAAAAAATCTAAACTATCAAGAAAAATAATAAAACTAACAAAATTTTATTTTTAAAAACTATTCATTGAGGGAGTTATTAGGATGGATAAATTCACTTTTAGAAATTAGTACTTGAAAAATTTAAAAACTGCCCAGTTTGCTATGTTGATTTGTTTTATTAAAAATCATTCTTTCAGGTTGTCTATCCTTTTATAAAAAATCTCAAATAGGGAGATATCAATACCTCTTTTTGGATAACTGCTTTCACATGATTGGATAATTTCACACATTCAATCATTCATCAAATTAGAATTTTTTGAAAAGCAGAAAGAGGATATATACAGAGTAATAGGGGGAATATAAAACATGTTCTCTGCCATCAATAACTCTGTGATTATGAACTGGGCATTATGAATCTAGAGGAAAAAAAAAACAAAAGTCAAATTTGTTATTTTCTAAAGTTCTTCCCTTCTTTCTAATAGTGCTCTCCATCTAATACTGACACAGAGATAAATCCTATCAGATGAATTACTATGATTAATTATGTTGTGAAAAACTTTCAAGTTTCCCATAAAAGGGAAGCTTCCAGCAGAAGAGTTTTGGTTCTTTCAAGTTAGATTTCATTTCTTCCTTAATTTTGAATTTTTTTAAAAATGTATTTGCTTTCTTCCTCCTCAAGCAAAACAAATTGTGATTCCTCCATATGGTTTTCATGAGTTGTTATAACCAAATTCATCATCTTGAAATAATTTTTTAAATTATACAAATGCAAAATCATCTGTAAATAAAGAAATATCTAAAGAATGTCACTATTTATGAAAGAATGTCTACTCAACTTGGATACAAGATTGATAAGTCAGACAAGGATGGCAGAAAAGTATTATGACAAATTCTGTGGGGACTATATTAAAATAAGAACAATGATGCACTCTTGGGAGAACTATGAAGTGGCCCGTTCATTCTGGAAAGCAATTTGGATATATGCCCCAAATGTCAGTTCCAACAGAAAAGAAGTCAAATGTGTGTGTGTGTATGTGTGTGTGTGTGTGTGTGTGTGTGTGTGTATGTGTGTGTGTGTGTATAGAAACTAAGTAGGTGCTTATTTGTTGATGGCTGAAAGCTGACTAGTCTTTGAGCTAAAACACCTCTACAATACTAAAAGTACCTTTTACTATTTCCCCTGGATTCTAGTAATCCCTTTACTTTCTTGAAAACTTCTGAGATTTGAATCATGGTGCCTGAATTGCAAATAACAGTTTTGATTAGTAATTTCTCCCCTTACTTCTTTAATCACGAAATTCTAGTGATTGCATAAATACAATAAAATACTACTATGATGTAGTAAGTCTTACTGAGTAAAGTGAATATAACAAGGAGAACTGCTTATAACTGAACAGTATTTTAAAGACTATTGATTTTAATGGACTAAAAGAAATCTCATCCCCCTTGACCCAGCAGTGCCATTTCGAGGTCTGTATCCCAAGGAAATCATAAAGGAGGGAAAAAGACCTGCATGTACAAAAATGTTTGGTCAGTTTGTAGCAGCTCTTTTTGTAGTAGTAAAGAATTGGAAAATGAATGGATACAAATCAGTTGGGGAATGGCTAAGTTGTGGTATTTGAAGGTAATGGAATATTATTGTTCCATAAAAAATAATAAACAAGCTAATTATAGAAAGGCCTGGAAAGATTTACATGAATTGATGCTGAGCAAAACAAGAAGAACCAGGAATAAATTGTACACAACAGCAAGAATGTGCTATGATCACCTAAGAAAGACTTGCTTCTTCTTAGTGGTTCAGTGATCAAAGGCATTCTTAATAGATTTTGGACAGAAAATGCCATCTGCATCCAGAAAAAAGAACTAAGAAGACTGAAGGTAAGTCATCACATGCTATGCTCACTTCTTTTTTCTATTTTTTCTATTTCTTTAATTTTTTTCCCTTTGCTCTAATTTTTCTGTTCCAACATGATTCATATAGTAATATGTGTTATAAATAAATAAACTTACTAAAAATAAAAAGAACTCTGATCAATATAATGACCAACAACAGTTACAAATGTGAAATACAAATAATGAAACATGCTACCTATCTCCTTACAAAATGGTGTTTTAGGACATGTTCAATCACATAATTTGTTTCACTTTTCCTTCCCTTCCTTCTCTCCCTTCTTCCTTCCTCCCTCCCTCCCTTCTCTTTCTTTCTTTCTTTCTTTTTTTCTTTCTTTCTTTCTTTCTTTCTTTCTTTCTTTCTTTCTTTCTTTCTTTCTTTCTTTCTTTCTTTCTTTCTTTCTTTCTTTCTTTCTTTCTTTCTTTCTTTCTTTCTCTCTTTCTTTCTTTCTTTCTTTCTCTCTTTCTTTCTTTCTCTCTTTCTTTCTTTTTCTTTCTCTCTCTTTCTTTCTTTCTTTCTTCCTCCCTTCTTTCTTTCCTTCCTTCCTTCCTTCCTTCCTTCCTTCCTTCCTTCCTTCCTTCCTTCCTTCCTTCCTTCCTTCCTTCCTTCCTTCCTTCCTTCCTTCCATATATTTGTATAGTTCTCTCTCTCTCTCTCTCTCTCTCTCTCTCTCTCTCTCTCTCTCTCTCTCTCTCTCTCTCTCTCTCTCTCTCTCTCTCTCTCTCTCTCTCTCTCTCTTTTTCATTTCAAAAGATGTCTTGTTCTATCCTGGCATGTTTTTTTTTTTCTTTTCTTTTTTCTTTTTTTAATTCAGATGCTTTAAGCTAAAGATTCTCCTTTTCTTTAATCAATTGTTTTCTCTAGTTCTATATTAGGTCCACGAATATATTCAGAGTTTGTCCTATATTGTATTATGATGAAACATATTACAAAAATAAACATGAAATATATTCCATAACCAAAATCAATATGTCCTAGGTATGCAATCTTTCTCTAGTTTGACTCTTTAAATTGAAATGTTTGTTTTAGATATTTAAACAGTTATATAGTTTTGATTTATTTTCCAAAATACAAACAAGGCAAATAATTCTCTTGATAAACAGTTCAGATATTTCATGAAATGTAGTAAAGGATTTATTTCCCTTCAAAGAAATATTTTTACAGTTATTTACATCTATATGAATGTAATACAAGCTTTAGATTCAACTATCATAGAACAATTAATTAAAGATTTCTGATAGCTCCATTTTAAAATGTCATCATTAATAATTCAAAAAAGGCTTAATATAAGTGGTTAATGTGATGATAGCAATGTAAGTAAAATGCAGTCTCTAGCAAGTCTAATCAAACTAAAAAGACTTAGAATATGGACCTGCTAAAGGATTTTCCTCGCATGAACAGACAAGCCTAACTAAATTCAAAAAACTCCCTACCTGGAGACTAGCCACCAAGTGATTAATGTTTTAGCTTCAGCAACTTAAAACAAAGAAGGGTTACAAACTATGCTAATGGATAGATTAGCCACACTAATAAAAATTATATATCCTGAAGTGTTGACATCAATAATATTTGCATATGACTCCTTTTCATCAATACTATATTATGTCTCTACCAAAACAAATTAGTTTTCAAAAGCTGTTCAATTCAAGCAAAAGTATAGCTACATTAAAAAAACTAGGAATTTGACTAAATTCAGCAACAATCCCTTTATTTTTACTTAATCTGACAAAAGTTTTATTAATAGGGATAGAAACACGTAAAAGTCTAAATGATATACCATTCATTCACCTTTCATAAATGGCTATGATTTTATTATTTACAACAAAATCTTCGAAAATAGTTCAAGAATTATCCTGTCTCCCATCATATTTCTGCTTGAAGTTATTATTACTAATTAGGTTTCTTGTTAACTTCTATTCAAAGCATTCTGTTAGTTTTCTGACCAATTCAACAAAGATTATAGTTGATTATAATGTCAAAGAAGGCATTTAATTTGAAATTATTCTTTTTATATATGCAACTAATGTATGAAAAATTAGCATATCAACAATATTTGTATTGGTCATATGTATTCCTTAGAGAGACTTAACAAAATATTTACTTTAATAATTTTGACTTCACTATAATGTATTTTAATGCTAAACTATATCAATTAATCTGGTATCATCCAGGAACTAAGGAATAGAAATTTTTTCAGAAATACTAAATATTACTGATCTTCACAACCTTATTAATCACCATGGAATTTAAAAAAAAGTTAGATTATAACATATAATATAATCCTTTTACTGTTAAACTTTTAGAATGAGTCCCTATATTTTTAGAATCTATTTTGTCAGCTTCAATTCTCAACCTCTTGCTATCTGACTCCTGAGCCTATTTCTTGATGGAAATTTTTCTCATTAAGGTCACTGACAATTCTTTTAACTGCTACTTCCAATGGACTTCTTCACTTTTATTCTCTTTTACCTATCAACAGTTTTTTCTTTATTGATCAATCAAGTGTATTTATTGGATACTCTCTCTTCACTGGTCTTCTGTAATATTGTTCTTGCTTGGTTGTTTTCTGACTTTTCAGCATTCCTACTCCATGCATCCTGACAAAATCCAAAGCCCTATTCTGGATTTTCTGAATATACACACACATATACATACTCTCTCTCCCCTTTCCCCTTTCCCCTCACTTCCTCCTTCTCTCCTTCTTTCTCTCCCTATCAGCTCCAATGGATTCAGTTATCATTCGTATGCAAATGACTACCAAAATCTATTTATCCTTAATCTTAGGTTTCATCTCTAGCCCTATATGACCAATTGCTTCCTGGGAAGATCTACTGAAATACCCAGTAGACATCCAGAATTCATCATATGCAAAACATAACATATTCTATATTCCATAAAACCTACTCCCACTCTAAACTTTTTTTTGTATCGATATTTTGCTATTTATTTAGGTTCATAGTCTTGGGAAAAGGTTTAACTCTTACTCCCCACCCCCACCCTATGTAGCAATATCTAATTACTTACCAGTTATATCTGTCTTCACAGGATTTCCATCTGCCCTCACTAATCATTCTACCTCAGATTCTCATCATATCTCACTTGGACTATTCTAGAAACCTTCTAATTCATCTCTCTAATTTAACTCTCTCTCCACTTCAGTCCATTTTTCACATAACTGTTAAATTGATATTCCTAAAAATTTGGAACACAAGGCTTTTGCAAGGGTGAATATTGAAAATTATGCATGTATTTTCAAAATAAAAAGTTTTTAAAGTAGTTAATTAATTTAAAAAGTAAGGTTAATGACACCATCTGTAGCGATTGAATATGCTACCTGCATCTTCCACGTGACACAAAGTTGGATGGGAAAATTCTGAATAAGAGCTTTCAGTTTCTGTTGTCTAGTGATACTTCATGAGCCTTCTAACATGTGCACTGTTTTCTTTTACTCATATTTTATATTCAACTTTAATTATTATTTCTTATTTTTAGGCATTTTATTTTATTTTGTTGGAAAGGTTTGTGCTATGCAAAATACTGTTACTTTGTCAACTGTCACTTCTATTATTTTTGTTTCTAATTGAATGAGTTTTTCATTTCTAAGTGGATGAAATTTCATTTCAATGAATATTTTTAAAAATTTACTTGTTTATATTTCCCTTACTTTTAATATATTCAATAAAAGCCATTCATCCCACAGCATTACTGTTCTTGACACATTGTCTTTGAAAAGACTCCTTTCTATCTGAAATATATTTTCTCTTTCACTTTTCCAAGTTATTAAATATCGAGTTGTTGTTTTTTTAAAGGAAAAATTACATGGTACTACCTACAAAACATTTTTTTTTGACCACCAGGACTCCATTAGTACCATTACTGTTATCTTACTGTTATCTCCTTCTTGAAATCCCTTTGCAAATATTATATATATATATATATGTAATACATAAATATGTATGAATATATACACATACATGTATATATGTTTGTATAAATATATTCAGTATAGGTTTCAATTTCATGGAAAAAGATGTGGCAAGACCAGGTATCTTATAATGATTCCCCTGAACTTTCAAACTCCCTTTCCTGTGTTGTCTTCCACCATTAGACTTGTAAGCTCCTCAAGAGCAAGGACTATCTCTCCTTTTATTATTTGTATGTCCGATGCTTAGCATAGGCCCTGGCACATAGTAGACTCTTAATGAATGTTTATTGATTTGAATTGAAATTGAATTTGAGCATGTATACATATATATTTATTTATTTGTAAAATAATTAAAAATATTTTGAGTTCAAAGATTAATTCTTTTCTTTTTCTAATAAGAGAGCAAGGGGGATGCTTTATATTACTAGTACCCAACTCAAAGCATTGCCTAGAAGAAGTGTCTATAAATGTTTGGTGATTTGAATTCCATGACCAAATCAGAAAACAAAAGTAATACTCAAACTATATATCTAAGTTTGCATAGACACCTCTTTATGAAGGTTTTACTCATCTCTACCCACAAGAAGTAATTTGTCCTTTAAAATGCATAATTTTTATCCTAAACTTAGGATTCAACATATACAACATATACAGAAAACTTCTCATAGAATCAGAAGATTTAAAATTCAAAAGGTTCTTTTTTAGAAATATATTTCTACCTCTTTATGTTATATTTAAGCCCCCTTTATAAATTGTAAAGTTCTTGAGGTTCTTTTTTAGAAATATATTTCAATTTCTTAATGTTATATTTAAGCGCCCTTTGTTGATTGTAAGTTTCTTGAGGTGAAAGACTAGAATATATTTAAAATTAATCTCTCAAACTTCCAACCTATCACTATACCGCAGCTATAAGAAATACTCAATAAACATGTGTTTACTGTCACATATGCAAGATTTAATGTCACATGATAGAGAAATGAAGCTATCATTTTTATGAGATAAATTCAGGAAAAATATACTGGAAATGATAATTGTAGCGAGCTATCGTCTCTAGAAGCTGCCGGATCACTCTCTGGGAAGAGATCTGCTGTGTCTTCTACTCAAATCTCTCCAACAGATTCTTCTTCCTGTAACGAACCGTTGTCTCTAGGTAGTTGCTGTTAACTCTTGTCCAGAGAAGTGACTTCCCTTCCTTCAGAGAGCCCCGTCAAGCCTGATGCAATGCAGAATCTTTTTATTATCTCTGGGAGTCCTCTCTTTTATTCTCCCAGAGAATGGGCGTGGGATAGTGCAAGGGCTTCTGGGAAGAACCACCTCAGCCAATGAGCCTGCTCCTTCCATCAAGTCAACCTGAATTCTCACCTTGTAATTGTCCAACCTGAATTCTCACCTCGTCACTATCCAGACAACCCGAGTTCTCACTTAGTAATCCTAACAATAATTATGATGGTAATTTTTTTTTTTATTATGAAGAGGGAATAGAATAAGCATGTGTTCAATATCGCCTATGTGTCAGGCATTATGGTGATCATTTAATAAATTTTAACTTATTTTATGTCATGATTATCATTATTATAAAGAAGTAAGAGATAGAAGAGTAGATAGTAGCTAGATAGATGGCTCAGTGAAGTCAGGAACCTGGAATCAGGAATACCTGAATTCTCATGTACCTTCAGAAAATTACTAGCTATATATGTGACCACTGGTACAGTCAATTTACTTCAATCTGTTTCTGTTTCCTCATGGGTAAAATGGGGATAATAACAGTATTAACTTGCCCAGTGCCATTCTGAGGATCAGACGAGATTTTGTAAAACATGTTATATAAAGTGTTATTATTATTATTATTATTAAAAAGGTTTTCCAGATTTAATTGAATAGAAAAAAGAAATACTAACATAAAAGTATAGTTTTCCATTTGATATTATGTTAAACTAATTTACAATTGTATCAATGAAAAAAAAAAAATTAATAGAGTCATACCTCCCAGAGTAGCTGACAGCAAGAAGTGGGTCCCATATTTTTTGATGAGGTTTTCCGTGATTTGTTGAAGGGTGGGGCGACGTCCCAATAGCCTTATATTTCGGAAGAATTCAGGGGCAAGAGGCAGTGGGGAGCCAAGGAAATTTCTTCTCTCCACAGCAAGGTTATTTACTTTCCAGCGGCCAAATTCCCTAAAAAGCAAAGTTACTTTTATTCATAAACACATATTTTATTCATATGTTTTCATTTGCCAAGCTCAGTTCAAAATTGGATTGGGGTCACTATGACACAGTATTTCATTGTTGTAGTCATCTGTCAAATGTTCTTCAAGGAAAAGTGACATGTATAATGAACTGAGCTAGATTGAATACTCCATTACCAAAACATGAAGGGGAGCACAATAGTTTCTATGGAATTGTTGTTACATGATAATATGATATAAGAGAGAAAGCAGGTAGAGTGTTTGTCATGGACAATATAGCCTCAAAGTCAGGAAGTCATGAGTTCCATGTAGTTTTGATCCAAAACCATTCTAGCTATGTTACCATTGGCAAGTTATTGATCTCTCTTAAATCCTCTAAATTCTCTAAAACTATACAGATCCTTTGCTAATCTTCATTGATGAAGTACACTTACATACCAATACAACCATTAGATCAGTTCAAATTAAAAAACAAATAAGACTTCTGGCTAACATGGCAGCATGGAGGCAGACAGCTGCTTGAGCTCCGCGTTTTCTCTCTGGACTTACTTCATGACAATCCTCAGAGTTAATGCTTGACCAGAAAAGAAACCCACAAATAATCACCAAGAGAAGACATCCTTGAAATTCACCAGAAAAGTGTGGATACTCCATCTTGGCAGCAAGCCAGGAGCAGAGGAGAGGGTGTAAATACCTGAGGTGAAGAATAAAACCCCAGAAAGCCAGTGTCTCTCAGAACCCAGCCACCCCCACCCCAACCTGGAGTGACTCAGCACGTTCTCAGAGCCTCAGACCACAGATACAGTGCAGCCATCGCTGTCCTGTTAGTACCTCGCCACTGTCTCCCCTCAGTCTGTAGAGGAAGCCCAGTAACACCATCCAGCCCCACCCTCCCCTCCCAGAAACAGACCAATTGTTTCTCTTCTCAATTTGTTTTCTTCTATTCCCACTCTGACAAAATGAACAAAAAATTTAAAAGGGCTCTAACCATTGACAGCTTCTGTATGGAGAGAGAGCAGACTTCAAATACTGAGGACACTAAAAGGAGATTGTCCCCAGAGGAATCCCCTAAGGGGGATATGATCTGCTCCTCAATACATAAGACTCTCATAAAGGAAATCAAAAAGGCTCTCACAAGAGAGCTAGAAGAGAAATGGGAAAAGGAAAGGGAAGCTTGGAAAGAGAGCCTGGAGAAGTCATCCAGAGTGGATAAGGAGATCAAATCATTGAGAAATAAAATTAGTGAATTAGAAAAGGTAAACAACTCCAAGGAAAACAGGATTAGTGAGCTGGAAAAAGAAAACAGCTCTCTAAAAAATAAAAGGGATTAAATGAAAAAAAAAATTCCATAGAAGATAAAAATTCAATTGGACAATTACAAAAAGATATAAAAAAGGGAGTGAAGAAAACACAACATTGAAAATTAGACTCGAACAAGTAGAAATGAATGACTCAAGGAGAAACCAAGAGGTAGTCAAGCAAAACCAGAGAAATGAAACAATTGAAAAGACTGTCAAGTACCTTACCAGAAAGACAACAGACCTGGAAAACAGATCCAGGAGAGACAATTTGAGAATAATTGGACTCCCTGAAAAATGTGAGGAAAAAAAGAGCCTGGACACTATTTTCTAGGAAATTATCAAAGAGAACTGCCCAGACATTTTGGAAACAGAGGGTAAAATAGACATTTAAAAAATTCATCGATCACCTACTAAAAGGGACCCCAAAATCAAAACGCCAAGAAATATAGTGGCCAAGTTCAAGAATCATTAGACGAAGGAAAAAATACTGGAAGCTGCTAGAAAAAACAATTCAGATACGGAGCAGTCACAATAAGGATAACCCAGGATCTAGCAGCATCCACATTAAAAGAATTAAGGGCCTGGAACATGATATTCCGAAAGGCTAAGGAACTTGGTATGCAGCCAAGAATAACCTACCCAGCAAAAATGAACATTGTTTTCCAGGGAAGAAGATGGACATTTAATGAAATAAATGAATTCCATCTATTCTTGATGAAAAAGCCAGACCTACACAAAATGTTTGATCTTCAAATACAGAACTCAAGAGATTTCTAAAAAGGTAAAAAGAAATCTTGAGAACTATACTTCTGCCATAAAGATATGTAAAGAACACATGTATAGTTTGTCCTAGAAAGTAGAGGTGGAAAAGAAATTATATCATAAAAAAGGGTAAAGTGGTGGTACCACATCTCATGAAGAGGCAAAGGTAACCTATTATATCTGAGAGAAAGAAAGGAGGGAGATGAACATAGTGTGTATCAATAGACATATTCAAATTATGGTGAAACTTCTTCCACTTCATTGAAAAGTGAGAGGGAAGGAGTAAGCTAAGGGGAAGGAAAACAGAAATTGTGAGGAAAAGGGGTAAAATAAGGGGAGGAATTTTAAGGTGGGGGAGAGATACTAAAAAGGGAGGGCTGTGAAAAGCAAGTGGTGTTCACAAGTTTAATACTGGGTAGGGGGGTAAGAGGGAAAGGAAGGAGAAAAGCATAAGCAGGGGTTAACAGGATTGCAAGCAATATAGAATTAGTCATTCTAACCATAAATGTGAATGGGGTAAACTCCCTCATAAAGAGGAAGCAGTTAGCAGACTGGATTAAAAGTCAGAATCCTACTATATGTTGTTTACAGGAAACACATCTGAAACAGGGTGATACATTCAAACTAAAAGTAAAAGGGTGGAGCAGAATCTACTATGCTTGAGGTAAAGCAAAAAAGTAGGGGTAGCCATCCTTATCTCAGATCAAGCAAAAACAAAAATTGATCTAATTAAAAGAGATAAGGATGGGTATCATATTCTGCTAAAGGGTAGCATCAATAATGAAGCAGTATCAATATTAAACATATATGCACCAAGTGGTGCAGCATCTAATTTTTTAAAAGAGAAATTAAGAGACCTGCCAGAAGAAACAGACAGCAAAACTATAATAGTGGGAGACCTCAACCTTGCACTCTCAGAATTAGATAAATCAAACCACAGAATAAATAAGAAAGAAGTGAAAGAGGTAAATAGAATACTCGAAAAGTTTGATATGATAGATCTTTGGTGAAAGTTAAATGGAGACAGAAAGGAGTACACTTTCTTCTCAGCACTTCATGGAACCTATACAAAAATTGATCATATACTAGGGCATAAAAAACGCAAAATCAAATGCAGTAAGGTAGAAATAGTAAATGCATCCTTTTCAGACCAGAATGCAATCAAAATTACATTTAATAAAAAGCCAGAGGCAATAAGAGCCGAGAAAGAGATTCAAGGAATTAGAGTAGGAAATGAGGAAATTAAACTATCACTTTTTGCAGATGACATGATGGTATACTTAGAGAACCCCAAAGACTCTGCTAAAAAGCTACTAGAAATAATTCAAAATTTCAGCAAAGTAGCAGGATATAAAATAAATCCACATAAATCCTCGGCATTTTTATATATCACTAACAAAATGCAACAGCAAGAGATACAAAGAGAAATTCCATTCCAAACAAATGTTGAGAGTATAAAGTATTTGGGAATCCATCTACCAAAGAAAAGTCAGGAATTATATGAGAAAAATTACAAAACACTTGCCACAAAAATAAAATCAGATTTAAATAATTGGAAAGACATTCAGTGCTCTTGGATAGGCCGAGCGAATATAATAAAGATGACAATACTCCCCAAACTAATCTATTTATTTAATGCTATACCAATCAGACTCCCAAGAAACTATTTCAATGACCTAGAAAAAATAACAACAAAATTCATATGGAAGAATAAAAGGTCGAGAATTGCAAGGGAACTAATGAAAAAAAACTCAGAGGAAGGTGGTCTAAGTGTACCTGATCTAAAGCTGTATTATATAGCAGCAGTCACCAAAACCATTTGGTATTGGCTAAGAAATAGACCGGTAGATCAGTGGAACAGATTAGATACAAAGGACAAAAAAGGGTACATATATAGCAACCTAATCTTTGACAAACCCAAAGATACCAACATTAGGGATAAAAATTCATTATTCGGAAAAAACTGTTGGGAAAACTGGAAATTAGTATGGCAGAAATTAGATATGGATCCACACTTAACACCATATACCAAGATAAGATCAAAATGGGTCCATGATTTAGGCATAAAGAGGGAGATAATAAATAGATTAGAGGAACAGAGGATAATCTACCTCTCAGACTTGTGGAGGAGGAAGGAATTTATGACCAGAGGAGAACTAGAGATCATTATTGATCACAAAATAGAAGATTTTGATTACATCAAACTAAAAAGTTTCTGTACAAATAATACTAATGCAAACAAGATTAGAAGGGAAGTAACAAATTGGGAAAATATTTTTAAAAACAAAGGTTCTGACAAAGGTCTCATTTCCAAAATATATAGAGAACTGACCCTAATTTATAAGAAACCGAACCATTCTCCAATTGATAAATGGTCAAAGGATATGAACAGACAATTCTCAGAGGAAGAAATTGAAACTATATCCACTCACATGAAAGAGTGTTCCAAATCACTACTGATCAGAGAAATGCAAATTAAGACCACTCTGAGATACCACTACACACCTGTCAGATTGTCTAAGATGACAGGAACAAATAATGATGAATGTTGGAGGGGATGTGGGGAAACTGGGACACTAATACATTGCTGGTGGAGTTGCAAAAGAATCCAGCCATTCTGGAGAGCAATCTGGAATTATGCCCAAAAAGTTGTCAAACTGTGCATACCCTTTGACCCAGAAGCGCTACTACTGGGATTATATCCCAAAGAAATACTAAAGAGCGGAAAGAGACATATATGTGCCAAAATGTTTGTGGCAGCTCTTTTTATTGTAGCTAGAACCTGGAAGATGAATGGATGTCCATCAGTTGGAGAATGGTTGGGTAAATTGTGGTATATGAAGGTTATGGAATATTATTGCTCTGTAAGAAATAACCAGCGGGAGGAATACGGAGAGGCCTGGAGAGACTTAGATCAGCTGATGCTGAGTGAAGTGAGCAGAGCTGGGAGATCACTGTACACTTCAACAACAATACTGTATGAGGATGTATTCTGATAGAAGTGGAAATCTTCAACATAAAGAAGATCCAACTCACTTCCAGTTGATCAATGATGGACAGAGGTAGCTACACCCAGAGAAGAAACACTGGGAAGTGAATGTTAATTGTTAGCACTAATATCTGTCTGCCCAGGTTGCATGTACCTTCGGATTCTAAGGTTTATTGTGCAACAAGAAAATGATATTCACACCCATGTATTGTACCTAGACTATATTGAAACACATGTAAAATGTATGGGATTGCCTGTCATCGGGGGGAGGGAATAAAGGGAGGGGGGGATAATTTGGAAAAATGAATACAAGGGATAATATTATAAAAAATATATATATTAAAAAAAAAAAAAAAAAGCCAGAGGAAAACAGACCAAAAAGTAATTGGAAACTAAATAATTTTATATTAAAGAATGATTGGGTAAAACAGCAAATCATAGACATAATTAATAACTTCACCCAAGAAAATGACAATAATGAGACATCATACCAAAATGTGTGGGATACAGCCAAAGCAGCAATAAGGGAAAGTTTTATATCTCTAGAGGCCTACTTGCATAAAATAGAGAAAGAAATGGTCAACGAATTGGGCTTACAACTAAAATTACTCGAAAAAGAACAAATTACAAACCCCCAGACAAACACAAAACTTAAAATTCTAAAAATAAAAGGTGAGATTAATAAAGTTGAAAATAAAAAAAAAAACTATTGAATTAATTAATAAAACTAAGAGTTGGTTCTATGAAAAAAACAACAAAATAGACAAGCCCTTAGTAAATCTGATTAAAAAAAGGAAAGAGAAAAAGCAAATTGTTAGTCTTGAAAATGAAAAGGGAGAACTCACCACTAATGAAGAGGAAATTAGAACAATAGTTAGGAGCTACTTTGCTCAACTTCATGCCAATAAATTCAATAACTTAAATGAAATGGAAGAATACCTTCAAAAATATAGCTTGCTCAGATTAAAAGGGAGAAGTAAATAGTCTAAATAGTCCCATCTCAGAAAAAGAAATAGAACAAGCTATTAACCAAAAATCCCCAGGACCAGGTGTATTTACATGTGAATTCTACCAAACATTTAAAAAACAATTAGCCCCAATGTTATATAAACTATTTGAAAAAATAGGGATTGAAGGAGTCCTACCAAATTCCTTTTATGACACAGACATGGTACTGATACCTAAACCAGGTAGATTGAAAACTGAGAAAGAAAACTATAATCTCCTTAATGAATATTGATGCTAAAATCTTAAATAAGATACTAGCAAAAAGACTTCAGAAAATCATCCCCAGGATAATACACTATGACCAAGTGGGATTTATACCAGTAATGCAGGGCTGGTTTAATATTAGGAAAACTATTAGTATAACTGACCATATTAATAATCAAATTAATAAAAACCACATGATCATCTCAATAGATGCAGAAAAAGCATTCGATAAAATCCAACATCCATTCCTACTAAAAACATTTGAGAGTATAACAATAAATGGACTATTCCTTAAAATAATTACAAGCATATATTTAAAACTGTCAGTAAACATCATATGTTATATGGCGCTAATCTAGAACCTTTCCCTGTAAGATCAGGAGTGAAACAAGGTTGCCCACTATCACCATTACTGTTCAATATAGTACTAGAAACGCTAGCCTCGGCAATAAGAGCCAAGAAAGAGATTCAAGGAATTAGAGTAGGTAATGAGGAAATCAAAGTACCACTCTTTGCAGATGACATGATGGTATACTTAAAGAACCCCAGAGACTCTGCTAAAAAGCTATTAGAAATAATTCAGAACTTTAGCAAAGTTGCAGGATACAAAATAAATGCACATAAATCCTCAGCATTTTTATACGTTACCAACACAATCCAACAGCAAGAGATACAAAGAGAAATTCTATTCAAAATAACTGTTGATAGTATAAAATATTTGGGAATGTATCTACCAAAAGAAAGTCAGGAATTATATGAGCAAAATTACGAAACACTTGCCACAAAAATAAAGTCAGATTTAAATAATTGGAAAGACATTGAGTGCTCTTGGATAGGCCGAGTGAATATAATTAAGATGACAATACTCCCTAAACTAATCTATTTATTTAGTGCTATACCAATCAGACTCCTAAGAAACTATTTTAATGACCTAGAAAAAATAACAACAGAATTCATATGGAACAACAAAAAGTCGAGAATTTCAAGGGAGGTAATGAAAAAAAAAAAATTAAATGAAGGTGGTCTAGCTGTACCTGATCTAAAACTATATTATAAAGCAACAGTCACCAAAACCATCTCGTATTGGCTAAGAAATAGACTAGTTGATCAGTGGAATAGGTTAGGTTCACAGGGCAATATAGTGAATAAAAATAGCAATCTAGTGTTTGACAAACCCAAAGATCCCAAATTTTAGGATAAGAATTCATTATTTGACAAAAACTGCTGGGAAAACTGGAAATTAGTATGGCAGAAATTAGGCATGGATCCACATTTAACACCACATACTAAGATAAGATCAAAATGGGTCCAAGATTTAGGCATAAAGAACGAAATCATAAATAAATTAGAGGAACATAGGATAGTTTACCTCTCTGACTTGTGGAGGAGGAAGGAATTTGTTTCCAAAGGAGAACTAGAGAACATAATTGATCACAAAATAGAAAATTTTGATTACACCAAATTAAAAAGTTTCTGCACAAACAAAACTAATGCAAACAAGATTAGAAGGGAGTAACAAATTGGGAAAACATTTTTACAGGTAAAGGTTCTGATAAAGGTCTCATCTCCAAAATACACAGAGAATTGACTTTAATGTATAAGAAATCAAGCCATTCTCCAATTGATAAATGGTCAAAGGATATGAAGAGACAATTTTCAGATGATGAAATTAAAACTATTTCTACTCATATGAAAGAGTGTTCCAAATCACTATTGATCAGAGAAATGCAAATTAAGACAACTCTTGAGATATCATTACACACCTGTCATATTGGCTAAGATGACAGGAAATAATAACGATGAATGTTGGAGGGGTTGTGGGAAAACTGGGACACTGATGCATTGTTGGTGGAGTTGTGAAATAATCCAACCATTCTGGAGAGCGATCTGGAATTATGCCCAAAAAGTTATCAAAATGTGCATACCCTTTGACCCAGCAGTGCTACTACTGGGCTTATATCCCAAGGAAATACTAAAGAAGGGAAAGGGACCTGTATGTGCCAAAATGTTTGTGGCATCCCTTTTAATAGTGGCTAGAAACTGGAAGATGAATGGATGTCCATCAATTGGAGAATGGTTGGGTAAATTATGGTATATGAATGTTATGGAATATTATTGTTCTGTAAGAAATGATCAACAGGAGGAATACAGAGAGGCTTGGAGAGACTTACATCAACTGATGCTGAGTGAAACAAGCAGAACTAGGAGATTGTTATACACTTCAACAATGATACTGTATGAAGATGTATTCTGATGGAAGTGGATATCTTCAACATAGGGAAGAGCTAATCCAATTCCAATTAATCAATGATGGACAGAATCAGCTACATCTAGAAAAGCAACACTGGGAAATGAGTGTAAACTGTGAGCATTATTATTATCTTTTTTTTTCTTCCCAGATCATTTTTACCTCCCGAATACAATTCTTCCTTTGCAACAATAACAACAAAATTCAGTTCTGCACATATATATTGTACCTAGGATATAGTATAAGATATTTAATATGTATGGGAATGCCTGCCATCTAGGGGAGGGGGTGGAGGGAAGGAGGGGAAAAATTCGGAACAGAAGGGAGTACAAGGGATAATGTTGTAAAAAAAAAAAAAAATTACCTATGCATATGTACTGTCAAAAAAATGTTATAATTATAAAAATTAATAAAAAAAAAAAAGAAAACAAATAAAACTTTATGGAAACAGGTAACCATTCTTTGAGAAGCCAAAGAAATGGTTTCACCTCCTTGTCCATTAAATGTATTTATTTTCTTCCTCTTGCCTAGAAGTACTATAGAAAAAAATCTAGCTGCATTCTAAATAAATACCCAATAATAATCTTTCTGACACATAACAGAAGTTCAGACCCTGATGAGAAAAAATCTTTGAAAAAAGAAAGGAAATATTTTCTTCTCTTAACTTCACAGGATGTAACATGGGACATGAACATTAAGTATCTGTTTTTGAAATTCAGTCAATGATACTATTTTTTTCTGGGTACACAGTGACCAGTTGCTTTTGCTAACTACATGTATAATTATAGCTGCTTTAGAACAAGAAGATTTTGTACTTCTCTCACTGAATATATGTAATGACTATTATTTATCTCTTTTCTTCTGTGGTATTTATTTGTATGATTATATAAATGAATATATTGTTTTCTTGTTGATGCTATAAAAATGATCCAACAACAAATATCTACTTTACATATTTTCAAAATATTATATTAGTATATGCAAGTAAGTAAAACTTCTATAGAACATTTATAATTTTTTAAGTCAGTCATGACATGACATGGCTTTAATGCTTAGACAGGCCTGTCAATTTAAGGTACATGTCCACATAGAGAAATACAAACTCTCCCATACAAACACTATCACCACCATAGCCCTACAAATCCCTTTTAAACACAATCACATGCCAAGACAAATTAGCATTTATTATCACATTATCTTTTATCTTTTTTATAAGAATTTTATGTTATTTAGAATTTTTCTCACATTTACAAGAAATGAAGAATTCAAATCCCAAAACGTATTTAATATAAAAAGCATCCTATTAAGTATCAGTGACACAGAAATGAAATAATACAGATCCTGTCTTCAAGATGCTTATCTCTTCATTTAATAAAGAGATGTGGCATATAACTAAGCACTAAGACAATCTTTTGAATGCAAAGGAGAATTGAAAACAAAAGTGTCTTGTCACAGACTATAGAATTCAACAGTTATAAAGAAACTTCGATATTATTAAATCCAACCTACTTATTAAAGAAGAAAAGTAAATTGTAAGAAAAGATCTTACAATCTTATAATCTTTACAAAAAGTAAATGATCTTACAATCACAACTCAAATATATCTAGAGATGGAGAATTCACTACTTATTCAAATAATTCTAATTTATATGTAAAAAATTTATATAGAGGGCGCTAAAAATTCTGTAACATTTAACTCAGTGTAAATGTTGTATTCTTCCAAGGAAAATGAATCTAATTTCAATGACAGTCAACACTATTACCTACTACATGTAAGATATCGTTTTCAAGATAAAAAACTATTCTCAAAAAGTTTTCAATCTAATAATAATTATAACAAATACCTTTATGTAGTGCCTATAAAATAGTATTTAGTAGGGCTTCTTGCATTTCACCAAATCCATTTTTTAAGTTTTTTTCTTCAGTTAATTTCTGTACTTCCTTTTCCAAGCTGTTGGCTTTTTTCCCCAAGTTGTTGACTTTTTCCCCACAATTCTCCTGAATCTCTCTCATTTATTTTCACCTTCTTTTCTTCTATCTCTCTTATTTGATTTTTTAAAATCCTTTTTTGAACTCTTTCAAGAGAACCTTGTGAGCTTGAAACCAAATCATATCTTCCTTTAAAGCTTTACATGTAGGCATTTTGCCATTGCTATTCTCTTCAGTATTTGGCTTCTGATCTTCCCTGCTACCACAATAGTTTTCTATGGTCCTGGGTCTTTTTGGTTTTGTTTTGTTTTGTGTTTTTTTGCTTACTTTTAAAGTTGAGCTTTGTTTCTAGGGCACAGGGGAGATTGTTCAAAAGGGAACAGAGACCTCTCACAAAATGACTTTCCAAGCTGGGGTAGGAGATGCTGCTCTCTTTCCCCTGTACCTCCTTGACCTGTCTTAGTCCAACATGTGCTGGGATACAGGAGCTCTCAATTTGCCTTCTGCCATTGGTTGGTGGTCTCATGGCTGCCCACTGATCCACTGGTTCACAGAGTGGGGGTGGGGTGGGGAGGCACTATGCTGGTGGTAGGTACTTTGTCTAAGTGACTCCAACAAAATTTCCCACACTGTCCCTGCAAAGGGCAGCCTTTCCCTCCATGATCAAGTGAGACAGATCTTTCTTGAAGTCCTTCCAAGATATCTTCAACTACAAAAAATTTTCACTCCAAATGTAAATCCATTCAGAGGCTGATCTAGCTTTGTTTCTGAGGGAAACTGAAGGAAAACTCAGACAAATTCTTGGCTTCCTTCCACCATCTTGGCTCCACCTTCTTTATAGCAGACCTTCTTCCACTTGCAACCCCTGTTTACCTAAGGAATTTATATGTGATCCCCGGTATATCAGCATATAAAACAGGCATAGAGATCAGCCATAATAATAAGTAAATAAATAAATAATGATGATGATAATAAATCATAAAGAAATTTATTTTAAAACAAGCTTTTGGTGTATATATAATTCTACCATTTATTAAAGAAAAATAAATTTACACACTAATGAAATGAATGTTTTTGTTTATTTTCACATAAAGAATTAAATCTTAGTGAAATATTTGATATCTTTTACTGCTGCCAAATTTTTAATAACCCTTTAGTTACAGGACCCCATATGGAATCCCAACACACAATTTTAGAAGTTTTGGTGTATAGTATATAGTGCCTACTGTGCTAAATAGTTTACAAATATTATGTCTTTTTGATACTTACATCAAGATATGAGATAAGTGCTATTACTAGATCCATCTTTAATCAAAGCAATTGAACTAAACAGAGATTAAGTGACTTCCTTAGTCACATAGCTGTTAAAGGTATGAGACTGGATATGAACTCAGGTCTTTATAAACATCTTGATATTTAATAGCTAAGTATAGAGTTTATATGTAAAAACCTATGGTACAAGATATACTGCATTACAGTCAAAGTGAGAATCACAAATACTATAAGAAATATTTAGAGGTAAAGGACAATTTTATCTGGAAGGAAAAAAAAAAGCAGATTTCTTGAGGATCTTATATCTGAGCTAAGCATTATAATTTTGAGAAAGAAAAGGAGATGACAAAGAAGAAGAAAGCAATACTGTCTTCCTCCCCAGATAACTAATATCATAAAGATCTCAGACTAAATATTGTCGAAAATTTAAGAAGAAACTATAAGGTATTATCTATTCTGTTATATATAATATATTTGACACAAGGCTGTAGTGAGCTGTTGTCTCTAGAAGCTGCTGGATCGCTCTCTGGGAAGAGATCTGCTGTGTCTTCTACTCAAATCTCTCCGACAGATTCTTCTTCCTGTAATGAACCGTTGTCTCCAGGCAGTTGCTGTTAACTCTTGTCCAAAGAAGTGACTTCCCTTCCTGCAGAGAGCCCCGTCAAGCCTGATGCAATTCAGAGTCTTCTTCTTGTCTCTGGGAGTCCTCTCTTTTATTCTCCCAGAGAATGGGCGTGGGATAATGCAAGGGCTTCTGGGAAGAACCACCCCAGCCAATGAGCTTGCCCCCTCTATCAAGTCAACCTGAGTTCTCACCTTGTAATTGTCCAGAAAACCTCAGTTCTCACTTAGTAATCCTAACATCTCCCCCTTTCTTTTGATTTAGAACATAGGACAGTCATGACCTTGAAACATAAATCCATCAATATGGGAAGTATTACAGATAATTACATAAATTACATAAGCACATAGTAACATAGTAACGTAACACATGCTAGAAGTATATAACATAATCATAAATTGAAAATTTATAAATGTCCATAAGTCCATTGTCCATTAGTCTCATCTTGTGTGAGGAAGTCCAATGATTCCTGCTGGTTTTTAAAGTTCTTTAACAGTCTTCTTATTATCCATGCTCTTTCAGTGTCAGATGTTTCTTAGATCTTCTCCTTTATTTTGAGGCCTTTCTCTTTTTCTGTCTCTCTCTGATGGACAAGGCGAATATGACTCGTTGGCACCCATCTGATTCCTTCTCCTGCTGAAGAAATACAAGCAAACCCTCTCCCCCAGGCAGTTAACCTATCTGGTCCCTTCCATTCACCACTTTCTGGATCTCTCCACATCACCTGGCGATTATCTAAGGACAGTGGAGATGCTCTCACTGGACACTGCCCTTCTGGTGGGTTATAAAACCTGTCTGCTGGAGCCAGCGCATCTTTGTCAAAAATTAGAAAATTAATGGTATAGAGAACTAAATTTAGAAGTTCCCTAGGGCTACCTGTGGCTCCCCCTTTCTTTTGTTTTTGGAGGAGTGTCTTAATATCTCTGTTTCTTCTCTCTACTATTGCCTGCCCTTGAGGATTAAAGGGTATGCCCGTGGTATGTAAAATCTTATACTGTGCACAAAAGTGTGTAAAATGTTTGGACGTATATGCAGGTCCATTGTCTGTTTTTATTGCTTGTGGCACACCCATAATTGCAAAAGCTTGTATAAGGAATTCAGTGACCACTCGGGCTGTCTCTTTTGCTGCTGGCATTTGATACAGGAAGAAGAATCTGTTGGAGAGATTTGAGTAGACACAGCAGATCTCTTCCCAGAGAGCGATCCAGCAGCTTCTAGAGACAACAGCTCACTACAATTGGCGCCCAATGTGGGGCAAGGACTTTTGCTTATCCTGACAAGAGGAGCTAGACCAGACCTTTGCAATTTGGCGCCCGAACAGGGACAGACACAGTCCTGATTCCAGTGGAAAAGCTTCCAATCTAGATCTCAGTCTCTCTGATCCAGAAAACCTCAGTTCTCACTTAGTAATCCTAACACAAGGCTAAAGACATAAGTACATAAAAAAAGGGAGGAAGATGGGCCAGAATCACTAATCCTGATTTTTAGGGCAGAAGAGGATAATCGTGTTGTTGCTCTGAGTTTTAGGAAAGAAGATTTTGGAGTTACAGAAAAAAATTAGGCCATGACAATGTTGCTCTCTTGTTTTTACTGTTGGAGTAAGACTTCAGCAGAAGAATACCTGAGAAGACAGTTCACAATGTTATAAGATCGTTAGAGAAAAGTGTACTTACTTAGCCCTGACTCAGTTTCAATTTGAAAAATAAAGTTGGAAGAATTTTATTAATTAAACTTAAAAGATAAAAAGTTATTGTGAAGCCAGGTATTTATTTAAAAAATAAACCAACATGAAGTAATTCAATTATCATTAAAAAGC
Source organism: Sminthopsis crassicaudata (assembly GCF_048593235.1). Taxonomy (NCBI): domain Eukaryota; kingdom Metazoa; phylum Chordata; class Mammalia; order Dasyuromorphia; family Dasyuridae; genus Sminthopsis; species Sminthopsis crassicaudata. Next base: position 81,581,812 of record NC_133620.1, read on the forward strand.
CTGAAAATTTGGGAAAAAATCACCACCCCCAACAGCAACAACAACAACATAAAAGCCTTAATATCATTCAAAAAGTTTTGTTTAAAAATACTACCAAAACATATTGTAATAAGAGGATAGCAGACCAAGAGGGTGGAATAAAGACATAGATTTTTCTGAGTTCTCCTAAATTCCCCTTCAAAAAACTTTAAAATAATACCCCAAAAAGACTTCTGAAGAGATAGAACCAATACAGTGATTATAAAACAATTTAATTTAACAAAACAATTTAAAAGGTGAGCAAAAAAAATTCTATCTATCTCACTTGGTTGAGAGTGGAACTCAATACAGTACAGGACTCCACCCAGCAAACCTTGGGGGAGAATAATTGATAGTGGTGTTTCCTGGCCTCCTATTAGAGTATAAGGTGGTTTGAAATTTGGTCACAAAAGATTACAAACACCATTTTGCTGGCAGGACTCCATTGCACTTGTCATAAGGCTTGCAGTCCCTGGGAAAAGACAGTACACACAAGAGTTTTTTATCCTAGAGATCTCTAGTCACAGTACTGGGTCATAGAAGAGTGCTATTGTAGTCACTCACAAGCCAGAACATACCAGGAAAACAATTGCATGCCTCTCCTGACATTATAGCAATTTGAAAAAAATGAAAACAATACAGATCCCAAGAAGTAGTGCTAAAGACAGTAGCATGAAAAACATGAAGCTTGGGACAATGCCTCTGTACACCAGGTGCAGAGTTCAAATAATAATAATAAGTATAAAATAATTATAATAGAAAAATAAAATTAAAGTCAAGAAATAGGCTAGAAAAATTAATAAATAAAAAGGAAAGGAAAAAAGAAAGGGAGAAAGGAAGGGAGAAAAGCAGGGGAAAAAAGGAAGGAGGAAAGAAGGAAAGAAAAAAAGAAGGGAAAGAAGGAGGGAAGGAAAGAGGGAAGGAAGGAGAAAAGAAAGAAAGAAAGAAAGAAAGAAAGAAAGAAAGAAAGAAAGAAAGAAAGAAAGAAAGAAAGAAAGAAAGAAAGAAAGAAAGAAAGAAAGAAAGAAAGAAAGAAAGAAAGAAAGAAAGAAAGAAAGAAAGAGGAGAAGGAGGGACCAAAGGAAAAGGGAGAGAAAGAGGTAGAGAGGGAAAAAATGAGAGATGGAAGCAGAGAAAAAAGGGGAAAAGAGAAGAAGGGAAAGAGGAAAGGAAAAAAGGAAAGAAAAGAAAAGGATCTGATCACAGAAAGTTACTAAGATGACAGGGAAGCTCAAAACAAAAATTCAAAAGAAAACAACAAATTCAAAATACCTGCATCCAAAGCCACAAAATGAAAATTGGTCTCGGGATGAACAAGAATTACTGAAACAGCTCAAAAAAAAGGATTTTAAAAACCCAATTTTAAAAATAGAGGAAAAAATGATAAAAGAAACTAGTGATGCAGAAAAAATTATACAAAAAGTGTTAACAGTTTAGTAGAGATGAAAAAAAAAAGCATCTTAAAAAATAGAATACACTAAATGGTAAAAGAGGCACAAAAATTCACTAAAGAGGAGAACTTTTAAATAAACATTTGACTAAATGAGGGGGAATAAAAGATGTACAAAAATCTGCTGACGGGAAGAATTCAATAAAAGAACAGAGCTGACAAAATGGAAAAAGGAGGTAATTTTCAGTTCAAAAATATTACTGAAAAAAAGAATTCCTTAGAAAATTAAAATTGGTCAAGTAGAAAAGGAAGTACCAAAGCCCAGTGAAGAAAACCTTAAAAAATTAGAATTGGGTATATTGAATTTAATGACTGCATGAGAAATCCAAAAATAATAAAATAAAATTACAACAAAAAGATGAAAGAAATAGGAGAAAGTGTGAAATATCTCATTAAAAAAAAAAAAAAAAAAAAAAAAAACTGATCTGGACAACTGATCAAGGAAAGATAATTGAAAAATTATTAGACTACTTGAAAACTATGATAAAAAGATTGGGGAAAGAAGGGAGGGAAGTGGGGGTGATGTGGGCTATAGTCCCTTTAAGATTCCTTTCTGATTCCCAATTCCCATGGCTGACCTTTGATTCACAAATCCTGGTCAAAATCCTTTTGAATTCCAGTGGGATATATCTAGGTTCTCCCATCCCCATCTAATCTGAGCCATTTTGGGCTGTCCCAGCCCCCATTCTGGTGATCTGCTCGGGTTTCCCAGCCCCCACCCCAAGCACAAACAGTTTCCTCCTTTTCTAAAAACCCATTGAATTCTATTCAAATTCTAGCCCTGGCCAAAGCTCAAGCCAGAAGCCAATCTGGGACTCCACCCACAAGCCCCTTCAGATTACCAAAAGCCCTCCTATTATAAAAGGGGCAAAACTGGAGTACACTTTTTGCAGAAGTCCCAAACATGGATTACTTACAGCAGCTATGTCAAGGATTTCTGACCACAGGACCTATAGTTCCAGTGCCCTTTTATTTCTACCTTCAATTTTACTAACTAAACTTTACTTCCAAACCCCACAATAAACCTCTTTTATCAATTTAGGTTTTAAGGTCCGTAAATTCCTTTACAGAGGACTCTTGTGCCGCTACCAGACCTCATTTAATGCTGTATCTTTGCACTGAATGCAAGGGAGCTGCAGGGGAGCTCTATTTAACTCCCTGTACCCCGAACCTGCCACTAGACCTCAATTAAACCTAATTTCATTTAGATACTCCTTATTTAGTTCTCATCAGGGGGAGTGTGTGTGTGTGTGTGTGTGTGTATGTGTGTGTGTGTGTGTGTGCATGCACTAGGGTGAATGACTAGTTATCATTTCAAAAAGTTATTAAAGAAAACTGCCCTCATATCCCAAAACAGAGAGTAAAATAATAATTGAAAGAATCCATCAATCACTTTTTTAAAAGATCTCAAAATAAAATCTCCCAGGAATATTATAGTCAAATTCCAGAGCTCAGATTCAAGGAGAATATAATGCTAGAAACCAGAAAGAAACAATTCAAATACTGTCAGAATACCACAAGATTTGGGAGCTTCTATATTAAAGAATCAGAGGGCTTGCAATGTGAGATTTGAAAAGGCAAAGGAGCTAAAACTATAACCACAAGTCATCCCCCCAGCAAAACTGAGTAACATTCCTCCTGGAAGGGGAGGGAAAAGAGCCATTCCTGCAGGAAAAGAGGAGAGCTGTATAAACAATTTGACTTTCAAATATACAATTAAAAAGAAATATAAAAAAAAAACTAACAGGAAAGAAAAATTATAAAGCATTTAACAAGTTTAAACTGCTTATATTCTTATATGGGAAAATGATCATTATTACCTCCTAAGAAATTAGTCATTTCTTGGGTAATTAGAAGGATTATACATAGACAAAAAGCACAAGTATGAGTTGACTGTGTTGGAATGAAATGTAAAAAATAAAATTAAATTAAATCACATGATAAGAAAAAGAGATGATTATGATAGACTGATATATTTTAAAATTAAATTAAAAAGTAAGAAAGAGGAATGCACTGTGATAAGGGGAAAGGGAAACATAAGAACAGAGTAAATTACTTTGCATAAAAGAAGAATGAAAGTGGAGAAGAAGTTTGGGGGAATTGTGGATAGTGTTTCAACCTTATTCTCAACAGAACTGGCTAAAAGAGAAAATTATACACTCATTTGGGTAGAAATTTTTTTATCTTATCCTAGGGAGAAATAGAAGAGAAATGAGCTGAAAGAAAGGAGAAGGCTGGTAAAAGGGAGGGATAAAAAGGAAAAAGAAAGATCAACAAGTGAAAATAGGGTAGAGAGAAATGCATAGTAATTATAATGTTAAATAAATTTATAACAAGTTTCACTGATAATGATTTCTCATTATATCATATGAGAAATGATAACATTTCTCAAACACTTAGAGAACTTGGGCTAATGACTTGTATTCTTATAAATTTGACTAAGTTCTCTATGTGTTACATAAATAAATAATAAAAAAATAATCACCTAATTATATAAATTGTCATAGGAGATAAAATAGAAGTTTTAAGATAAAGAAATTAAAGGTATGTAAAATCATGTAAAATGCTCTAAATGACTATTTATTAGAGAAATGTCACTTAATAATTCTGAGGTAAATTGTCCAGGATCACACAGCTATTATCTGATACCACATTTGAACTCAAGAATATGAGTATTTTTGATTTCAAGCTTAGTAGTATATCTACTACATCACCTAGCTACCTGTTAATAGGTTTTGATGTGCGTTTTTTTTTTTTTCCTATAACTCATTCACCGATTACTTATTCATCCTGTTATAAGAACTAATTAAACAAAATAAATTGTTTTCTCATACAATTTCTCAAATAATCTGTTGTTCTATAACATGGCACATCTTTGACTTTGAGAGAGAATATCTGTGCCATTAACTCAATCCTCTCTTTCAGCAAAGGGATGTTATATAAAGCTATGCTAAAACGTTCTTTGTTAAAAGCATTAAAGGTACAAGGAGGGGGACCTTGGATCTTTACAAGGACCCCTCCATGTTGTTTCCAGATAATTGGTTCATCATATTTAGTTCTATTTTCTCACCTCTTTTATCAATTATTCCTTCATCAATTCAATCTCATTGACTAATTCTCATTCTTTTTCCCAACTATAAAACAAATCTCAGGTCAGAACAGATTCTTTTAAATGTAAAGCTCCAGGGAAGAAATGAAGAGTTAGGAAAAGGAGGCAGAGATTTAAACTCATTTCCTTCAGTCTCATGGCTGGAGACTGCTTTAAGAAGGATTAAAGATTTGATGGACTAAATTTGTGAGCCCAGTATAGAATAGATGCAAACTAAGCCACTTGTAGAAAATTGTCCACAATAAAGACAGACCCTTTTTGAATAACAAAGTGGAAAAATCAAGTTGTGAAATCCAATTTCTAGTTGGGTGGTTATGGTTAGAGTGCCTTTGAGTTAATATAGATGTAGTTATATAGTCATATGCCTACTTGTCAAACCTAATACATGTCATCAATATAACATAGGAAATGCATTTATAAACAAAACATTTTAAAAGCAGCCTGAGTGCAGTTTAAAACTGCTTTATTATTTTGTTGTTTCTGCTCACCCTCGATTATTTTTATTGTGTTTTTCTCTCTGTTATAGCAATAGCAATTGCATGAAATATCAAGGAAACATAGAACACTGACACCCTAGGCTATCATTTTCAAGTCAATAAGCTTGAGTACCTGATACTGACATCTATTTTTCCACACATTAAATAGGTCAGGTTATTTGATTTTTCTGAAAATAACTCAGCAGTACCCATAGGTATCACAACAAGGAAAGACTATTCGTAACTCTTTTCTTATAAATCATGCAGAAAATATTACATTTTTGTCTTTCTGGAGAAATTATCTCTAACTACAAAATGTAAAATTCAAAATGTTTGCTTTTCACTAGATCTTCTTTCCAATTGGGACAGTGGTTTATGGTAAGGAATACACTTTGTACTCTGTGGGGTTTTTACCCCTACTTAACTTCCCCCCCCCCCTGTGATTATAAGGAAAAGAGTTATTGTCATAAACATAGTCAAAGGTAGCAAGGACTTTAGAAAACATCTAGTGCCTATAATTTTATAGCTGAGAACGAGAATATTAGTCACTCAATACTGCTTACCTCTTTTTTCATCTTTAATATGAGCTGGAGAAGGAAATGACCAACTTCAAATGAGATAATGATGAGTTGGACAAGACTGAAAAGGCTCAATAACAAAAACCTAATATATTAGTTCAATCTCCCAATGACCAAAGACCCTGAGTAAAGGTCTTTTAAGCCTAGATGTCTTCTTTCTGATTGGCCTGACAGAGATCATTTAACCTCCTTTAATATTAAGACAAGCCAAAGTAGTAGATATTTCAATGAGAATGTGGGATGAATCACTCCAGTTTTTCCAAAATTACTTCCTTTTCAGAAGATGGAAGTAATCTTTAGGTGATAAGATTAGTCAACATTTAGCTGCAATCTTCAAGAATGGATCTTGATTGCATCAACTTGAATTTTAGTTAAGTCGGGAGTGGATGAGATTACAAAGGTGGACAATACAAAATAAAATAATAGAACTTAATCTCAAAGAACTGGAAACTATTTGAGTAAAAGATGGAGGCAATTATAAAATAAAAACATTATGTTCAGGCAAGTTTCTCAGGAATGTAGGTGAAAGGTGAATTTATTAGGATAAGAAGGTTAGACTCACATGGCTTGGAAAAATATTAAATCTATACCACTTTGTGTCTTAAAATTAGAATTAAAGCCAATTTTCAATTTTGTAAGCTGGAATATGAGAATTCAATAATTTTATGAAAATGAAATAATTTGTGCAAAAGTAGTCATGGATAATTGAGATTTGGGGATATCTTCAAATAATGATAAATAACTTAAAATATACAGATCAATTATATTGACTTTAGGTTCTTTGTCATACATAATTTTCCATTTCTCATATACATGCCTTAGCATAAACTAACCCCTCCAAAGGGAAAGAGTGCCCCTCAAGTGTCTAAACAACAGATTATGGCAATAATCTTTCCAAGTTGACCAGGCACATTACAATCAAGTAATTTATCTATCAATGGTTGCAATTACATTAAAACTTAGCATGTATGACATACATTATATATAATGTATGTCATACATGCTAAGTTATAATTTATTTAATTTTCTTTATTATTTCAATTTCACAGAAATTACACTGTTCTATTTTTGGCTAGTGAAGAGCGTTACATTACTAATGGAGAACTCTAAGTATTGGGCTCTGAAATCAATGTTTTTCAGGCAGTACATGCTGCATTAGTAAAGTTGGGAGTTTGTAGAGCCTACATTACTGACATTCCCATACTCTCTTTTAAAATAGTGAGATTTCTTGATGCTTTAAGACATTATGAAATGTAATATCTAAAATATGAGGAAACAATATCACCCATACAATGTTTTTGTATGTTTGATTATTAATATTTACCAATAAATTACTATATTTTATTAAATAGCCACATTCTGAAAAAAATCTTATTAGACAACTAATATATTTTTTTTCCCTTTTGCAAGGCAATCAGGGGTAAAGTGATATGTTCAGCATCACATAGCTAGTACAAAACTAGCATTTAAGAAATCTCATTATTGAGTATTATATACTTCAACAACAATACTACATGATGATCAATTCTGATGGACATGGCCATCTTCAACAATGAGATGAAGCAAATCAGTTCCAATAGAGCAGTAATGAACTGAACCAGCTACACCCAGGGAAAGAACTCTGGGAGGTGACTATGAATTCCCAATCATATGACATAGAATTCCAAATCCCTCTATTTTTGTCTGCCTGCATTTTTGATTTCCTATTGTACACTATTTCAAAGTCCGAGTCTTTTTGTACAGCAAAATTACTGTTTGGACATGTATACATATATTGTATTTAATTTATACTTTAGCATATTTAACATGTATTGATCAATCTGCCATCTGGGGGAGGAGGGGGAAAATTGGAACAAAAGGTTTGGCAATTGTCAATGCTGTAAAATTACCCATGCATATATCTGGTAAATAAAAATTATAGTTAAAAATATATATCATTATTTTAAAAGATAATATGGGGAACATAATATATACCATACAACCTCTCAACCTTACTAACTTAGCATGTAACTGCCTGAAAACATTGGCTTCAGAGGGTAGCATTGAAAGATCTTCATTAGAATTAATTGTCTGAGACCATATTTGAATTCAGGTCTTCCTGACTTGAGAGTTGATGCTCTATTCACTATGCCATCTAGCTCCCCTTTATGACTTCTCAGAGCTTTATAAGCATGTTTCCAATCTTTATATCTCTAGTGCTTTCTATAGCTACTAATGATCTCTTAATGACCAGATCTGGAAGCATTTTCTCAGTCTTTTTTCTTCCTGACATTTCTGAAGCATCTAACACTATGGACTTCTTCCAGATAGTCTCTTCTCTCTGAGTGTGATTCTGTTCTTTGATTTCATCTCCTAACTATTACTTGTCACTCAGTTTTCATTCTTCATATACTATTGCCTAAATGTGTATGTATCTCTTTTTATTCTCTCATTTAATAACCTCATAAACTATCATAAATTTAATGATCATCTCCATGCAAATAACTTCCATATCTATATTTCTATCCTACTTTCTTTGCCAAATGTACTGAACATTTCAAACTGGGTATATTACAGATGTCTCAAACTGAAAAAAAAAATGCTCAAAATAAACCTTTTTATTTCTCTTGCCAAAGCTCACTTCCCTTCTGATTTTTCAAGTGCTCCACTATCCTTGCAGTCACCCAAATTCATAACCTCACCATTACTCTCAATTCCTCATCCTTCTTCACTTCCCATCCTGAATCACTTGACAAGCTATTTCCAGAATACCTCTGGAGATAGCAATCCCTTTCTCTCTATATACAGTACCTTAACATCTTTACCTGGACTACTGTTTTAGTTTCTTACCTGTCTCAAATCTTTTTCCCATCTTATCTAATCATTACTCATTACTTACTCAAAACTAATAGAAGAAAGAAAAATTTATAGAATAGTATAAAATCACTATGAACATAAAGTGATTTAAAATATACAATTTTTGTTCTTAATCTTATTGAGGGCAAAGGCTGTCTTTGACTTTTTTTTTTTTTTTTTTTTTTTTTAATATATCACTGTTTAGCACAGGGCTTAATAAATATTTATTTACTGATTGATTGCTACCTTTCCACTGGCTTTTCCTTATTCTTCCTCTTCACTCTTACTGACACAGTTCTTTCAAAATTCAGCTCAGACACCAGCTTCTAAGTGAAGGCTTTCCTGTTTATTAGTGTTCAATCCCAACTAAGTAGTATTTATCTTTATATACTTAGCAATGTAAATGTATACTCCATTCCAATTGTTGTGCCACAGTTCTCTTTTAATGTCCTGAACCAGTTTCCCTAATTGTCCCATTCAGTCACTCCACCTCAGGTTCTAATCATTCCCTTTTAATGTTAGGATAAAGGTCTTATATCTTAAACCTTAGGCTATAGTCATTCCCTCATAATGTTTGATGGGATAAAGGTCTTTATCCATTTTAGACATCATTAGAATATCAGGAGCCTCTCTAGTACCTCCTTCCCTCAGGTTATCCTAGGTGCCTCCCTCCATTAGGTCATCCCCATCCAGGTACCTCCCCCATTATGTCATTGTTCTTGTTACTCTATAAAAAATCCTGTATCTGATAGTCAGTGCTGGATTCTTTAAGACAGTCTAGTTTAAACAGTCTAGTTCAGCCCTGGGACCAACCATAGATCCACTAGTCCCAGTAAATCTCTCCATTTAATAAATTCTGTATTGAATACTCTCTAATATCTATCTTGCTCAGTTTCTCTGGCATTCCACAATATATTATGTTCCTTGAGGGCAGAGACTATACCATTTTTGTCTTTGTATTTCAAGCACCTATTATAGTAGGTATATTAGGTATATTAAATATATTTATATTATTAAATACTTAATAAAATATATTGCTTATTGATTTGTTGATATTTTATATAGCATCATTCAAAAAAAATCTTTTATTTATTTATTTATTTTTGGGTATGTTGCCAAGGATCTTTACAATTCAAACATTTTTTGCAGCATGGATTCATAGACAATATACTTCCCTGATTTTTCTCTTGTTAAACTCTTTTTTCTTAGTTTCATTCACTGGTTTGATCATCTTTCTTATTTAAAAAAAAAAAAAAAAAAAAAAGTTTTATATTTGGCTCTCTCTACTCTCTACAGACATTGTCTACTGAGAATCTCATTCATTTCCAGGATTTGTACTACCATGCAGGTCTACTCCAGGGAAATATACATTTGTTGTTGTTATTGAGGCATTTAAGTTGGACATTGTGACTCCATTTGAGATTTTCTTGGCAAAGATATTAGAATGGTTTGCTATTTTCTTCTCCAGCTCATTTTACAGACAAGGACCTGAGGCAAACAGGGTTAAGTGACTTGCTTAGAGTCACACAGCTAGTAAGTATCTGAAGCTAGAACAGAACTCATAAAATCAGTCTTTGTGATTTTAAGACACAGTGCTATCTATATTCACTGCCCCACCTAGCTGCCCTTATACATACATACATATGCATATATATTACATGCCTACATGCATACATATATGCATTCATAGATGTGTGTATATATATGTTTCAGATCAATATTTCTGGCTGACTAGAAACACTAAAGGAATATTCCATTGCCGTGTCAAAAGTCAATTTATCCAAAAACTGAAATACACTTCCTTTTAAATCTAATCTACCTTTTAACTTTCATATTTCTAACAATGACATTACCATTTTCTTAGTCTTTATCATCTTTCACTCTTCCAACTCCTTGAACTCTTTTAAAAAATTATTTGTGAAATCTTATTAATTCTACTTCTGCAACATCTCTCAAGACAATCCTTCCTTCCTTTTTACTCTCATTACCCTAATCTATGCCCTCATTGCCGTCTACCTGAACTAATGCAATAGCTTCATAACAGGTCTTCCTACCTTCATTTCTCGTTTCCAATCCATCCTTCATACTGCTACCAGAATAAACTTCCCGCAAGGTCTGTTCATGTCACTTGGCTCAAAAATTCTCAGTAATTAACCTTCATAATAGGAATATAAACAAAAGTAGAGATATTAAATTTTAGAAATTTACCTACCTAGTAAGGACAGTGATGAATAGAAGTTAATTATTTATGCATAAAAGCAAAAAAGATAGGTAAATGAAGGACATATGGATTTTTCTGATGTGGAAATTCCTTTTATTGATACTGATCTGAAACATAACTATAATATATTGTCTTTTTTTTAAATTTTTTTAAAATTTTAATAGTTTTTATTTACCAGATATTTGCATGGGTAATTTTACAACATTGACAATTGCCAAACCATTTGTTCCAATTTTTCCCCTCCTTCCCCCCACCCCAAATGGCAGGTTGACCAATGCATGTTAAATATGTTAGAGTATAAATTAAATACAATATATGTATACATGTCCAAACAATTGTTTTGCTGTACAAAAAGAATCGGACTGAAATAGTGTACATTTAGCCTGTGAAGGAAATCCAAAATGCAGGCAGACAAAATTAGAGGCATTGGAAATTCTATGTAGTTGTTCATAGTCATCTCCCAGAGTTCTTTAACTGAATGTAGCTGGTTCAGTTCATTACTGCTCTATTGGAACTGATTTGGTTCATCTCATTGTTGGAGAGGGCCATGTTCATCAGAATTGATCATCATATAGTATTGTTGTTGAAATATATAATGATCTCCTAGTCCTGCTCATTTCACTTTATAATATATTGTCTTAATGAGATGACAGGGACATTGAGAGATTAAGAAACTTGCCATGACTAGTATGTGCCAGAAGAATTCAAAATCAAGTCTTCATTCCTCTCATGTCTACCTTGTACTCATTTATTATATTATGCTGTGGAATAGTAAAATATATCATGGGGATCAGAGGGAACTTTTATTTTATATAGCAAGTCTTTAAAAATGTTCACTATCTTTCTTCACCCACAATCTCTTCATGAGAAGAGTATATACTCTCTACACTGAATAGTGACTAAGATATATATATTCCAATAAAGATCAAGAGACAATTAAAACTTAATTCTCTGAGTTAAACAGAAAATCATTACTTTGATAAAAAAAAATGCAATATAAAATTAACAAGATTTACTGCAACAGTGATGTGATATCTCATGTCAAGAAAGGTATGAAATTAAGGGGGGTGTAAGTACTTTTATAAAAGTAACATTTGTAGGAAATAGTTGAAAGCATTTTAATTGAAATCGCTATGAATAATTAAAACATAAAATTATGATTTTAATACAAATGTTATTTAGTAAAAATTATTTTCCAAAACATAGAAAAATAATCTTTATTTTTGACATTGAAGTGGCTGAAAGACAAACTTTGTTCTTTTGATTATAAAAATGTTCTTCCCTCTTCCCTCATAGAAGATGCAAATAAAAATGAGCTGCAGTAACCATGACTCAAAGTTCAAAAATTAAGTACAACTTGTTTTAGCATGCCCTTAATTTGGTAATTTTCTCACATGTTAATTCCTCATTCAAAATTGGAGGGAATGGTCATAAAGAAGAGAATGTTTAGGGGAACAAAAAAAAAAAAATTCAGAAAGATTTATGATCTAATTTTCCAGGATACATATCAGTATTCATCTAGTAATTGTTATATGTCACCTGGAATCAAAGCCATGAGTTGTCAGCAGCAGTTTTTAAGAATAAAATACCTGTGAAGTGAAAATTGGTAATGCCATTTTTGTTCTGGACATTACTGTCACATTTTACAGCTTACAAATTGGACAGTGTTACCTTTCAGGCACTTAGACCTCTTATCCCTCAGGCTTACTATTTATGTTAAATGACTTTAGAAAATAATACACACTACAGACTTCAAAGGCACCAGTAAACACAGGCTATTTCATTTTCATCAAGTTGTCTTACTGATACCACAGTGTTTAAAACAGGAAAGGAGAAAAGACTCTCCTACATTAAGAAAGAACTAATAATTTCAGGCAATACTTTAGTCATGTCAATTTTTTTTCTCGTTGTTTCAATCTCCTATTTCCACAATGTACATTCTTTCTTTCTAAGCATACTTAGAAATGCTTTTTATAGCCCATTTTAGAAGTAAATTCCATTTCTTCCTGCTTGCATCTAATTTATGAGCATCATAACTTCAACTGCATGAGGTGCCCCATACAAAAATAAAGGAACTTTATTGCAATGAAATCTACCAATTCTGTCTTCTTATCATTATTTCCCAAATTTATTTTTCAGCAACTGTATCATTTCATACTTATTTTATTTTTTAACTCAATGGCAAAGTATTGGTGTGCTCAGTATAGTAACCAGAGTATTCTGAATGCTAAATTGCTCAAATTACAGCATCCATACATTTTCTTTCTCCTGCTAGACTTGTAGCCATTTTTGAAATGACTGATGATATTTCCATCTGTGAATTTATCTTAAGTTTTGATACACACTGATAGTACTTTAACTTATATTGCATATCTTTCTTCACATGCCTTATACTCTTTTTTATGTTATATTTTCTTCAAAAGAAAACTTTATTTTATAATTTTTTTCATTATGTTCCCAAACTAAATTTCTTTATCAAGCTGAGAAACATAGTAGTCAAGGGCAACACAACTTGTATGGTGGAAGTTAATGAATAATATCACTTCTTAAAACACTAAGTAGCTGTTTAGTGAAAAGAAAGTTTTCAGAAAGATTGGTATGATATGCTATTCCTTTAAATTAAACCATTACAAGAGCATTTCAGCATAAAACTGGAAGAAGACCAAAAGACAAAAATAAAAAAAAGCACCATCACAATTTCTATAACAAATAGTGTTCTCCATAGATCAAAGTAGAGACATTACATTTGTATTTTAATAAAGAAGTAAATGTGTTAACAAAGAAAACTAAAAGGGTAAAGGTAGCTGAACAGACCAAATATATAGTCAGCTAACATATTTTCAATCTATTTGAAGTAGAAAAAAGTGATTGATTCTCAACTTATCTGAAAAGAACAGAATTTATTAATGATTAGGAAAAAATCACAAAGATTATGCTCACACCCATTTTTTTAACTCTCCAAAATATTTACTTAAGAAAACTTTGTTCATGGCAAAGGCATTCTTTTTTAAACAATATTCTAGTGTAAAGCACATTCTTACTTGCATACTTGACTAAAAAATGCACAGAATGTCAATGAGGACATTACAAAGAATTTATAAACATAAATTTGTAAAACTAACATAAGATAAAAGTCTGTGAATAGTGTTTATTTAGGATTATTATAAGGACTAACAAAGTTATATATCCATTGAAGCTCTGAAGCATGTTCTGTCTATTATACAAAGTTGAAATATTTGTTGAAATAAATATCCATTTAAGAAAAGAGAATTAAAAGTGGAAATTAGTCATTTCTGATAACCATCTGGAACTGCTTGCTTGTTTGTTTGTTTTAACTTGGCTAGGGAGGCTAAAATCAATGATTTTAACATCAACTAAATACTTTACACATCAGTACTATGCCTTGGTATGGATGATTGGATGATTGAAACTTCACTTATAGTGTCAGAATGATTCAAACCAATCAGTATGGCCTATCAGCTTGTGTGGCAATTTAAATGATCAATATTTGAGAGAATTTGCTGATTCCCATTCCCATGCTTAATAGCTTATGCTAATTGCTTTGATTAAAAATTGTATTTAGTACATTTTGGGGGTCATTTTGACAGTAAGACAGAGAGTAAATATAAATAAATAAGATACTGGCAGTTCTTTATTAAGCAAAATCCCAACCATATCGGCACTTATAAATTCCATTAACATTTTAACACAGATACATTAGTTCATTGACATCTGGTTACTATTTTAACATTTCTCCAGTAATTTTAATTATTTTAAAGATTTTTTAAAATAATGGTTCAAGGTTAATGTTACGTAAAAAATATAAACATCTCATGTATTGATGCCAAAGTAAAAATATTTATATAAAATAAATTCCTTTGTGGTATTTACTCATTTTCATTATGAAGAGTAAACATGTTGCAGTGAATAGAGATCTGAATTTAAATCCAGAAGGACCTGGATTCATGTTTCACTCCTGAAATATAGTAGGTATGTGTTCCTGGGCAAGTCATTTAACTTCTCCAGCTTTTAGTCAGCTCTCTAAGACTAAACATTTAAGAGAAGGTGATAATCTGCATTATTATGAGATGTTTCCTTATGTAGGAATTTACTTTATCAATGACATCACAAGTCTAATCTCATTTCCCAAAACCTTTTTGGTATCAAGTACAACATGGTACCACAAAGATATTACATAAAGTAGGTTAAGATTTACAATTACACAATAAATTTGTCTCATTAAAAAAGTGTCCTCTTTTGAAAATTTTTACTGATTACTACTAATAAAACTGCTATTGCTGATGATATTACTACAGCTACTATTAGCACCGCCACAATTAAAAATAATAACAATTTATGTTATATAGTACTTTGTGATATACAAATTATTTTATACATACTTTTGATCCTACTTAATTCAACCAAAACAATTTCAAGTCATCCAGTTCTCATTTTTATATTAGTTTTTAGTGAAGATGAAACACATAAGAATGTATTGTTATAATCATTTCCCATCATCAAAGTCAAAATTTCCAAATCAATTATTTAAATGTATCCACATCAAAACGTGGATCACCACTGAAAAATACAGCTTACAATTATATAGCACTTTTAAGAAGTGCTTTGCATTATTTGTTGAGAATAACTCTGTGAGGTAAATAGGAAAAAAAAAATTGCCACTTCACAGATCAGGAAATCAACATTTTTAGTGATTAAATGATTGGGCCAAAGTGTCACAACTAAGAAGAGACAAAGCTGTAACTGAAGCACCATCTTCTACCACCAAGGCAAGTTTTGTCTGAATAGGAACTTAGGGAATGCAGAACAGGCTCCTTTTCCAATTGCCTTAACAAAGTTAATCATTTTACATATAAAAATGGAAAGTTATTTTTAAGATCCAAACTTCCAATAGTATGATTTTTTGAAAATCTATTAAAAAGTGGAATGTAATGTGGGTAATTAAAAACAGGATATTGCTAGTATTAGTTTAAAAAAAATTCTAGTTTCATTTAAAAAAATCACTAAGGTTCTGAATCTCAGATTGAATTAAAGAGTTTGACATTTAAATCAGATTTTGAAGTTACTATTTCCAACAGTAACCAGGACAGAGCCATGGAGAGGAGCAAGATATTTTGCATCTCCCCATGATTTTTGACTTAAATTTATTTCCTGGATGGAGCAGAAAATTGCTAACATAGAGCTAAAAGCTTACTGACACTATTGACTATGGCGTGATTGATAAGTTTTTGGAAGAATGATACAGTGACATCTCATTCCATTTGCGGGAAAATGTTTTGAGAATAGATGTAATGTTTAAGTACCCGAGTTCAAATAGCCTAGTGCACTTAAGAAATTATTTAAATAGAGGTAGGGAGGGGTTTCTTCTTTTCATCACTGTGTAAATTTATAAAAGGCTAAGTCCCAATGATTATAAAACCTCATTTCCAACTTGAAGGGAGAAGAAATTAATTGTATAAACTCATTTTAATCCCCTACACCCCCAAAATATATTCATGCTTAAAGAAACATAGCAATGTTTTCAGATGTTTGGGGGGGAAGGGAGGAGTTCAATGCTAAACATTACCAAGGATATCTATCAAAGTAAATACATTTTGATTTAATGTGAAATTTAAAGACAACAATTTAATTGATATTAAAGCGATTATATCCAAAATAACAATTTTCAAAAATAAGAATTTGTTTCAGAATTAGGGTTTATAATGGCAACTTTATGAAGTACAAGAAATAATAAGCGGATGATCATATTGAAAATCAAGTAAGAGAGGTAGAGGAAATCTCTGAAATCATCCTGTTGATTGCTTCTTCCAAACATTGCTGTTCCCATAACATTCATATATCATAACTTATTCAGCCATTCTCCAACTGATGGGCACCCACTTAGTTTCCAGTTTCTTGCCACTACAAAAAAGGGTTGCTACAAACATTTTTGTACACATAAAACCTTTCCCTAAAATGCTCATTTCTTACACATATAGAGAAAGGAGACAAATGTGTAAAAATAAATCATTCCCCAATTAATGCATGATCAAGAGATATAAGCCCTTTTCAGGTAAAATAATCAAAGCTAACCATAATCATATGAAAAACTATTCTAACTCTGCATTGATTGGAAAAATTCAAATTAAAATAATTTTGAAGTACTACATATATCTATTAGATTGGCTAATAGGTCAGAGAAGGAAAATGTTAAACATTAGAAAAGTTGTATAGAAAATAAGAAAGTTAATGCACTGATGGGGAGTTGTGAACTGATTCAACCACTTAATAGAATATTTTAGAACTATGCCCAAAGTGCTATAAAACCATTTGTAACTCTAACCTGGCAGGACCTCCTAAATCTATATCCAAAAAAGAGATAAGACAAAAATCAACAAGGAAAAGCACCTATAAATACAAAAACAGCTGTAGCACCTTTTTTAAGGAGCAAAGAATTAAAAATTGAGGAGATGCCCATCAATTGGGGAAAAGTTAAATTTTAGTATATGATTATGATGGAATACTATTATATTATGAGAAATAATTAGCAAGATGATCTCCAAAAAACCTCAGAAAGCTGCATCAGTTCATGTAAGTTTTATGAACTGATGCAAAGTGAAATGTGTGTCTAAAAAGTAACAGCAATATTATAAGTTGGTCAACTTTTGAGTAACAGCTATTTTCAGCAATACAGTGATCTAAGACAGCTAAAGGACTTATGATGAAAAATGCTCTCCATCCCCAGAGATAGAACTAATGATGTACAGATTGAAGCATATTTTTAAATTTTTTTTCTTAACTTTTTTTTTAATCTGTTTTTTTTTTTTTTTTTTTTTTTTCCACAACATGACTATTATGGAAATGCTTTGCATGACTACACAGGTATAACTTGTGTTGAATTGCTTACTTCACAGTTAGAGGAAATGGAGAAGGAGGAATGGAGAGAATTTGGAACTTAAAGTTTTAAAAATGAATAATGTTAAGAATTACTTTATATGTAACTGGGGAAAATAAAATGATAAATAAACTTTTTTTTTAATAGCTTACCAGAATATAAATGAAAGAATGAGAAGGACTAAAAAGACATAAAAAAATCTTTCCAGGGAACATGCCCCATAGAACATTACAAAAGTAGTTTTTCAAGACCAATTTCAGTGAGAGTTTTCAAAGATTTAAATTAAAAATTCACTCTTTCAGAAACCTAGCAAGGAAGATCTGGCTTTAAAGTTTATTGCCACCAGTGTATTACACAAAAGCACCTGCCCCAAAACAGTTATTTTCCTGGCTTGAAATAAGCAAATGAATCCTCTGCAGGACATATCTTCATATATCCTTTGGCTCTTAGGTTTATCAAGGAACAACCCCAGTTCCAATAAAAAAAAGTCTATTTAAGTAAAATGACAGTTTCATGGAGTATAATAAAAAGATGTTGAGAAAGTAGTAGATCTTTAGTAAACTTCTGTCCAAAAAAATGATTTATAAACTCTCCAGGATGAAATTAGGAAACCACTGGTTAAAATTTATACAACCAGTTGGTCCCCACAAATCACCTCTCTGTCCAGAGAACATAAATGAAAAAGAATATAAGATTCTTGAGTATTGGGATTGCTTTACCATTAAATGCTTTAATAAAATAAATGCAATTCAAATCTGGTACTACCCTACCTTTCTAATATTATTTCATATTATTCCTTTCCATGCACTCAAATTGGATACTTTATCCATAAAACATGCTATCCTCTTTCTTGTCTCCATGCTATTGCTTCTAAAATTCCATATATTTTTACTCATCCCTCCCCCTCTTCAAATATTGAATTTCTGTCCTATTTCTAAACACAGATTAAATGATTCCTCCTTAAGAAAGCCTTATATCAGTAATTCTTAGCAGCTTTCTATCTGAAACTAGGATATCTATCTATTTATTTATACACACACACACTAATATTATATTTAAGGCCTTCCACAACATGGCCCCAATATACCTTTACAACATGATTTCATTAATATTCCACACTTGCAAACTCTAGATTCTAGACAAATTGTCTCAATAACTTTTCTCTGAACATGATATTCTTGCTTCTTTACATTCAGATTCCAGTCCAGAAATGTGCTCCATTCTTATCTCTACATGTCACAATTATTTTTAATATATCAGGTAGCAATTATTTCAGGATCAATTTAGGTAACACCTTTTCCATGAAACTTTAATATGTTTGGGGTTAAGCATCGAATGTTAAGATTGATGTTCAGGCACTAAATGTTGGAATTCAGTCAAGTGAAGAATTTGAAGTGTCTATTCTCTTTGCAAAAAGTAGGTTTATTTAGGAGAAGAAGTTATAGACAAAGTGAAGAGATACAACAAACACCAGAAATTGTAAATATGAAATAGATTTTGGGATAATGTATAAGTAGCAAGGAAAGGAGTTTTAACAATTAATAATGGAATAGACAAGTTTTCCAGTGGAACTCACAATAAACTGGAGAAGGGAAATACTCCATGAGATGGGTATACCATTGACTGTTAGGCTAAATCCACAGAAGGATTTAGCATCTAAAAGAGAAAGTTATCTATAAGAAGGAAAAAGATACCATGAAGCATGGTGGGGGGATGAGAAGAAAGACACCAGGAAACAGAACCATAGCAAACTTACCCAAAAGGGACTCAACAAAGATGATATGAGCTATGAACAGATTAATAAGGGAAATTTAGCCTGGTGAGGGAAGGGGAAGTGGTTGACATAATTTGAATTTCTGACTGGACACAAAACAAAGTGGGGCTACCCATAATTTCCACAGAGGGTGTCACTATAAAGTTAAATAGATCCTCATCAATGCCCTTCCCTCCTTGCCTCTGGGAGTAATCTTATCAGTATTTCAGGCTCTCTCTAACCAACTTCATCTAGCAACCCCCTCATCACTTTCACTGATTTGGCCCAGGGATTTTTATTTGTTCCTTCCTATGTTTTTCTCCTAGATTTTTATTTGAGAGATAGCATGACGTAGAACATGTAAGCCTGGATTTGGAGTAAGGAATAATTGAGATCAGGTCCTGAGTATGAGAAAGACCAGTTGCTTCATTATTTGCCCTCACAGATCTTTAGATAAATCTCAACAATTATAGAGGACAGAGAGAAATTGTTAATATATATTGGTGTAAAGAGTTTACATTCTAACAAAATCAGTCTGTCAGGATGAACAATGACACTTCACTCAATAAACATTACACAAACAATATGTATATTTAATTGTTTTATCTTTAGTGTTTTCTTCTAGTAGTCATTTTAATGAAGATTGATAGCACAGAAATTCTTAGATATACAATACCATGATCAGTCTCTTTTTAAAATGCAAGATTTACACTGAAACTCAATGTTATTTTTATTTCTTCCTATGTTGATATTATATCCAAAATAACAAAAATTCTGATTTGCTTATTTCTTCTGTGATTGTATGAATCTCAAGGTTCTGCTTGCCCTTGGCCCTCTTGTCTTTTCTTCTATTGATTAGCCTAGTCTGCAATATAAATTCTAGGCAAATGACTCCCAAATCTACTCCCAAAGCTAGTCCTAACATCTAAGGAGAGCATGATTCTCTTACCACTAATTACCTGCCTGAGAAAAGTTCAAGTGTACCACACAAACCATGTCACTCTTCTCTTAAACTTGAAGTGACTCTCCATTGCCTAGCAAATTATTTCTTAGTATGTTATTAAATTATTTCCACAATCTAATTTCATTTTTTAAAAATTACTTCTTTCATATACCCTATTTTTACCAAATTATACTATTCACTTTTGTTTATTTTATTCTTGCTTTCTCCCATCTTTATATCTTTGGTCATGCCTTCTCCCCGAATCCAAATCACTCTGGCTCTCATTGATTGGCCAACAAAAGGTCATGGGACAAGCTCTTTTGGTCTTTGCTTTAGTCCAGAAACCTAGATTGAGTCCTTATTTATGTATTTGTTTATTTTATTTTATTTTTTTTACTAGATTAAAAAGGCCAATTTTTGCCTCATTTCTTTCTTACCTAGCCTTAATCACTGACTGAATAGGCAGTCAAATGGAATCTTGCTAAAGACTTTCTTAAAAAAACCAAAGTATCTTACTGTTTCCAAGACTATCTCCAATCTTCCTGATCTATATCTGACCACAGGACCAGGATGATTACAGAAGAGAGGATTAAGCTGGTGACTTTGCACAGATCTCTCTCACTCAAATCCAATTCACTTATACTTCCTTGATGTTATAGTTAGTTATCTTCGAAGGACAAACAAGAGCAATATTGAATATAGCCCCTTAAATCAATCTCTGTCAGTGGAAGTTCTCCCTTCCCTAAAGACCCATATCTAGTCCCATCACTATTCTGAACTTCCTCTGACTATAACCATCACCAAGTGAAGGAAATAGTTTCCTCTTTTATATTTCTCATAGTACTTTGCCAGAATATCTCCTTATCTGTATTTCACTATCATATATATATATCAGTTATTTGTGAATATATTATTTTCCCTTTTCAGTTCTAAGCTTCTTAAAAATAAGAGTCTATTTTTCTTATCATCTCATTTCTAAACTGTAATACATATTATGACAATGAATGTATGTTGAATTAAAAAAGACTGAATTGAATCCCTACAAAAGGTAAGAATGCCAACAACTGTCCTGACTAGGTTTTTTGATTCATCTTGTAAAGCAGGGCTCCAAGTTACATGTTTTTATTGGTTTCTCTTTGAAAAGTATTTAGTAAGGAAGGCAATATGATTAAGCAGAATAGAGAGAAGCCTCATTTATTCCATTAAAAATAATAATGGTTAGCATATATGCTAAGTAGTAATTGTAAAATGATGCAAATACATTATCTCATTTGATTTTGAAAATATGATTACTCCCATTTTACAGATAAAGTGATCAACTACAGCTCAGAAGATTTAGGAAATCTGTGCAATGCATATAGAGGTTCAGTTTCCTCAGTAAATTTGAACAAAATCAACTCTATCATCTATGAAATTATGGTTCTATGATATTATAGAAAAAATGCATTTACTTTCCTGCTATGAAAGTGATATTTTAAATGATAAAATTTATTAATAATGTATTTATGGTTCAAATGTTAATGAAACTTCATTAGAATGATGAGAATTTAAAAAGTTTTATATTTAATTCTTAATTCTAAATGAAATGCAGTGGGGAGAACACTAGATACTAATTACATAAACATATATTTTTATAAAATATGAATTGACCCTTTTTAATAAGTAGTGATAAAAACTTCTATGATGATAAAGACATCTGATATTTCAAAATGAGTTAATAGTGGGAAATAATCAATGTAAATTTTCCATTCTGGTTTTGTGAGAATATTTCATACCATATAAAAAAATACCTTTTTTTTTCCTTCAACTCTGTGTGTGTGTGTGTGTGTGTGTGTGTGTGTGTGTGTGTGTATGTGTGTGTAATGCCTTGGAGGTATTCCAAGGACACTGTTTTTTTCATAATGACAATGTTAAATTTCTGTCAACTATTCTTGAGGAAATAAAAATTGGAAAAGTCATAACAAGGAAGCCATTACTTCATATATTTACATACATTATATTCTATAATTGCATCAAAATATTTTATGTGAAGACTGATGTTTTCTTGCTGTATTATCATTTTTACAATTTATCCACTAGCCAGTTACCTTGTGGGATAGTGACTGAAAAATCATTAGCAAAAACAACTCAAACTCATCAAAATTCCACTAGAGAAAACCTGGAGCAATGTGTTAAAAATATTTTTTTTTTGTTTACCCTGTCACAAAAATTGCTATTGCATATTTTGAGGTAGAGAATCTCAAACTTTTCAATAAAAATGCATTGTAGAGGAAGTAGCAAAATGTGGCAGAGAAATGTCTTCATTACACAAGTGAATCATTTTAATGTACTCAAACATTTGATATCATTCTTTAAAAAGAGGCAAACTAAAGTGCTGAATATATGAAATAATAAGATATCTGAAACATCCATTTCTGTGATGGCAAAGCATGTGTTTAAAGAATGAAAGTGATAAAATAAAGTTGAAGTTTAATAAAATATTGTACTAGCTTTTCTATAATGAAATGTACCTTCTAGAATAAAGAAAATAAAAATTTATAATATTAGTTAAATAACCTTTTTCAAGGAAATTTCAAAGTAGATGGAATAGCTATGATGCTAAATCTTGACACCCAAAACATCTAATGACATTCAATTTAATAAGAACAAATGTAACAAAGCAAAAAGGTATATCTCTATAAGATTTTTTAGGGAAAAAAAAGATCTTCAGGTGCTAGTTGATCAACAGGTCTATATAAATCAAAAACAGATGTAGTAGAATACAATTATTAAATGTAATCTTCAGTTATGTGCTAATCAAAATAGTGTCCAAGGTGAGTGCCAGATCTGGGTTAGTACATGCATGGAATAGTGTACTCTCCTCTGGTATCATGTTTAAAGACATAAACAAGTTGAAGTATATCCAGAAGTGTGACCAGGAGATAGCTAGCTAGCTAGCTAGTTAGAATCCTCACATATTTATTAAGTGATTACTATGTGCAAGGAGCATTGGTGGTTCAAATAAAGGCAAAAACAGTTCCTGTTCTTAAGGAACTCATAGCAACAAAAACTATGTATAAATCTATATAAATATAAATAAATAGAGATTTATACATATATACATATACAAACTTGTATATATGCGAACATGTGTATGTGTATATGCATGAAATTTTAGAGTTATCAGAGAGAGAAGGGATGAGCATGAAGATTAATAAGGGGGAAAACATTTTAGACAGAGAATTTATTAAGCACTTACTATACTGTCAGGTACTGTGCTAAAAATTCTGGGGCAACAACAACAAAAAAAGATATAATTTACCCTCAAGTAGTCTACATTCTATAGCGGTGGTACAAGAATAAGATAAAAAAATATAAACACTACAGGAAAGAAGGTATCACCAGCTTGAAAAGTCAATTGTGATGCAGGTATAAAATGCATTTTAGTCTACAGCAGGGACAAATATAAATACAAATCAGAGAAATAGTCCCTGCTCTGAAGAACAGGAGACTGAAATAGAATATATACCACAAAAGAGTAATGGGAAAATGGGATAAAGAATACATACAGGGTAACGTAGTATAAAAATGGCACAGGGATAGTGTGGAGGTCTAGGTCATGACCAAAGTTTACTAGTCACAGCTGGGGAAATCAGATGCAGTGTTTAAGTCTCCACAAGGCAAGAGGTGAGCATAACAGCTGGAAAAGAGAAGTTGCAATATAGATGGCCCAAAAGTATGGTAGATATCAAGAATGATACTGAAGATGGAAAATATAAGTGATAAGAAAGATATTAGTGTCATTAACAGGAACAGGTAAATATGGAAGAGAAGACGGTTTGAAGGAAAAAATAATGATTCTGTTTTGAACATGAACATGAGATACTTTTATAGAACATCCAATTTGAAAGGTCTAAATAGAGAGAAAGTTAATGCAAAATTAGATCTCAGCAGAGTCTAGATATGGATATATGGATCTTGAAATCATCTGTTTAGAAATGATAACTGAAACTTGTGTGGGGATAAGATTTCCAAGACAAGAGGTTCAAGAACAGTCTTACTTAAAATTAGATGTGACAGAGATAAAGTAATAACAACAACAACAAAAAAAAAAAAAACATTCAGAAACTGAATACCAAATTCTTCCATATTTCCTATTATCATTTTTTTCTAGGCATCTCCAAAGTCTTAGGTACTCTCAAGGTTAGCAAAAGGAAAAGAGTTAACTTAATTTCTTATCCTTTTACTTGGAAACTTTGTTTAGAGTTTAGAAAGCAAAGCTTTCTTATATCTTATTAGAGGTATCATGAATGAACTTCCCCAAAACACTGAAGAATAATGGTCACTAAAGAATCCCGGGACCTATGGAGGAAAATAAAGAAAGGAATCCATTTAGAGTATAGATCTCTGCAACATTAACAAAAAAGACTAAAAGGAAAACGGGGGACAGACAGGGATGCTTCATTTCTTTGATCCTCATGAGAAAACTCATATAATTTCACAGGAGTAAAGGGAGATTCATCATCTTTAATGGACTTGCTCATTTATTCCATCATGGATAGAGAGGGAGATATTTCTATGGCCTTGTTACCTAAAAGCACCAGGAGATAGCATTCAATGAAGTGATATATTAATTAATAAGTACAAATTAATAACATGCTAAGAAATGAGAAAAAAGAACATTTTAAATCAGGTTGGCTCAATCAGGAGATGGTGTATATTCATTATTTATAAGTAGAAGATGATGTCATTAATTTTTAAAATTAAAGTCCATAAAAACGACTAAAAATATGGTTAGAAACAGTAGCTTAATTAGTCAACTTTACCTGTACTTTACAAGATGGCCTAATTGGTGAACTATATCTCTTTATCTATAAAAGAATTCATTAATCATTATTTAAATGTGTTTTTTTAATAAGTTAGCATAAACAGAATAAAAATTTGAAAGTCTATGCCATTACGATCAAATTAGTATGACCTAGTTAATGTAAATTACACTTTGAACCTGTCTACCTATCTAAGTAATTATCTATCTAGGATTTATATGTCACCTACTCTTAAAAGAATTTGAGATAGTTTGTAAAGCAAGCAAATACAAAATGAGAAAATTAGGAATAATATCAGAAAGCACATCATGTAAATGAAGCAGAAGAATAAATGCTTTCAGGTATCTCCAATGAGCCTACTAATACAATTTCACCCTGAATTTGTCTCTAGTTTTCCTGGTAGGAAAATGTGTTCTGTTATAGGCCTTTCATCTCCTGATAAGAGGAAGCACAGGAAAATGTTTACAGAGATCATTTGTTTTGTTTTCTGAATGTAAACTCAAACAGGATTTATCAAGTATGTCCTTGTAAAGGGGACACTAAGTAATATTGTAGGCAACGTGTTCAACTGTAATTTTTTTTTTTTTAATATAGAATTTTTGTGTATGGAGGGTTTCTGTGTCTTTTCTCTATAATGGCAGAGAGTATATTAAAACATAATTCAGTGAAAATATTTCTTTAGACAACTGAGATAATATGTTTTTTTTTTCTTTATTGGTATAACTAAAACATTGGTAAAACATGAATTTAAATCAGCATTTCCCAACCTTTGAGTTTAACCCTCTGGATTAATGCAGAGTTACTGAAAGGATTTATGTATCTATAAACCCCATTAACAATGTCCTTTTGTCCTATATTTAGCTGCAACAAAATACGTAGGATGATAATATAAACAGGAAGTTGAAAAAGGGTTAAAGCTAAAAAATATTTTAAATTTAATTAATCATAATAACTACTTTCATATAATGCTTATTATGTCTAGGTACTGTAATAAGTGCTTTACAATTATTATAACATTTTATAGTTACCACAATCCTGGGAAGTAGGTGCTATTATTATCCCCGTTTTACAGATAAATGAATTAAGGAAGTAGAGTAAATAAAATTTCAACCTAGTTTTTGTATTCAAGAATGGAAATTCCTTGAGGTTGTGTTGTTTTCTGTTTGTGAGGATTTTTTTCTCTCTCTTTTTTCATCATAAATTTTCTATTTATATTGCTTGCCACTGTGTCCATTACATGCTGGGTGCTAATTCATGTTGGTTGGAGTGAAATTAATATATTCTTTTCTCAGTAACTGAATGATAACAATATAACTGCTCTCATCTGAGTATCTCTGAAATATTCTGACAATTTTCAAAAAGCTTAGAAAAGATAAATTGATTGGTAATACAGGTTCAAATCCTTGTTCTTCTATATAACTGTCAGACCTATCTTGTTTTCTTTTCCTTTAGCATCACATTTTTTGTTTTCTGTTTCACTTCTATTCATTTTCTAATCCTTAATAAATAATATAATAAATAAAGTTAATAAGTCAAATAGTACCCTGGTTTCTCAGGTCATCAAATTTCTTGAACTTTAAGAAATCTGTCCATAATCTACTTCAGTTTAGACCTCATCTAATTGTTAGTCATTTTAGACCTTGAACTCGAAAATCCCCCATTCTGTTGAGCACATTTTTGGTCTTCATCACACTCCAGACTCCACACTAAAACAAGGAACTCTTCTCCACCTTTACTTCTTTGTCAATATTCAGCCTTTGATTGTTGCCATCATATTCCTTCTCTGTACCTGTCTTCAAACCAAGATGATTAGACCCATAATAAATTCATGCTATCTAACTTCAACTAGACACTTATCCCCTTCCAAAAAAAAAAATTATTTATCTCTGAATGACTCTATGTCACATTCCCCACAGCAGTTACATTAAATAAAACTTCACATTTTTCCTTGAAGCACATTCTGCTCTCCAAAAATAGCTAATATTGATATTTTATCACATCAACACTTGCAAAATGCTTTGCATGCACGATTTTACTTAACAACCAGAAAGTGTACATAGTAATTTAAGATTTGCAAAGCATTTTACATGTTATTTCATTTGATCCTCACAACAATCCTGTGAGATAGGTGATAATATTATTCTTATTTTACAGTTTAGGAAACTAAGATTGAGAGAGGTTAAAGTAGCTTAGCTAGAATCACAAAGTTACTAAGTGTCTGAGGCACAATTCAAACTCTGCTTCCATAAGATACAGAAACTAGCTCAACCTTACCTGCTGACCAGAGTCTGAGATACACAGAAATCAAATCCAGGTTTCTTCTGGCTACTTTCCTCTAAAGTGGAAAGTATCTGCATAATTTTGCTTCTTAGTTTACCAATAATACTACTGCCAGTCCTCTGCACCCAAAATTTTCTTCCTTTACTATAGTCTCAGAGAATAAGATTTCCAGAGACTCATGCCCTTGCCTACATTCTTACTGGAAGCTGTCTTGCTGTTCATAAATTTTTATATCTCCTCTCCCACTTTCTCCAGCTTTTCCTCTCTCCCTACCTTTTCTTTGTTTTCTTCTTTCTCTCCTGCCACTTACTTTTTAATCTACATCTATTAACTTTTAAGGCAGTAGGTGGCATAATGGACAGAGTGCCAACCTTGGAGTCAGGAAGACTCATTTATCCAAGTACAAACCTGGCTTCAGATACTTACCAGCTGTGTGACTCTGGGCAAATCATTTAATCCTGTTTGCCTCAGTTTCATCATATATAAAATTAACTGGAGAAAAGAATGGCAAACTGCTCTATCTTTGCCAAGAACATGCCAAATGAAATGAGGAAGAGTCAGACACAACTTAAAAATAACTGAACAGCAATAACTATCTTCCCACTCCTTCTTGAAGTCATTATATCTTTATTTTTATGCAGCTTGTACAATGAGGCAGAATGATGTAGAGGAGAGAAAAGTGGCTTTGGAACCAGTCAGAACAAAGTTTATATTCCAACTCTGAAACATACAAAAAGTATGTGCGTGACCTTGCACATCATTAACTCGCTTGGTGCTCTCCATAACTGTCTAAGACTATAAATTGGGAAATATTGTCCAGCATTTGAAAAAGTTTCCTATATTGATAAAAATCAGAAAACCAGCTCCTATCTCTTTTATCAAATGAGATACTATTTGTAAAAAGCAGGTAACAAAGTTCCTGGTACATAGTAGGCTTTATATAAATCATATTCCTTTTCCCTTCTACTTCTCTTTTAGAAAGTGCATGTTCCTAATGGAACCCAAGTTCCTTCCTGCTGGAAGCAATTGTTTCATTTCTGTCTTTCTATCCTTAGTTTTAAGCATAATATCTTATACTAGAATACTTATAATAGAAATATAATATTATATATAATATTCTATATATAGAGAGGCATATAATATTCTATATGTTCTATAATATAATATCTATGTATATATTAAATATAATATTCTATATGTATAGAACTATAATATAATATTATATTATACTTATGATAGAAATTTAATTAATATCTGTTCATCTGAACAGATAGATAGATGATAGAAAGGCAGATAAAGATATAGAGATACAGATACATAAATATTTGATTGGATTGCATATTGTATAGAGGTAGACTTAGACTAGTACAAGAATAATTTATAATATAGTAAAATTGTCAAGGTCACTGACCTCTGACATTGGAGTGTCCAGTGATGGAGGGAATGATGAGAACAACGCTGGGTATAACAATTGCTAGTTCTGTGAAACAAATTAGATCCTATGAAAATTTTTTAGTTTTTGTTCTTGGCCCAAAAGTCAGGCAACTCTGACCATTGTGTAGCACACACCTACACACACATACACACACAAAACAACCATAAAAAGCACTGGAGGAACACAGGCACAAAATACACTCAGGAATACCCAAACTCTATAGCCAGACTACTTGGCTTTGATTAAATTCTGCCTATCTGCACTTTCTCCCATCCAAAACTAACAATTTCTGTTTCAGAACTTTCTTGAATCTGGTCTGAAATAGCAGCAATAAAAACTCCTCGTTCTCATTCTTTGTATGTGGTGGCCAGAGGCAGAAACAGGTACACTCCTCGGGGTTGCTGACCTTGTTTCCTGTCTTTCTGATCCACAGTTCAACTTTGCTTCTTTTTTGCGTTAATGAGAGAGAGAGAGAGAGAGAGAGAGAGAGAGAGAGAGAGAGAGAGAGAGAGAGAGAGAGAGAAGAAAAAGAAGGAAGAGGAGGAGGAGGAAGAAGGGAGGGAAGCAGGGAGGGAGGGAGAGAGGGAAAAAAGGGAGGAAGGAAAGGAGGAAGGGAAGGAGAAGGGAGGGAGAGAGAAGGGAGGGGGAAGACAGGGAGGGAGAAAGAGAGATGGAAAGAGAGACAGAGTGAGAGAGAGAGAAGGCATAAATTAAACTGATATATATATGGAAATTTTTTTATTAATTCTAAAAGACTTTTAAATCTATGTATAATTTATATGGGAAATCTTGTCCTTTCTATTTCATTCCAAAAAATCTCATTTATCCTTTCTCTTGACTCCCATAATGACAAATCTAGACACCTATCAGTTATTCTTCAAATGAACAATTAGTTGATCTATCTCAAGATTTTCCCCATACCAAAGAATTCTACACAGGTGCCAAAGTGAAAATACATAAGTGTGGATTGGATTGTTTCAGTCACTTAATAAAATGCAGTCATTCCTTTTAATCTCAAAAATAAAATGTAAACTCTGATGTTTGGCACTTAAATTTTTCCAGGTTTGCAATAGTCTAACTTTCCAGGGTTGTTAAATTTTACTTCCCTTCACGAACTCTACTTCCCAGATAAATAAGCCTTCTTGTTCTTCCTATATAGGAAATTTCCTCTTCCATTTCCAAAGTTTTGAAGAGGCTTTTTCTTATATCAAGAATTCACTCTTACTCTGTTCTACCCTAAAGAATCTCTAAGTTTCCTTCAACATTCAGCACAAATTCCATTTTATGTGCTTCCTGGAATGTGTGTGTGTGTGTGTGTGTGTGTGTGTGTGTGTGTGTGTGTGTGTGTGTATGTGTGTGTGTGTGTGTGTGTGTGCGTGTGTGTGTGTGTGTGTATGTGTGTGTGAGAGAGAGATATTAATTTTGTCTAATTTTCTGTCCACTTGTATTTGCACATATTGTTTCTCTTAGACATCCAGGTGATTCAGTAGGTAGAATATTGGATTTGGAATGAGAAATACCTGACTTCCACAGATACTAGCTGTATGACCTTAGACAAGTCACTTCATTTCTGTCTGCCTCAATTTCCTCAGTTGTAAAATGGGAATAATAATAGCACGTAGGATGCTATCATAAGATAAAATAAGATCATATTTCTAAAGTGCTTAGAACAGTTTCTGGAAAATAGTATGCACATAATTAATGCTTCCATTTTTCTGAATGAAAACTCATTGCTAGAAGAAATTATTTGATTTTTGTCTTTTGTATCTCCACAATCTGTTACAGTGCATATATTGCTTGTTAAATAAATGCTTGTTAATTTGACATTAAATGGATTCTAGAACTTAGTTTTGCCTTTTAGTAGTGGTGAAACATTAGAAATGTCAGTTATCTTACCTGAGGATCAGTTTCTTCATCTGCAAAATTGGAATATATAACCTTTCTACCTTATACATTTACTCTCTGAATAAAAAGTCACATTACTATATAAAATATCATGATTATTATGAATCACTTAATAAAATTAATAGAAATTTCTTAGAAATAGTTAACAATTGTAGGGAAGGCATTTAAGTTTGTTGATTTAAAAAATTCTTTTTCTTTTCAATCAATATCAATATGTTCAAATTTAACAACAATAAGTTGTAAGTTTGTTTTATAACCAACCCAATTTAATAATGAAGTTAACCATAAGATATCAGGTATGTTTTGTTCTTGGTATGGCTAATATTTTTGTAATACAGTTAATCATATATATATAGTCTTAATCGATAGAATCAGCACAGTGATTTACATTATATATATCCTTGTTCAAATAGCTTAATTTAAATGTATTGATTTAAAT
Source organism: Sminthopsis crassicaudata (assembly GCF_048593235.1). Lineage (NCBI taxonomy): Eukaryota > Metazoa > Chordata > Mammalia > Dasyuromorphia > Dasyuridae > Sminthopsis > Sminthopsis crassicaudata. Next base: position 81,612,951 of record NC_133620.1, read on the forward strand.
GTAGCATCTAATTGAAAACTTGGGCAGATACAGATTCAGTGGGGAAGAAGGATAGAGAGCTATTAAATTATTTGTTGGGTTTTGGTTTTGATTTTGTTTGTTATCATATAAACAGTCCAAAAATATATATATTAGGGACAGTCAAAATCTATCTTTTCTTGGCACATAGTAATCCTGGATGCAGGCTTTCTCACTCAGCCCCACTGTAATTCCAGATTCCCTATAAGCCTGTAGGAGGGAAACAGCCTTGAATATTTTAAATAATTCTAGATAGTTAACTCCAGGGGACAAGAGGACTTTCAGTATTGTCAGAAAGCTCTCTAAAACCTTTAGTGGTATTAATATAAACACTTTAAAAGGGTCAGAGAAGAAAAAATCTTGAACTAAAAAATTCATTCTGACCCAAGCTGGCATATGGGTCAAAAATTTAAGTGAAAGATTCAAGGTGCAGTGTATTGATAATTACTAAACAAGCCAGCCCAAGACCACATGCCAGGAGGCACTGTATTATGAACATGAAAGCAAGAAATATGACCATTCAAAAGATATCAGAACTAAATGTCATAAACCAAAACAGGAGATGTATCTCCTAAAATAGTAGGACTCGCTTTCTAGGGAAGGGTTTGTTTTTGTTTTTATTTTTTGAGGAATCATGTCATTTTACCTAGTATCTATCTGAAAAAGCTGAGGAGAGCTACAGATAGAGAGAAATAGCTACATTGTACATATGACTAGAAGCATTGTGAATGGCATTTATAATAAGGAAAAGCCAGAGGCTCCCCTGCTGGGGCTGCTAAAAGGAAGGACTCCTAAATTTTCCATGACTGCTTTTATGAATACTATTTGTTTTCTTTGACTTATAAACTAACCTTTCTTCTTTAGTTAAGCATGTGAACACCATGCTTACAGGGAGAAGAAGTGACAAAATATCAAGTAGTTTCTGATAATGAAGTTCTCAGACAACATGGGGAAATAGGTTAAAAATGTAAAAAATCCTGCTCATATCACATTAAAGGCTCTGATAAAAGGGAAGAAAAAATGAGCAAAAGGAAGAAGAAGAAAGAGGAAAAGAAGGATAATCAAAGTAGAAATGAACATGGGAGAGGAAGGAAGGAAGAAGAAGGAAGGAAAAGAAGGAAGCAAAGGAAGGAGGTAGGGAGGCAAGAAGGAAAGGAAAGGAAGGAATAAGGCACTGCCTTATTATACTTGATGTAACATGCCAAAGACAGATTTTCTTTATACAATCTTCAAATTTTTTTTTATATAACAGTATCTAAGGAAACTAAAATTGGTAAACATTTAGGGAAAAAAAATCAGGGATTTTTATATAAGGCTGGTAGATATATGCCTACCATCACACATTGTAATTTAAAAATAATTTACTAAAATATATAAATGATGCTGATAAAAATTGTATATAATTTGTCTCGGGTAACAGCCATTCATAACATGAATGGAACTATATATAAGGAAGTTATCCTGATAGCAGCGTAAAGAATGGGAGACTTAAGGTACAAAGAGGATTATTAGACTTCAGCAAGTCTTCTGCTAAGGTAGTCTAGACATTAAAATAACATTCCCCACCCTTCAAAAAATGCTAGTTAGCATTGGAGGCTGCTGAGAAGGGAGTTGTTACCTGAGAGTTCTCCATAATATTATAACTACATGACTAGTCTCTATTACTATTCTGAAAATAAAATCAATTTTTTTGGTAATATTATTAGACAAATACTATTCTTTCCTTGAAAAATAAAAGTATTAAAATTAGGTTTTGGAATTGTTTATAAGCCTTTGGCATCTATACTATATAGGTGTCAATAAATACACATATTCATTATCTCTCTTCATAAATAATGATATAGATATAGATACATATGTATACATACACTCACACATATATTTATGCATATGTGTGTGTTTAAGTATCTGAACCAAATTTTCAAATAAGTTTTCCACAGGAAATTTCAAAGTACTTTTTATTGATCCCAAGATTCCTATAATTACAAAAGCCCATCTCTTCAATATAAACATTTTATTTCTTTGATCCATTTCTTCTCACTTTCACTTATCCCACATATTCAATCCTTTGCAAATTCTTTGTACATATAAGATTCCTTTCCTCCACTAATATAATCACAACCCTAGCTGATTATTTTTTCCTTGGACTACTCTTCTCCTTCATGTCTCTCCCCAGTAAATCTGTCCTCTATTCAGTAGCCAAAATGTTGTGTCTGAAAGTGTTACCACCCCCATCTTCCACTGTGTTCAGTGAGTTCCAGTGGCTCCTAATAACTTCCAATATCAAATTTAGTCATATGCAAACTCTTTTGTTTATCATTCAAAACACTACATATCTATCCCCTTCCTATCTTCCCAGTCTTTTCACACTTATGTCTCCTTCAGACAGTCTATAATTTAATTAAACTAGCTTTATATAATTCTCCAAACACGACTTTCCATCTTCCATTCTCATGTTTCTTAACGAGGCTATCCTGTATGTTTAGAATTCTCTGACCCCTTACTTCTACCTTAGTATTTTTTTCAGGACTTATTTCAAAGCCTAATTTTTCTCAAGCTAGCCTTTCTCAGTCTCCCCTGGCTACTAACACCTTTTCTTTCAAATTGCCTTCCTATAACATGATGAATGGACTTCTAAAATGAACTTTTACAGTGAAGTAGGCAATAATCCCCTAGGATACATAAACATGGATGGATAGGGATCTGATCTTCATGATTTGAAGGATTACTCCAAAATAGATGATATCAGGATCATTTGACTATATGTATTTTTTTTGCATCTACAATAATAGCTAATTATATAGAATTTGTATATCCAAGTCACTGTGCTAAGTGCTTTATAAAATCTACTTGATTTTCATGCTATTATTATCCCTGTTTTACATTTAGAAAATTGATACATACAGTATGTGTCTGAGGCCAGATGGAAAAAGAAGTATTATTGATTTCAGTCCCATGATCTATCCAATGTACCACCACATTTGCTACATTTTTCACTGCCCTATATCTAATGCCTACCTTTGCAATGAAGTCATCGAGTTACATATATATATATATATATATATATATATGTATGTATGTATATATATGATGATTTAATTTAGAGCGTCTTATTAAATTCTCTGTAAAAGTGTTCTTTCTCCTCTTTTACTTACAAATGTTTATGTCATTTTCATGATGATCTTAATAAATTCTTATTATTGACAATAAATAGAGAGTTGATCAAATGTCTTGTTGCTCAGGGGTACCCAATCAGCAATTGGAAGCACAGACTAAGCACTTATGTGAGAGGCACTGTGGTAAGTGCTAGAAATAGCAAAATGTAAAATAGTTTCTGCCCTTAAGAGCTTACCTTCTAATGGAAGAGAAAAGATATAAACACATAAGTATTTATACAACATATTTTGTACATTGGTTCAAAAGTAGAAAACTGGCTCTGGAATTAACTATGCTCAAATCTAATCCCTGACAAATACTGTCTCTATGTCTTTGAAATATTAATTAAACTTTCCAAACATTGACTTTTTCATCTGCAAAATGAGGAGGCTGGACCACATGAGCTTTAAGCTCCTTTCCAGTTATAGTTTTATTACCAACGAATCTAAATTAGTTTAGAGAGAAACTGCACAACTAAAGGAAATTAGGAAAGCTTTATATAGAAGCTGCATCTAATAGGAAATAGAAGATTGCAGGAACCAGAAAATGAAGAGGACATACATTAAAAGAATGGGGGAACAGGAAAGATAAATATATGGAAGAATGAAATAATGAAGTGGGAGTAGTGCAGTTTTTCAAACAACAAATTCTACCAAACTCCTTTAATTTGTCTTTCCTGTGACAATTCCTTGAGCCAGTTCTGTCAAACTCAAATAGAAACAGAAATTTGCAGATCATATATTAACTAAGAAAACCACAAATTAGCATTATCCAAATTGTATTTTTTTAAATCTACTTTGTTAAACACTTCCCAATTATACTTTAGTTTGGTTCACCTAGTTGAAGTTTGACACTTTTGCTGTGAGCTATGGTTCCAGGTAGCTATGATTTCCTTTTTTCTTCCTGTTCATTTCATAGAAATGTGAAAATTCATATGATTCTTATTCTATTATTATATGTCTATTTATTACCTCATATTAAAAAAAAATAACAGCAAAACTAAAGACTGTATATAATAAAAAATAGTATTTATTTCCCTCCATTCTCATCTGTACTATTTTGCTATATTACTGAAGTAGAAGGGGAAAATGGATACATACTGTAGAGGAAGCCAATTCTTATTGTCTATGGTTTTCCATGGTCAATTTATCAACAAGTGACCAACATCTAGGTGATAAGCTTCTCTGTACTTAGTTATACAGTGTTCAGACAGCAGCAATGGTCTTTTTCCCAAACCTTTACTGAAGTCCTTCAGCTTAGTGTAACCTGTCATTATGCAAAATCAAGAACCAAAGATCACCTTCACAGAAGGACTAAGAAGGATTTTCTAAAGGTATGTGAAGTATCCCTTTTTGGTTTTCCTCTTATATGAGGCAAAATGTCATTTACTTTTTACTATTTGCATTTTTCATTAAAGAGTTATAACCAAAATATATGATTAAAATAGATTCGTAAGTATTGGCAACATACTTATATAATAGCAAAAAATAACATATTCTTACTATAACTTTATGAGAAAGAAAATTCAAATATCATCATTCTCATTTTGCAGGTATGTAACTCTAGGCTCAGTGATTTGTTCAAGTTGGAGTGATTTGTCCATAGTTATTTAACTAGCTATTAAACATTGATACCAAGATTTAATCCAAACTTCTAACTTCATATTTGGTCTTTTTTCCATGTAACATGTTACTTTCTACTATTACATAAAGCCTATGCAAATAATAATTTTCCTTTTTAAGGTAATTATTATTAAAAATTCCATAATAAATGAATTCACATTTATTTAGCACTTAAAGGTAGACAAAATATCCTCAATCCCAATTTCACAAGTGAGGAAACTGAACTAAAAACAGGTTTTTGCAATTTGCTCAAAGTGACAAAAATTAGTCTGTATAGGGGACCTTACTTGAACTCTGTATTTGATGTCCAAGTTAGGTGCTATTTTCCCTATATCACATTATTTCTCAATACTATTTTTAAAAATCCAATTATCTACTAACTTTCTTTTGAAAAATTTCACTAAAAGGTTTTGTGATCAAAATGAGTACCTATTGCAAATTATAGTATTTTTACATCTAGAAAGGAAAATTTACTATGAGGTGATAGTGTAGAAGCTTTTCAAAAAAGGAATATAATGCCTAATGAAAAAGAAATGAATCATTTCCACTATAATAAAAAAAAATTCACACACATACACAATCACACACACACTTTGTATATAAGTTCATGATCTTTATTATATGAAATCTAAGTTTTACCAGAGAGGTATTTGGAATGTATGGGGTTATAATATAAAAGGTTTAAATCTGGACAATAGCAAACGTTATACCTTAAATAAATTTTTAAAAAGAATTGATAAAACATTTATTTTCTTAGAATCAATGATTTTTAGAACCTAAATGTATAAGTGAATGCTTATTTAAAGTAGAGCATGAAAAATCATGGAGGAATATGATTTGTGTGTATATATATGTATATGTATGTGTATGTGTATGTATATATGTATATACAGCTAGATGATGAAGTAGATATAGCCAGGTCTAAAGGCAGTCAAGTCATGAATTTAAAACCAGCTTCAGACACTTAGTGGCTGTGTGATATCTGCAAGATTTGTCTCCATTTCCTCATCTATAAAATGAGGATAATAGAACCTATTTCCCATGCTGATTATGAGGATCAAATGAGATAGTAATTGTCAAGTATTTAGCAGAGTGCTTGGCACTTAGATTGTAATAAATACTATAAATATAAACTATTACACACACACACACATACACACACACCACACACACACCTATCCATCTAATTTATTTGTCTAGACTTATTTTAATTGGTTCAGAAAATTTTTGGTAAAGGAACTTGCTCTATTAATTTTCATCTGCCACTATTGTAAAGCACATAATATTAGAAAATTTCAAAGAGACTCTTCAAAATTTAATTGCCTTCCTCTAAGATTATGCAGTCCATATCTGTCAAAGGACATGAACTCTGGTGTTTCTTATTTGAGCATCTTCACTGTACCAGTCTTCCTCTTAGCAGTATTTTATTATTCTGTTATATCTTTTTACATTATGTTAATTATAATACCTCATGTTATATTATAGGAGCAGAAAAAGGATTTTGCTACATCCCAGATGAGGAAACTTTCTCTATAAACGCAGGTATTACCATATTTTAAGTGACTTATATAAGATCACACCAAGTATCAGAAAGAGAAAAAACTAGGACTTCTGAGACCAGTTCTTTTTCTATAATACCGTGGTGTCTATATTTCTAGTTACTTTATTTTATTATAACTTCATTAATGTAAAACTACAAACTCTGTAATCCCTACACATAAAGTAGTATAACCATATCTCAAAGTTTATTTACATGGGATTCTCCCTATTGGTATCAATTGATTATTCAGTGCTCCATAGCTATGTGAAAGGAAAAGTTGGTTGGTAAGCCATTAAGAGGAGAAAGATCCTCATTTTTAGTGTTGTAGAATCTCTTCATGTCTTCAAAACAAAGAAAAACTCTAGGAAGGAGCCAACATGTAGGGAGGAGCTGGCATCCTGATCATGTTCATATAGAGACTTAGGAAATTTTCCTATAGATGAGAATTAGGTCTTTCTTTAAGATTTCTCAGTCCTAAGGAAGAGCTTAATATACTTTGCATATTGTCTAGTATATATTCTTATAGTATCATTGCTCTGATCTCAGTTTGCTATTGTTTTGAATAATGCATTAAGTTGTATTTACTACATATGCTCACTCTGGAATTGGCATTATGGAATTAACAGTGAAGGTCCCTCAAGAAGAGGGTTTATCTTAGATGTATATGTCAGAGCACGTCTTTCCCATCATCTCTATCATGAGATAGAGATCAGAAACTCAACCTGAAAATAAATAATTAGTTCTCCCTAGATTAAAGATATTTAAGCAAGCAGAAGAATAAAATTTTGGCCTGGTACTCTTTCTGTGTGAGGAAAGAGGATTGGTCTCAACCTCCTATTTTTTATTCCTTGCAGTAATAAAAGTCTCCCTTATTCTAGCAATATCTGTTCTTACCACCCTAAAAACAAAATCTAAATAAAGCCATATACTGCACCAAAAAATGCATATATATATATATATATATATATATATATATATATATATATATATATATGTATATATCTTACACTAGTTTACAAGAGATAGTGCTCCAGAAAGAAATGTTTTTTTTTTCCCTTCTCTAGTCTTAAATAAATAATTTTAACTACTGTGTACTTATGAGACACTTTAGGATAAAAATAAGAAATAATTATAATAATAGCAATAATAATATAGACAGTATAAAGCACTTTGCCAACATTAAAATTCTACATGTGTTACTTTATTGTTATTATCTAGTTTTTTAAAGGGGAATTTTATTTTATTTTGCTTTAGTGTCTTTATTTAGTTTATTTAAAAATACAAACAACTATTAGTTCTGGAATTTTGTTATTGTTAACAATCTTCTTCCTACAGTCTCATCCTCTTCTAATATTACCTATCCTGGTCCCTCCTCCAGGAACCAAAGGTTCCTCCTCTCTAAGGAGAACCTTTCTCAATTATTTTCCTGTCTTTATACCATTGAAAAGCACTATGCTTTCAAGGCAACTGTGACCTGTGATCTTAATAAACTGCTTTATTATCGGTGTGAGGATCTGTCAGGGTAGAAGTCATATGTAGTTAGCAATTATATGCAAATAAAGTATATAAAAAGTCCAGCTCAGTGAATAAATCTTTCTTAGTGATCCCTTGCTTCTACTAGCCTCTGTCTTCTGTCTCATCTCCTCACTTTGACCTATTCCTGGCTCTAATATTTCTCTGACTGAAAAAAAGGTCCCTTCTCTAATGAGTGTTGGTATATGGCAGTTCTGGAAAGATTCACAGCAAAGCCTGTGGTATTATACAATCTAGGAGTAATAGTTACAGCAATGCTCTGGAGAACTGGCAGTGGTAATGGTGGGTGGTCTGCTTTTCTTTATTGCTCCCTACAAACCTTTTATCTATAACCCTGGCTATCAATCATCCTAGAGGGGCAGTCAGGAGTTCATATGGTATCTGATTGCTCAAAGTGGAGACAGGCTTCAGGCACAGAACATTCAATAGGATATATTAGTGAGGATGTGTTTTACAGATCCCTATTGTGGGGAGGAGGGGGTGATGATGTGGGAAATATGACAATATCAAGAGAACTCTCTTTTCCCTTATTATCTTTAGAGGAAGAGTAGAGCTGCTGGATTAGTTGAGGAAGTAATGGCAAAAAATTTCATAAAGTAAGCAGCAAAGCAATGGCTCAGAAGTATTCTTTGCAAATGAGGACTCCTCCTTCAACCATTATCAACAGCTAACCTCACAGTCCTCTATGTTTTCTCTATATATATTTCTGAAAGACAGAAAGCATTAATTTTCTTTTCTTAGATTGAAATAGCTTTTAAACCCCGACTGATTTTGTCATAGGGAAAATGGAGTGGAAGATCATTTTGATTAGGAGACATTGTTAATAGAGGGGAAAAGTCCTTTGCAAAGAAACCATACACATTTCAAGGATGTACCTCAAGTAATTTTTTAAGCCATGCAGAGAAAGACATCACAATGTCAAAGTTAAGATTAATGCACAGTACCCAGGCCTATATAATTAATTGAATATATTAACAAATTTCAGTGGCTGGGAGCTCTCTTAAATTGGAAAGTTGCACTATTGGTTGAGATTATCATAAGGGCATGAATATATATATATCAACTAACAAGACTCTAGGATTTAAGAGAGCTAAGATCTAGCTGAACAATAGAAGGGAGATACAGAGAAATGACCAGAATTTTATTAGAAATATCAGACAGCCAATAAGAATACTACAATAAGAATGCTCAGAAATTTGGTAAATTAGTTCCTTGGAAATACCAAAGATTTGCTTTCTTCACATGTCTTGGTCCTATCAGAAAGTGCCACAGAAATGAGAGAAACCAGTAGAAGAAAAATGAAGTGACCCAATACCAGAATGAGATAGGGAATTCTATCTAAAGCTTGGGAGCCCAGAGAACCTGCCACATGTGCTTCCCTTTTCACTAAGAGCAATGGATGACTAAGTGAAATAAAACACAAAGACTTGTAGTAAAGAGAAATTATATTGCCTAGAGCTTCCTAGGAATATAAGGAGGTCAAAATGGCACATAAGCATGGAAGATAGTCTGGGACAGGATGAAGGGTAGTGTCTAGAGTAGTATGAAATTATTCATTTCACTTGATAATGCTAAGATGATAATAGTTTCTACATTAATTGGGACATTTTAAAAATAGTTTCTATAAGCAGAAACCAATTCAATTATAATGGAGTTTCTTTAGAGTTACTAATTCTAAATTAATAATATCAATAACAACTAAAATAATAATAGCAATTAATATTCATAAAACAGTAAGGTTTATGGAAGAATTTATATATTTGATCTCATTTGATCTTTCACAGCTATTCCATGAAGTTGGTGCTTTTATTATCCTCACTCTACAGAAAAGACACTGAGACTAACTAGTTAAAAACCTTAAGATCACAGATTTTAAATTTCTAAGACAAGATTCAAACTCAGAACTTCTTGATTCCAAAGTTAATACTTTCTTCATTAAATCAATGACATATAGATATAATTGCAAAATTGCTTAGCTAAAAGGGAGTGATCCAGGTGTAGTCTCACTAGAACTATTCTGTCCCCATTGATAAGACCTTAAAATCCTTTAAAGAAGAGTCTGTTTTACTTCTATCTTTCTATTCCGAGAGCCTGCCACAAAGCATGTTCTTGGCCCATGATGGCTTAGGGAATAAATAATTGACAGCAAAGGAACTCTGTTCTTTTCCTTAAAAAGGAGGAGGTTGAAATTCAGGACCCATCACTGACTATAAGGAGATCACAGGACTATCTGCAATCTTTGTTACTCTCATATCCCAGAAAAGACACAGGAGATATTCATTAATATTAAACTGGATTTTCAAAGGGATCATACCTTCATGAAAACTACAATTGAAGATATATAGAAGATAGTTTTTCAAACTAGATTTGTATGTGGATCATACCAGGTTATAAAAACCCTTTGGTAAAGTCAATATCCTCAGAAACATGTCAGCATTTAGTGATGATCTCACTGGCCTTTTGCACCAGCTTATCATCAGTTAACAGGATGACACATTATATTTTAAAAATATAAATAGAACCATAATGTGGAAATGTTAATAAAGTTGGCTTATATTACAGGGAGGGGAAAATCACCTATGATTTTCATATAATTTGATATCTCAGTGAAGTCACCTATAATAAGAAACTTCCTCTACCACTGAAAATAAGGATCTTTTCTATAATTGATAGTCTGAGAGAGTTGCATTGAGCACTTAAAGGTTCACTGCTTTGCCCTAGGTTCATATAGCCAGTATGTGTCAGAAGCAGAGTCTGGTACATGGTCCAGTGGATATAACATTCAACCTGGGGTTAGAGCTGAATCCAAATTTAGCCTCAGATACTTACTAGTATCTGAGCCCTGGGCAAGTCTCTCTGTCTGCTACAGTTTCTTCATCTGTAAAATGGAAATAATAACAGTACCTCCCTCACGGGGTTGTTGTGAGAATCAAATGAGAAAATATTTGTAAAGTACCTGATATATAGTAAGTGATATATAAATGCTAGCTATGATTATTTTCATAATTAAAGCACTAAGTAAAGTGTCTGACACATGATATATGTTTAATAAATGCTTAGTCCATTGCTTCCATATTCATGGCTCTGAAATCAGTTTTCTATCCATTGTGTAAGACTTGGCCTCTATCACAGGTGTCACAAATGAACTTTCCTCAATATCATGTGACATTCATTCAATTTTAGAACAGAATAGACAAAAATTAATCCACTCTATGGGCAAGTCAGATGTGATTAGGTTGCAATTCCTGGAGTGAAATACCCATATGTTTATTTTGGAACAACAAATGTCAACAGAAATTTGTTCCTGGGTAGTGATCATCAATAGAATACCTGACAATTTTTTTTTTTTTTTTTTTTTTTTTTTTTACCAAAAACTCCCCTACCTTTCCGTGGAGGCTAAAACAAATGCCTTGAAGATACTTAATATGTGATGTTTTCCTTATAATGAAACCCTTGGTTTAAACATATATTTGTTTTTGTATCAGAGGTACTACTCGGACCAATTTTTACATAAAGAATTATAGGAAACAAACTCAGGAACTGTGCAACTGACCAACCATTGCCTATTATTGCCTATAGCTACTACTAGGCTAAAATTAGGGGAAAGTAATTACACAATAAAGTAAAAGGAAATTGCTAGTAATTAAAGCAACCTTGAAATTGGAAACTGAAATTTATCCTTTCCTTGGAAATATCCTTTCCACTGTTTGAAAGGATATGACACATAAAAATAATCTGCAATGGATACAGATGACTATTAAACTTTGAAGAAATATTAATCTTGTTAGTTTCTAAGTATTTCTAAGTGTAATTTAAATGAATTCTAATCCTAAATCTGTAATCCTAAGAATACAATGGGAGAAACCTAATTCTATTAGGAAGCCTAGAAGAAACTAAGCAATGGTATTGATATCTGCAATTGAGGGGGGAAAGGAGATTTTTTTTTGCCATATTTAAGATAGCAATATTTTTAAAATTATTGATATTTTGGACTTTTATATTGCCTTTAAATTAAAGTTGCCATACTTAAGAAAATAGTACTTTTTAAATTAGTGATATTTGGGGACTTTATGTTGTCCTAAAGTTCCAAATCCATATCTTCCCCTTCCCAGAGAAGCTATCTCATATTTGAAAACAAAAATAAGAGGGAGGAGGAAGATTTTTTTAAAAATGAATGTATCAGCCAGTTCTTACAACATTTGCAGTATTCCACAGTGATAGTCTTCCATCACTGCCAAGAAAGGGGAGCCACAGTTTTAAATCTCTTTTTCAAAGCCAAGTTTATTAATTATAATTCTGCAACATTCAAATCAATTGTTTGGGTGTTCTTTCCATTCACACATTGTTTTAGCCATTATCCTTATCTATATTCACCATATTAATAATCACTTATACTCTTACAATATCCCATTACATACAACTTCCTAACTTTCTCCAATCAATAGAAATCTAGTTTCCAAGCCTTTTATCCTTTATGACAAAAAGAACAGCTATTATACTTTGTTTTAAACAGAATGAAAACTATTTCATTAAATGACTTTTGGTACACCTGTTATGTCAACTGCATATATAAAAGGTTTGCCATAATATTCTAGGACATCAAAGGAATCTAGAAAGTAAAAATTCATGTATTCAGTATTCACTATGTACAAAATACTGTGTTAATCATGGGGCATACAAATGATTGCTCTCAAGCAGCTCATTGGGAAAACAACATAATTGGAAATTTTTATAAAATAATATCAAATCATTTAAGAGTACCATGATTTTAGTTGCAAAAACTTTGTTTTCTGAGTCTCCAATAGCTGTGACTATATCAACTGGCCAGGCTGATGATGCCTATGGGTACTGGAGTAAAGCTTGACTATTTTCAAGGTTTTTATTTTCAGTGTCTTCATCAGAGTCTGAGATAAAATGGTGCCATGAAAATCAAACAAGCACTACTATCACCTTGTTGTACCACAGTTCCCTTTTATTGTCCTGCCTCACTTTCCCTAATTGTTCTGTCTCAGTTTTTCTACTTGATCTGCCTCAGTTTCCCTAAATTGTTCTGCCTCAGTTTCTCTGAATTGTTTTGCCTCAGTTCCTTGGATTGTTCTGCCTCAACCCCCCTGGTTGCAAACCCCTTTTTCTGACTATTAGGACTGAGATAATTTAGAGCTGTAGTTGGCCACTCTAACATTCCAAAAGAGTCATAAAATTCCAGATGTCCTATCTCAGATCCTAATTGGCATCCTCTATTTCTAAGTTCCAGACTTCCTGGCTCTAGTGGGACACCTCCTTTACTCCCAGTTTATCAGAATTTATGGTCCTACTCCCTCAATCTGTCAGACCGAGACTGATGGTCCCTTCATGGAAATTTCCACTCACCAGACTTTGGACTCCACCCCCCTGCCTTGGATTCTACCCTGATAACTTAAGAGCCATGTATATAAAAATGATGGGGAACTCACATTCACAACTGAATGCTTTGAGACTCTAGTCCTATTCAGTCTACTGGAGTCAACATGGATCTTGTTTTGGCCCCAAACAATTTCTCCTTCTCAAATAAAATATTAAAAACTCTCTAATCTCTATCTTGCCTCAGTTTCTCTGGCATTACATTCTCAACCAGTGTCAACTGTTTTGCTATTTTCATTTATACTATTTCAATCATATTATATGTGGTTTTCCTGGTTCTGCCTATTTTGCTTTGCATTACAATTATATCCATGATTTCTGATCTTGGGCAGTATTAGGTGACATTCTTTCATAAAAATCTTACCTACAAATTTTATCCAATAAGCTATAAATCTTTGATTTTCTTTTTTTAATATATGGTAGCTATCAAGGCAACTTTCAATCTTTTCATGTTATTTCTACCTCTCATCCCAAGGTCAATCAACCTTTTTTCAATCATACACAAGTTTGACTTATATTTTATATCATTTATTGCATTCAAGAGAAATCTGCAATATGATTCAGACTACATATATCCATTTTATAACCCACCTTTATTCTTTGGATATATGACTGACAGCCATGTACCATAAGAGGGAATACAGATACCAAAAAGAAGAGCTTTGGCAGCAGATAGTTTCACAAATGATATTCACTCTGCTCTCCTCTCACTATTCAATTACAGATATAGCTCATTTCATATCTACACTAGCTAACCAAGATATGAGTTGATATTTACAAATACTTAAATTGAAAACTAATGTTAAATTCATCTCTTTTTAAAAAAATTATCTTGCACAATTGCCCTTTTCGCTCATATCAGTTTTCCCCCAATTTCTATGTTCTTAAGTACACATACATAAATATAGTAGTTGAGAATAATTCATTTTTATATACCTTATTTAGCTGAATCACATATTTATCTCTTGATTCTGAATTCTGAAGGTTAAAAAATCTAGGCCTCATTTAATTTGAAACTTATTATCAAATAAAATAGTATATTCATCTGGATTAGAAAATTTTAAAACTCTACAAAAAAGTCAGCTACTGTTCTTGGTATTTGATGGTGATTGGTAGTGGTGATCCTGGGTTTGACCTTGCTTTTCCCCTTAATACCCAAGGCACTCTCAGATAATTGGCTGAATCACAGGGTTCCATGTCTGACCCCCATCTGTTATGTAATTTGGCCTTCATCTCTGTTTTTATTCCAAAAGAAGAAAAAGTTCCTGTCCCTTGATGTCATGAAGGCACATTCTAGGCCCATTCCCAATCCCACTCTCAGCCTTACCCAGGAAAAGTCAAATAAAGCAAGACAGTCTCTAATGTCAGTAAAGATAAAAGTAGGGTATTTGGGACTTTGCCCAGATGCAAAAGTCCAAGAAGATATCCCTCACCCCCCACAGGAGGATCCTTCTCCTTTTCCATCCATGGCCATATTCCCCATGATCATCATGCTCTTTTCCTTTTCCATATTATACATGATGATTTTTTTGGTTTAGGGACTCATGTCACACAAAATTCAGTATCAGCAGAGAGATCAATGACATGAGTTGTGGAAAAGAAGGAAAATCATCCTGGAAGACATACCAGTCACACACAGTTATTTATTACAAAGTCAATTCAGTCTGAGCCTTCTCTAGTCCCTATCTATGTCCTTCCCTTTCCATTGTGTCCCTTGGAACCCCATTTATTTTTAGAGTCCTCTCTATTGTCAATCTTTTCTTTTCAGATTTATAATTTATAATATATAATTTATAAAACTCAGATGTCTCCTAAAGACATTATATATCTTTACAAAATGAGAAAAGAATCATTTCTTCTTTTTCACATAACTGTATTATATATAGGGCTTTGAAGATAAGTGGGCATAGTTGCTCATTAATAGCACTCTCAGTGCTATTTTCCTCTGGTGCCATGGTTCACTAACAATCTTTTCTCCTTTAAAGTTTATACAAATTGTTCTGTAATCTTTGGACATTTAGGTCACTCTCCTTCCCAAAGAGGTCAAAACATATTAATCATGGTCTTTTTCATGGCCTGTGTTCCCTTTGAACAGTTTGGCCTCCCAGTTCCTCAACCCACCTTACTTTTATTACCAATTTCTCTTGCCTAGATCCAATATTGAGCAAGTTGGTCACAACTTAGAATCCTTGTTATTCTCATCTTTCTCTGAAACTCTCCCTTCTTCTCCCCGTTCACACTTCCAGTACTGTTGTTCCTGGTACTAATTCTATCTATGATTCTGAAGGCAAGAAGGTAGATTTCCTTTTTTATTTGATTTTGAGGGTGCCAATTCTATTGAAATGGTGAGTTTCTACTTCTTAATGTTTACTTGTTATAAAGTATATGTTAAATCTTACATATTATTTCCAAAATTTTCCTGCTAGCCTGTAATTTATTCTGTTTGTGCCTTTTCTCTTCTATTCATTAAAAATGGTAAAATGGTTCTTTTTGCATTACTAGTGCTAACACACTTCCCCATGGTCCTTATTCAATTGTCAATTGAGATGAAGAGAAAAAAATGTAAAATATAACTATAGATAAGCAAAACTAATCCATACAATGGACATTTCCCAAAATGCATGCATTTGCACAGTGTTTTTAGCATTTCTCTGCATTTGTTGCTTATCACATTTATCTCAGGAGGAAACATATACTTCATTATAGGTTCTCTGGAAATATAATTGGTCATTTAATTCAACAGAGTTCTTAAATATTCCAAAGTAACTTTTTCTTTACCATCTTGTCTTTCTTGTATACATTATTTTCCTAGTTCTGTTCTTTTCCCTCTCACAATTCTTGCTAAGCAGGATTCTCTAAAATTTGGAAGACTTATTCATTTCAATACTAAAGAATCTGTCATTTCAACAATGTGAGTAAGTGTATTTGTGGTGAAAAAGAAATCTGGAAAATGGAGGATGTTAACTGATCTAAGAAGAGTAAATGAACAGATGGAAACTATGGGAACTCTTCAGCCTGGACTTCCATCTCCAGACAGTTGCTGTTAACTCTGGTCCAGAGTAGTGACTTCCTTCTTTTATCCTCCCAGAGAATGGGCTTGGGATAATGCAAGGGCTTCTGGGAAAAATTACTTCAACCAATGAACTTGCTCCTCCTAAGCATGCAAGTTCTTCCCCAGGAATTCACAAGTAAAAACTCCCAGTAAAGGCCGGAACTAGAGAATTGTCAAGTACCAACTTAGCACTTAGTAAGAACCTAATATCTCATTAGCACTTAGTAAGAACCTAACAAGTAAGTTCTTTAGAAAAACAGTCTGATTGGCTTTATAATTTTGTAGTTTGTCTTATTGCCAATCTTTGCCATGAACTTACAGAGTCTAATGCTCAGAAGAAAGCCTTGTGAGGCAAAGAATATGGCAGAGATTGAGCTTCTATGGCATAACTTTCTTCAAAAGGCCAGGGTCACTTTCATATTTCAATGAAACATCAGAAAAGGGCTTAGGACCTTGCCCATACTCCTTCTTAAATTATAAAAGAAATGGATATGTTAAGTTAAATCAGAGGGCTATATTGCAGTGAAGTTAATAATCAGGGTATATCATTTAATTTTCCAATTCTGAGCACAAAGTAACAGATGGGACTCATACAATTGAACACAGCATCTTGCATTTTATTAGAAAGGTCATGCAAATAAAGCCCCCAGAAGAGTAATTAAAATTAAACCCTTTTATAAATTCTGTAAGACATAAAGATTCACAAACACTTAGGTTAAAACTCACATAAGTTCCTTTGATTACATTTTCACTGCAATATTTAATAGCCCATAATTGGAGAAATGAGAGGGACAAAGCAGAGTTTAATGTAAATTCTATACAACTAATCTATTCCAAATAGAAAGCATCGGTTAATTTTTACTGATAAATTTCAGCAAAAATGTACTAGAACAAATTTAAAATTCAAGCTTAAAATGAAGTAGGAAGTCCAATTATTTTTCATGCAATTATAAAATTAATATCAAAAAGCAATGAACTTTGAAGACGAAAAATCAGTCATTTAATCCTTTTTAAAAGGAGTGGTATTCAATGAAATTCCAATTAAGTATTCTAACAAGTGGTCCTACTTTTTCTAGTTTAAGCTTGAATAACTATTTTATAAATTAGGTATTAGAACTCTTGTGAAAGAACTGGGTCAATTAAAAGTTAGCAAAGCCAGCAGTCCAGATGGTACTCAATTCACCCAACTAAAATTAACTACACCAGTTTTGGCTCAATCTCATTATTCAATTATTCATGTGATATATGTGAATATCTGGCAAATTGGAAAATTGCCGGTAATATGCCCCTTCAATGGGAGATGACTCATTTTTTCTAATTGCACACTAAGAGGCAGGAACTTTCTCTAATTTCCAAAATGTTTATAAAGGAATGGATTTTACAATCAAATATTAATACCCAAAAATCATGGTGGAATTTATAATTTTCATCCCACCATTGAAATGTTCCTGCCATACTTTTTTTGATGATTATGGATAGCATTCATCAAAATTTATGAGGTTAAATATGTCTACTTGGAGCTAAAAAGAAAATTACAATAAAATTTAAAAAAGGTTTACAAATTAGATTTTTCATTAACTTAGAAAGCACATTTTTCTTCTTACAGATGGAAGGAAACAAGCATATGTTAAGCACTTATTATATGCCAAACACTGTATTAAGCACTTTACAATTAACAAATCATTTGATTCTCATAACCCTGGGAAATATGAGTTATTGTTATCTTCATTTTATAGTTGAGGAAACTTGAGCAGACAGTAATAATGATTTGTTCTGGGTCATACAAATAGTAAGTATCTAAGTTTGGATTTGAATTCACATTTTCCCTGCCTCCAGATCTAGCATTCTATCCAGTGTGCTACCCAATTGCCTCAACTTCATTTGTTAAGAATATATAATTAATATTGAACTAGTGAGGGGGAAGATGGAAATTGGAGAGCATCGTCACATGGATCAAAGATTTCATCAGTATAGAGAATTTCCAGTATGTGAATTCCTTTAATTTATGCAAACAGACTCATCTATTATTTATAATTATAGAGAGTTCCCTGGGTGCTAAAGCTAAGGGAGATCTTTTTGGTTACATAATTAGTGTGAGTCAGAGAGATGGCATGTATCTTGTACTTAATGTATACAAGTTCAGCCTTCTACTTGCTATATGCATGGGCATTATATAATTTTCAAAGTTTTCAATTATCTCTTCTCAGCCCTCTAGGGTCTCCTTCATGAAATTACATTTTATTTACTTCCTATATTTGAAGTATATATATATATATATATTTTTCCTCAATACAATGCATTAATGCAAAAGTCTATCTGATTTTTCTTGCTGTATCTCCAACACTTTGCATAGTACCTAGTATTACATAAATGCTTGTTGATCAATTGATTGATAGTTTCAAAGCAATTCCAAAAGGAATGAACAAAACCAATCAAAACTAATTTTAGTACAGGTTATATAAAGTACACCAAACAATTAAAATCATAATACTCAACTATAGTGTGTTATTTACATTTTTATTATCAATATTCAATTAAATTATGAAATTAGGGGATGCTATATTTCAAAATCAACACAATATCTTGTTCACAGAAGCTCAAAATTGGAAAGCCAATCACAGGAGACCCAGTACAATCCCAGCCTACTCAAAAATTTCCACTAGAACATTCTTGACAAGCACTCATTCAGTATCAACTTAAAGACATTGGTAAGATCAACCCAAATATTTCCCGGGTATGTGCATCTCACTTTTAGATTGATCTAATTCTTGATAATATTTCAATGACATCCTCCCTATATATGTGTTATTGAAATTTCCACTTAAGGTCTCTTGTTTTAACAATAATGAATATCAAAAACAAATAGTAGAGGAGAACTAAGAGTACAGTGTCATCAAAAGCTCAAGAGAGGGTGAACAAGAGAACTTGACATTCCCCATTAACATATGGCTTTAATGTTTACAAAAGCCTTCCTCTAAAACAACCCTATAAGTTCAGTATTTTAAGTATCATTTTACAAATAAGGAAATTTGGACTGCAACAAGTTTGTCCATGATCACAAAGCCAGTAAGTGCCTGAGATCATATTCAAGTCCCTGACTTGCATTTTCAAGTATAGTTCTCCCCCCCCCCCCCCACCCATTTCCTGTTCCCAACACTATATCATGATACTTATCAAGTTCTGTCCCCTGGGTTCCAGCACATACAGCATGTCTAAACTTTCTTATTTATCCCATCTAAGTCTTCTCTTCCAGCTGTTAAACAAGACCAGTACCTTCAGCCAAACCTCAAATGCCATAAACGTCAGTTCTTCTATAATCTTGATCATTCTATTTGGAATACATTATATATTTTTTTTCTTTGTTCTGACTTAATGTAGCTCCCACAACTAGACATAATGTTCTAGAAGTGGTCTGACTTGGGACACTATGCCAATTTGAGTAGAGAATTATGTAGCATTATTATTTTTTCACAACTGATTAATGTGAAACATACAATGCAATATAATAGAAATCTCCAAAACATTATTGGGAGAGAGTGATCCACATATAAATATATAACTGTATAAATTATGTATTATTATGGAGTTTATTTTTTCTACCTAAGTATATAACTTTACTTTTATCTTTTGTAAATTTTATCTTTTTATAGTCAGTCCATCATTCTAGCCTTTCAAATCAGTGTTATTTTATTATCCTACATGTTACATATCTCTCCTAGCTTCCTATCATCTGAAGATAGGACATGACAGTCTTCTCTACACTTCATCTAAGTCATTGAATTAAAAATTGAATAGGTCCAAGTTTAAAAGGACAAGTTTTTGAAGCACCCTTCTAGATATCTCCTGTTAAGTTTCCATTGATTGAGAATTACCTTTTAGATACAGAAATTAAACCAGTTCTAAATGAATCTGTTATTTTCTAATATACATCTTTGTGTTATCCATGAGAATATTTTAAAATGTTGTCAAATAAATTTAAAAAGGATTTTTAAAAATTATCTAAGAAATGCTGTACAGTTAAGTAATAAACGAGCCTGGGAAAATGAAGTTGTGAGCTATTTGCCTTCCATTTATTTATTTATTTATTTATTTTTTGTTTGTTTGTTTGTTTTTGCTGAGGCAATTGGAGTTAAATAACTTGCTCAGGGTCACACAGCTAGGAAATGTTAAGTGTCTGAAGCCAGATTTGAACTCAGGTCCTTCTGATTTCAGAGTTGGTGTTCTATCCACTGTGCCATCTAGCTACCCAATTTCTTTTTGATCAATAAAAATTTCACCATTTCTCCTTTCTCTGTCTCTCTACACATATATATGTATATATACATATATGTGTGTGTGTATATATGTATATGTTATCATGTATGTATATCCTCCCTGACCTCCAGAATCACAGCCTCATTGACACCCCAAACCCTCCCACTCATTTTCCCCATCTGTTGCTATTTCTTGTCATTTCTACCACCTTCTTTCCACTCACAGAGCAAGTACTCTTCAGTAGACACTAATCATCTCTTCAACTTTTCAGTAACATTCTGGTTGCTCTTCTTGTCTTGAGCATTTTTTTTTTACTCTAGTCAATCCTCCATTTAGCCTCCAAAGTAAATTGCTTAAAGTAAAAAGTCTGACCATGTCATTCCCTTATTCAATAAATTCCAATGGTTCCCAGTTATCTTAAAGCTCAGAGACAACATTCTCTGTTTTACATTTAAACCCCTTTACAACCTAAGATATTCCTCCTTTCCAATCTTCTTACATTTTACTCCCCTGTATATACTCTAAAATCTAGTGACACTGGTCTTACTTTTTCTCATACTTAAAAAGCCACTTTATGTCCCATGACATTTCACTGATTGTCCCACCAAGCCTGTAATTCTTTTCCTCTTCATCTCTGGTTTTTGACTTCTCTGACAAGATTCTCAAGATTCAACTCCAATCCAACTTTCTTCAGGAATCCTTTCCTAGTCCCAAAACTGCCTTCTCTTTGAGGTTACTTTCCTCATGCATCACATATATCTATTTAGGTAAATATTTATTAGCATGTTTTTTTTCTCCATCTGACTGCAAGTTTCTTAACGTTAGAGGCAGTACATAGCACAATCCTTAATAAATAGTGATTTAAAAATACATGACTGAATGTCTGAATAGCATGGACTTTTATGAGTGATTTCATCTTTGTATATAGACAGATATATGGATACAGCAAGCAATTAAGAGCTTACTATGTGTCAGGGCCCATGTTAGTTAAGAAAAAAAAAAAAAACAGTCTCTACCATCATAAAGCTTTTATTTTTATTCAGGAAGACAACAAATAAAAGCAGGCTGATCAATGGGGGCAAAATAGCTGGAGAATAAACAATGAGACTCAAATTACTATAATTTATGTAAAATACTTTGTAAATATTAGATAGTTCTGTGTCGGCTATTATTATTAAAATACAGGACTGTAAGCCACTTTTTAGTTCATATCTCATTTCCGCAACCTATCCTACCAAGATTGTTCTATTGATATTATAAGAAACTTTATCAAAAGATAGGCAAATGTTGAATTCATCAAGCATTTATTATGTGTCTCCTCTATATAAAGAATATTTTAGGCAATGGAGATGCAGACAAAAGTAGAAAATGGTTACCTGCCATCAAGAAGCTCATCACTTAAAAATGATTTGAGATATTTTGCTAAACAATGTGACACACATAGAATTATGTACTCTGCAGGAATTCTTGCCCCCAAGAATGCAATAATCAACAAAGGAAGAATAAAAACATTAATTAAAATGAAAGACCATATTAGTGTCACATATAACTATCATATAACAAAAGAGTAAACAAAGTTAACAGAATTAAAATGTATTTCAAGGTGAAAAGGATGACAATAGGGAGAAAGTAGGATTTAAGCTATTTCTTTGATAGACAGAAATGGAAAAATCAAGTCATTCTTGGGTAAACAAAGCATCTAAGCATATTATAATGTCCAGTTTCTGACAAAGATGGTACTTCTTTTTACCAAGGCCAACCCTTACACATTTAACCTCAAGCACAAATAAATTGCCTACTCAGTCATTGTTAGGGAGGAGGGCAAATCTCAAGAGCAGAATTTGAGGCACTCAGAGGCTTACTCTGCCTGAGTCCAAGAGGGCGCTCTTTCTCTCTGTAATTTTTATCCTTTTTCTTAACTACTGGATTCTTCTCTACTGCCTTCAAACATTTCCAAATCCCCACAGTCCTTAAAATTTTTCAACATACCCTACTTTCTCTTCAAGGTGTTATCCTATATCTTTCCTTTCACTCTATTTAATATGGTTTCTGGTTCATTACTCAAATTAAACAGTTCTCCCTAAAAGTATCAATAATCAAGTAATTATTAAATTTGATAGTCTTTTTTTTTTTTTCCAGTCCTCATCCTTGTGGTCCTTTCAATTATCTTCCCCTTGAGTTGTAGTCACATAACAATTTCCTATTGAACATTTCAAATATATTCAAAAACCATCTCCTATTTGAAGCCTTACTTGATTCTTCAGTTTTGAAGTCTCAACTTCATGGCAATTCAGTTTTTCTCATCTGTTAAATGAGAGATGGGAATGGGAGCTATTTATTCAAATCTAAGATTTATTCTAAATTTAAAAATCAAAGATTTATAAAGTAAGAAGTCATTTTTTCCCTAAATACTGCAAGATAAGTAATTACATAGTATTTTACTTGATATTTTGAAGACAAATAGCTTTTCAGAAATCAATCATTAACTGCTGAAATACATATCTACAGAGAGACATACAGATATATATACTTATATATATATATATATATATATGAAATAAAGAAATCAAGTGTATTTTATTCAGTAATACAAATTAAATATAATCCAATACATATTGCTTCCATTTGATAGCTCTGTTCTTCACTTCTTTGATCTGAATCATCATCTTACAATATAAGCAAATCAAAGAAAAACAAGATAAGGGCTTTTCATTTGGGAAAGTTAAAGAAATTCAAACCTGAATAGTAAAAAATAAAAGAGAATAATGAATGCATTTTTGTTATACTTAGTATAAAATTAATTTTGTGTTATAGGAGATAGGTGTGGTTACTATGAATCGAGACCATAGTAAAAATTGTTTTAGGGTATAAGTCCATGATCTGCACCCAACTCTCAGAAAGTTCAGGTTTCTCCATAGCCTGCCAGAAATCATCATCTGCAGTATTCTGTTACTTGTAAGAATATGCCTATATAGGTATAGTTGAGTATCCATCCAATCAATAAACTTTATTAAATGCCAATTTCAGTTAAATATGGTGGAAATGGGTCCAAGCTAAATAAACTTTTCTGAGCTAAACAAGTTATTTAATACTTTTATAAGTGAGGAGTAATCTTTATTCATATAGTTCAAAAAACAACTGTACATTTTAAATTAAAAAAAAACTATAAAAGCATGCTATCTCAATATCTATTGCTGTCCAAGTTTTAATAGTTGTGTTTAATGGCCAAAATTTCAAGTGTCAATATGAATATAGATTTTTTTTCCCTTTCACAATATTAAGCACCTTTTATGATTAAGAATTGCACCATTTAAGAAATGACTTTCATCATGCCCTTCCCCCTCCCTTTTCTTTTGCATCTCTTAAACCTATATGTTGGCAAAGAGACAAAAAAAGATAGCTACAAATCTTTAAAAAGCTGCTTAACAGTGACATTTTCAAGAAGAGTTTGTGCTGAAGGAATCAGTAAATTTTTAATCAAGATATTTAATTCTCAAGCAATCCTGATCTTACGCTTGAAGTTATAACAAAAGTTATTTTGCAAGGAAGCTACAAATGATTAGTGTAGGAACTAGTATAAGTGCTTTTACAACTTTCATATCTTGTTTGCTTCAGATTGAACCAGAAGATGTTATTTTACACAACAGGAAAAAATAAGTCCTTCTAAGAATATTTTTTAAAAGTTTAAAGTGAAATATATTTTCTAACTTTTCATGGTTTCTATAATTTCTTGCTCCTAAATGGTTATTTTCTCCTATTTCATCTATAACATTTATATGAGTTAATTTTATAATATTCCTTTTATATTGCCTTCTTCTTGTATTTGGACTACATATAAACAAAGAAAATTATAAACAAAACAAAAACAATAATTATATCTTCATTCTGGACAGTCAGATTATGTAAAGTTAGACATGAATTAATAAATAAGAATATGCCAGCTATTAAAAAGAGAAAAAAGAAATGCTCTTATAAGTGATAACCACTTTCTTCTTTTAGTGGCCAAACTATGTGCTCATTTAAAATTGAGTAAGTTCCCAGTGCTTAAAAGCAGTTAAAAAAAAAAAAAAAAGCATCATAATATGATGATGAAAAAGCAAGTGCGAAGCAGACTTGTATGTGAGAAACATTTCTAATTCATAATATGAGAGAAATCTACTTTCCTCATAAATGAATGACTGACCTTTTACTATCCAGGGAAATTTTTGAGAAATCTTATTACTGTTTATAGAATATATTGCAGTGTGTAACAATAAGAGTATTTTAGGGGAGAGCATTAGTTTTCCATCATGGCCACTAGAAGATCACCACCATAATGAAACTAAGAGATAGTCTTATTTTTCCCTAATGACTTCAATTTAAATTTAAATAGATTTTGAGAAGAAATATTCCTTGCATATATTGAATTTAACATATATTCCTGCCATGTTTAACATTTGTTGGACTACTTACCATCTAGGAGAGGGGGTGGGTGAAGGGGGAGATTGGAACACAAGGTTTTACAAAGGTTAATGTTAAAGAATTACCCATGCATATGTTTTGAAAAATAAAAAGCTTTAATAAATAAAAAAGAGAATGGATACACCTGTCTTTCAATTCATATATTCTGAAATTTTCTGCAAAGATCAATAAAGAGAAGAGCAACCTCTTTTTATAATGATGTCAGGAACTAGGGGTAATACAAAGCATAATGTGAAGTTATTGAAGTTTATGTTCATCATTTCTTTCCTTCTCTTGCTTCAGACTTTGAAACCTCTGCGACACTTTTAGGGTTATACTTCCTTCTTTATCCAAATACTCAGTGTTATTTTTTTTTCTCTCCACACTAGCCAAAAGGTCTGCCTCTGTTCTTTCTGTTATCCATTCCCTTCACCCCATAATTACCTGCTAAAAGCCTACCCTTCAAGACAATTCAATTATAATCCTTCCAATGAAGCTTTCTTTAATTTCTCAAGTTAGACATGATTCTTCATTCTTCTAACTTAACATACTATTCTGTGCTAGTCATTACGTTGTATTCTGCATGGTAGTTTTATATTTATATAGATTATAATCTTCATGGGAATAAAGACCACGTGTGAATTATCATTGCTTTCCATTTAGTACTAATATAGAAGATTTTTAGTAAATGATAGCTGAATGAAAAATATTTTTCAGAGGGTCAAAATTATATATGAACTTAAAAAAGTTGTGTCAATACTTTATAGTAATAAGCCTGGAATAGGCTTTGTCCCCTTCTTAGGGGACAAAGGTGAACTATAATTCTTAGGAACCACTAAAAGAATGAAAATTCCCTTTGTGAATGAGGCAAACACCAAAATTTGCTCAGTCTGGAATAGTACTAAGACTTCCAATGCATTAATAATTCTAACAATTGCTGAATAGTAGGCAATGGGGAGAAATGAATAGAAGTCCTGTCTAAGAGTCTTAAAGACATTCCAACTTGACTGTGATCACAGGAAAGTCATTTTATCCTGTTTATCTTAGGCAATTAGGTTACACTAGAAGGTTCAGGAGGCCCCATGGTCTACATTGGTAGAGGGAATTCTAACATTGAAAATTCCCTACATAGCTAAATAAAAATTTTGAAAATGCATTGTGAAAAATACTATACAAAATGTACATGGCAAAAAAGTCTAAAATAAAAAAAAAATTGGAACATAAATAAAAGATACAAAATAAATGAAGGATTGATAATTAGTATAGTATTTTAAGGTTTTCAAAGCATTGCACAAATATTATCTCATCTTGTCCTATAAATCCTATAAATATGTGAATAACTTTAAATAATGAATATTTCTATCCCTGAAATTCTAAAGTATCCATTACAGCTTCCCAGAGATATTTAACCAAAAATACAAGGAGGATGGCATTATGCTATTCAAACGTGTACAAACACAGAGCAACTAATTCAGAAGGGATGTCAGGTTCATCTGGCCTGGATCCCTTCACTACATCAAGAAGTAATCAGCTAAACTCCACTTCTCTTGAGGAGGATCCCTTAACTAATCAAAGCAGCAATCTATTCCACTATTATACTAATCTTTAGGGAGTTCACTTCGAGTCTAAATCTCTTTTGAAGCTTTCCAACATGGCTGCTCATTTTTCCCTCTTGAATGAAAGAGCTTCTTTTGTCTGATAATACCATAAATGCTTAAATATAGCTATTATATCAATTTTTTTCAGTCATTTGTTTAGGTTAAATGTATTACCTTTTTTTGGCAACAAATTATAAAACAGCATGATTATGAATCTTTTTTTTTTCTACAAGTAAAGCAGATATTGGGTGTTTAACATGTAACAAGTACTTCATTAGGCCCTGGAGATACACACACATACTCTCTCTCTCTCTCTCTCTCTCTCTCTCTCTCTCTCTCTCTCTCTCTCTCTCTCTCTCTCTCTCTCTCTCTCTCTCTCAGTGTTCTTAAGGAGTTCAGAATTTAATAGGGGAGACAATATGTGAACAATTATGTACAGATAAGATATATAGATGATAAACTGGTAGTACTCTCAGAAGAAAGATATTAATGTTAAGTAGATCTCAGAAATATTCCTTGTAGAAAATAGGACTTTGGTTGAGACTTGAAGTACTAGAAGACAAGATGTGGAGTTGAGAAGGGTAAATATCATGCTCAATCATGTCTGAAGTAGTCTAATTTTTTAACATCTTTCCTAATAATTTCTGAGAAATGAACAAAATATCTATATTCACAAATAAAGGTTTAGTAGCTTCCTGTATGAGTTAGTAATGTGATGGCTTTAAACAAAAATAAGCAGTTTGGGGCTACATTGAGAGATTAAGGACATTTTAACTCCAGTTTTTTAAAGTGGAATTTCAAGATTTAGATTAAAAGCCTTCACTAACCTTGTTGTCCTCTTGGATTCTTTCTAGTTTTCAATGTCCTTGCCTTGTTCTGTTTTACCCCTGAGGTCTAAACAGAAAACCAAGAACAAGAGAAAGAAATTCTAAGTGGTAAACTGAGACTAGTTATCAGTATTCAAAAGCCATACAATGTCCAGCACTAACCTTTGAAAAAACTAGAGAAAGATATGTTAAATGAGAATATGTATAGATGGATTTTTTTAGAATAACAGATATTAATTGATAAATGTCAACTTTGAAAGAGTTGTTTAGTCTGATGAGAGATTGTGTTAAACATATTTTTTCCAACTTTTAAAAAAGAATTGTAAAAGTAAGTTTGACTTTATCCTAAAAGAGCAAAGGCAGAATTTACTCCTTTTTATGAGTATACCTCAAAAGAGTATTCCTGCTAAAGGCAAGAGTAGGAAGCAGTACTAAGATAAACTAAGTGCTAGAGATATAAATAGAGAAGGAAGACAACCCATGTTCATAATTACCTCCTATTTTAATATGAGTAGGAAGAGAAAAATCCTTATTCAGCCAAACAAACAATCCTCAATCTCTCCAAGTCTAAACAGACTCAAATGGAAGACTCAAATGGTCTGTGTGTGTGTTTAATGTCACTTGGAAATCTAGGTTTCTTTTATCCAAGTTTTGCACAGTTCAGGTTTAGAGAGGGTATGTCCATATTTCATTAGAATAACAGAGTGAAAAAAATTTTTAAAACGGAATAATAGTGTTAATACTTTACAATATATCAACTTGATTATTTGTGATTACATTCTAAAAATATATCATCTAAGCTGAGGTATGCAGTGGGATTGCAAGTTCAATTGGTAAGACTTACTAAGAGGCTGGACTCATTTCTCAAGTAAAGAGTTTTACTACCTTAAAAAGACGATGAATCCAAAGTGTCAGGAAACTCATTGGTCAGAGGAGGTAGCTAGTGATGAGTATTTATAGAATAAGGCAGTGGTTAACTCCACCTTACTCTTCTGCCATTGGGAATTATAAAAACTTTGAAAATAACAAGGCTTTGTTGTGGCCCCAGATTTTGAAATATTCAGCAAACCAAAACATCCTGAACCTAAGTGGGCAACTGCATGCTGTTTTTCTCTTCTCTGTGGTCAATTGCCCCTGCAGGAATAACAAAGGTCCTGTGGGGCCTATTTTAAGGTAACACATATGTTTTCTTAAAGTAAAAAAGTTGTTTTTTAATTCCCAAAAGCGTCCAGATTAGATCTTGCAATTTTCATCATTAACATAGCTTCTATTTTTAGGCTAGAGAATACAACCATTGGTAGATATGTGGGTGGCCAATATAGATGTATCAGTTTACTAAATATTCCTAAGATCTCTTTCACTCTCTCTCTTAAAATCTTCAGTTATTAGATTGTCTGACAAATTAAGCAATCAAATTATTTCAATATAATATGTAAGGGGTAAGTTAAGACATTGGCCACCATATGCCCATGCTTAGTTATGCTTTTTCTTCTTATCCTTTTCAGATTATTATTTAGTTCAATATTAAAGTAAAAAGTACAGAATGATCACTGAATCTAAAACAAAGAATATAAATGCTAAATATTTCCCAGTTAAGTTTTCTGATTTTTTTTTTTAAAGCAACTTGTTAACTGTGTTACTGAGCTTAGTGTTCTTTTAAAAGGTGAGAAAAGATTTGTGTATTACTTCAATGGCAACTGTAGAAGACCAGGATGGCAAAATGAATTTTTTGACCTTGATTCTTATTATTTCTAAACAGACCACGAAGGTTGTCTCCAAAAAGGAATTTGACATTAACTAAATAAAAAGCAATGGTCTAGAATTTCTCTAAAAGTTTAATTTTCTCAGTTCCTTTGTATCATATTTCCTCTGAAAAATGCAAGTGATTTACACATGCTGTCTTTAAGAGTTAGAAAGACAAAAATAAATAAATAAAACGATGAGCTTATTTGGAATTGCATCTGATCTTTCCAGATGCTTACTGGAAAAGCCAGTTTCATTTTTCATTTAGATTCAGGTTATAATAATTATATTTTATTAAAATAAGCATCTTAAAAACCCTTGTTTTTCAAGCTAGAAAAGAGTTCTAGTAATCATAAAACTAATTTGACCCTGTGATACTTCCAAGAAGATGGTAACTATAGACAGATGAAAGATAATAATGAGAAGTTAATAATTTGCTAATTTGCTTTGCCAGGATATGTAGAAGCCAATGTGCTTTATGAAGTTTAATTAAGTTCCTGAACAAGGGAATGTTTAACATGATGAAGTATTTAAGATTATCTCTTCTATAATTCTATTGTTTTAATTTTTATTGTCAAAAATATATACCAATTATTATAATAAATGAATCTACTTTTTAATTTAGTTAAGTTATGTTTCCTTTTTATCAAATGATTCCTCTATACAATTCTATTTCATAAAGTCACATATTTATAGCTGGAAGCAACCTAGAAATCATTTAATTCAATTTCCTTTCTTATAGAGAAGGAAACTGTCCTAGAGGGTTTAAATGACTTGCCCAGAATCACACTGCTCATATCTAGAAGGAACACAAAGGAAAAAAAGTCTAAGACAATTAAAATTAGTTAAGTATATAACAAGCAGCCACAATGAAAGGGACAGCAAGTCAGGTTTGAGAGGAATAAAAGTGAGATGTGTGTGAAAAATGAGATCAGAGGAAAGAGTAGTTTTCACTTTGCCAAGAATTCTGCATCTCTAGGTCTAGAAGGGGTAGGAGGAATTTATTAGCCATAGTAAAGCATCACTTTCTGTCTGAGTCTTCTCCCTTCTTGTGAATTTTATTAAAAAACAAAAGAGGGGATCAAGAGTAGTTTTCTTTCAAACACTAGTGAAGAATAGATCAGACCCTTCCTCTAGATGAAATTCTGAAAGTAAGAGGTTTTGGCATTGACTATTAGATCCTACTTTTGGTTCTTAAGGTGTGGATTTTGTTAAGGAGCCTCTAATGCTAGAGATAAGGGACTTTAAATGTGAAGTGTTTGTTGTTTATTAGTCCTTATGTTCTACATAAAAGGAAAAGGAGAGGTATGTGAAATTTTAATTCTAAGATTGGTCTAGCAACATAAGCTCTGCCCTAATTCCAGTAGGGTGATAAAATAGAAAGAGCTGAACAGTGGTGTTGCTATATTAAGAGCAAGCAGAAAAGCAAATGTCAGTACAGAAAGTTGCAAGGTGCAAAGCCAGGTAAATTGGGATATAATAAGACATTGTTCCTTCTCACACTCACCTTCCCTGATGATGGTTGCTTGAATCAAAAATTCTTTTATACTTGTGGTCTTTATTCTACTAGTTACCTTATACAATCTTTTTCTTTTTTTAAAGTATTACACATATATTGAAAAGTCCAATTCATTTTCTGCTCTGAAATATAAAGGCAAATCATTTTTGAGCCAGACAGATGCCTGTTCAATTCAATTTAATTCATTGAGCATTAAGCAATTAGCATCTAGCAGACTATTAACATGTAACAAGCTCTAGGGATACAAATACAAAAATGAAACATTTGTCACTCTCAAGGAATTTACACTGCCCAGGAAGAAAGAAAAGATAAGTATACAGAAATAAATTCAGCAGATGTACAAAGTAATTTTTGGAGGATAAGGAAAAACAGGGCTGAAGGGAATTAGGGTATCATGAGTCAGAGTCAGAGAAGAATAAGAGAGAGTCAGTATTATAAGTGTGCCATCTATAGGACTAGGGAAGTTAGCTTAAAGTAGTAAAGAGGCAGTATGTGGTAAGCAAGTCCAAAAAATATAGA
Organism: Sminthopsis crassicaudata; assembly: GCF_048593235.1. Classification (NCBI taxonomy): domain Eukaryota; kingdom Metazoa; phylum Chordata; class Mammalia; order Dasyuromorphia; family Dasyuridae; genus Sminthopsis; species Sminthopsis crassicaudata. The sequence goes on from NC_133620.1 coordinate 81,644,172, forward strand.
AAGGTCACCTGGAAGCAAGGAAAATATTTTGAGTGGATCACTATTATTTCCAAGGCTCTTAAGTTAGATTCTTGAGGGTTTAGGAGGCTGGGGGAAAGTGGTCAAGGAGATACCTGTGATAAAGTCCAGCTCGGGGGAGAATAACTCTAAATGAAGTGAAAATAAGGTAATGGTACTTTCAGACTTTAAACTAAATTAAAAGCAGAAATTATCAAAACTGTCTCCAATTAGCATGTCAAGGCAAATAAGTAGAAACTGAAACAGTTGTGCTGAACTTTTGTTTTCTTCTGTACATCATATGTGAATTTTTTTTAATCAATTGATATTTTTAAGACAATATCACAATAATGAAGCTGAAAAGGGACAGTTTTAATGAAAAAAATTTGGCCCCAGAGCAAAGGAGTGAAGGAAATACTTCCCCTCTTTTGGTAAAAAGTTGAGGGACCTTAGGCATGTAATGCAGAATACAATATAAAACATTAATACTACATTATTTGTTTTTGCTTAGTGGCTTTATAAGAGAGGGGACAAAAGGCAAAGATGGGGTATGCCCAGAAATATCTATGACATAAACTTTTTTTATTAAACTAAACTTATTTCAAAAAATCTAAAATAGGAAATGCTTTTCAGTAGATGGTAGGCAACATCTCATTATGTAATTTCATCTAAAGAGATGCAAACACAGTGTGTGTTGCATGCCAAAAAATATTTATTTTCAACAATGACATATTAACATTTTAATCTATGTCACTAAAGTCCCAATGAATATATAAGACAATGATATATTAAAGCTTTACTATTTAATTTTATCTTATTATTTAAATTTTTTTATTGAATACATTGTTAAAAAGCATTTAAATTCTTTATAAATCTATGAGAATACTAGTACCTTCAACTTTATTGCCTTTAACTGTTTTCTTATTGCTAAGATAATATTGAGCAGCTCTACCTTTCAAAATATTAAAACCCAAATAACATGCAATGAGTTCAACATTATTATTTCTTAGAGGCAAATTTTTAAGTTTTGCTTAGTTCCAAACACCATAAAAAATTCAGACCTCCCTATTTCCTTATTAAAGTGGTGCAATTAAATTAAAGCTACCTAATCATCCCCTTTTTCTGCAGTAAAATAGGATGTTAATCCAAACACAGATCTAACCACTCATTTTATTTCCTTGTTTCAACTAGCTTACTTGAAAATATTTGCCTGTTTCTCCTCAAGTTCTTTGGGCTTAAGAGAGAAAGAAAGGGAGATGGGAAATACTAAGCTTTCTAGCTTAGCTCTAGTAATTTTGTGGCTACATGAATATCTTTTTCAAAATTCAAATTATTTCTAAATTATTCTACCATTGGTCCAACTACTAATCACTGTCTAATCACTTTGTGGTCTTGATTTCAACTAGAACAGAAATAGTCTATTTCTCCTCTGTAGCCTATTCAGCTGAATATAGAGGAGTAAGAGTGAGCACTAAGGAGACACATGGTAAATGGGGGGGGGGGGGAAGCAGCTTCCCACCAACAACACATATTTCAAACAATAGAAATTTCTCTCTTTCCAATCTCCTTGGTTACTGAATATAAACCACTATGCTTATGATATCCAAGTAATCAAAACTTCAAAGCATTTTAATTTAAACTTGAAAGCATGGTAAAAATATAGTTAAATATAGGTTGAACATGGAAATATTTTAAGTGAATATATTTAGTGCTCAAATAAGGTAACTGAGATTTTTATTAAAGTCCATAATAAACAATAAAGGACAATTGTTCCTTGTGACAGCTCACCATCTTTTGGGAAAATGAAAAAGACAACCCAACCCCCCCCAAAAAAAACTCACCTTCTTGTGACATTTCTGTCTCATAATCATTTCTCCAATAAAGAAAAATAAGCTATAAGAAAGAAAGCAGTATTTTAAAAGAAAATGAATGTATACATACTACTGAAATATGTTTAATAGGACATGAAGGGTTTACACAAGGATAAGGCTTTTGCTCATTTGCACTAAGAATGCTTATTTAACTGTTCTGTGTGCTGGAATAATGTAACTCTTGTCACTGCGATTACATGAGGAAGCAAGACAAACATGACAAGCAGGCCAGAATCATGAAGCAGCTGCATAATTGCCAGTTCAAGAAAAAGCCTGAATTATATTTTAAAAATTGTAGAGGAAAATCCCACTGGCAGGTTTGTAGTTCAAGTGCATAAGAAAACTCTTGATAAATACTCATCCTTTCTGAAAGAAATATATAAAATTTTACAAGCTGAAGTACAAAAATAATCAGTTTTTTAAAGGAGCCAAACACATTGGCAGTAGGATATACTTCTGGCATTGGAGATATGAACTCTAGGCCAAAAGAAAAAAAAAAAAAAAGGATGCAGGATACTTCTTTATGACTGTCCTACAGCTAAGGCAGTTAAAGCTGCCTTGCAGGATGATAAGAAGTGAAAAGAGTGAAAAGAGTATCATTCTTGTCACTTAGAAGAAGTTGCCAGAGCTACTCTAGCAGTATTCTTTTCAATCCAAGCTCCTCACTATGAATTCTATAAGTTGGTGGGGGTTGAGGGATAAGACTGTGGGGAAAGGGATGCTCTTTTGGGAGAACCACAGTTGATTAAAAAAAAAATAGCAACAATGGAATATTTTAAAAAAGAAAGGAAAAAGGAGGAAATAAAAGACAGTGAAAATGTAGGGTAAAATGTGGGGAGATTTTTTTTTGCTAGACCTGTATAAAACACAGCATTAATGAGGCCAAGGCAATGGGCCAGTTATTTTTATTCTATTCTACAGTCCTAGAGTGTGCCTCAGACCCTTAGCAGCTGGCCAGAAAATATTGAAATTACGGTAATTAGGCAAGAATATGATAGATCAGGTTAATACATCCCCATTACTAGAAAAACAAATCATGTTGACTCCCAGGTATGCTTAGTTATAATATTAGCATAAGAAAAACGTTTAAAATATAATTAGCAAATAGTTAACAGGAATTTCTTCACAAAATCACATGAATTTATTATAATTTCAAATCAAAATAATAAACATAACTTAATTTGTTTTGGCAAAATGGATTCATATTTTCCTTCTTTACATCAAAGAATAACATATAACTGAATATGTCACTATATTTAAAATGTCTAATGCCATGTGTTGGTCATATTTGAAACAGACTATATGTGTTGTGCATATTTATGTATATATGTATGCATGCATAAAATTTAATTTTCTATGAATGTCACATATCCTCCTCCCCAGTATCAAGTCCTTGAATGGAGAGATTGTTTCATTTTTTCCTTTCTATCCCTAGTGCCTAAAGACAATGCTTGACACAAAGGAGTACCTTAATAAATGGGCATTATATTAAATTGAATTGAAATGAATCAAGTTCACTTAAGAAAAAAATTTATTTTTTTCTTCTAAATATTATAACTTGTCATGCCAATTATAGTACAATAGTTCATTCATAACACTTTGAAATACATAATACAATATTATGACTCAATGACATTCTCAAGATCTCACTGGTAATAAGTAGACTATCAGTTCTTTGAAAAATTTATTTCTATTATTCATGTTAATACATTATTATCACAGCTTTGGAAATGATACGTAGAGTAATAACAGCCAAGATTTATGAAGCACTCTGCTTTATTTTGATGTATCTTTAATGTTGTTTCTCTATAGCTCTCTCAATAAAACAAAATTCAGGGATTGGATGGTATAGTATGAATGATGTTTCTCCATATGATATAATTGGATGAATAAATGCATAATTTCCATATACAGCACTTGCCAGTGTTCTTAGCTATATCAGATATTCTGCTATGCACTTCAAATATCATCTTAGACAAAGTTCCTCAAATCACAAATCCTTTTCCTTTTTACAAAAGTATTATTTTAAAAAGCACTTTTTAATCCAAATACTCATAATTTAGACATGTTACTAGCCATAACATGAAATTATCATAGGATAATCACAGCTCTAGAATAAGAAGGTCCATATATATTGTTTAATTTTCTATGAATGTCATATTCCCCTGCAATATACTCCTTGAATGACATTATTTCATTTTTGTTTTTATATTCCCAGTATCTAAAATAATACTTGACACAAAGGAGTAATTTAATAAATGGATATTATATTGAATTGAATTGAAATTAATCCAGTTCACTTAAGAAAAGGGTTTTATTTTTTTCTAAATATTATCACTTAATCAAAAGCCATAGTTGCTATCATTTATTAAATAAGGAAACTAAGGTACAGAGAAAGTGCGACTCATCTAGACATGTCACAAAGTATCAGAGCCATGGGATTTGAACTAGGTTCTCTGACTGCAGAGTCCGAAGTCTAATGGACTCCAGTATTTAAACATACTGATGAGAACAATAAGCCAGGTTCACTTACAATATACTATGAAGCCATTTAATCTGGGTACAATTTTCTTTGCTGTAATTTCAGAGTTTTTTCTTCTTTTGAATAAAATAATTTAAAAATCACATTCTTTCAAATTACATTTATGATAAGATGGCCTAGATATGAAGTATAATGGGAAAAGTCCTGAATAAGAAAGCTCATAATGAATCCTGGCTCTGACACTAATTAGCAGTGTGACCATATACAAGTCATTTCATATCTCTTAGGCCTCAGCTTCATCACCTGCAAAATTAAGATAATGACATTTTTCATGAATTGTCCAAAATGTTCATATGAAAAAGTATTGTATTAACATGAGTTATTAATCATCTCTAGCTATAGGACATGTGTTGGTCTCTATGGTTGGTTTTTCATCTAGTACTGAAAAGCTGATGGCTTTTGTCTCTTTCTCTGTTTAGTTAGGTCTTAACCAGGAAAGTCAATACAATCTATTCTCAGAACCATATTGTAATTTGGTATGAACTACAAGAAATTCTTACAACAGGTCTGGCATCGTTTTAAAGAATCCACATTGGCTTACTAAGTCAGGTAGAAAAAAATCAAATGGTAAAAATGTGCTTGTTGTTTGAATTCTGGTATGTAGTTAGTCATTTTATCCAGACATTACCTAATTTTTTTACATGTCAACATTATGAGAAAAGAGGCAAGGAAAAGAAGAAAGAATTAGAGGGAGATAGAAAAAGAATTGGAGAGAGAGAAAGGAGAAAGACAGACAGAGAGAAAGGAGAAAGACAGAGAGAAAGGAGAAAGAGAGAGAGGGAGAAAGGGAGAAAGAGACAGAGGGAGAGGGAAAAGGAAAAAGGAGAAGGAAAGGGAGGGAGAGGGAGAGGGAGAGGGAGAAAAAGGAAGCAAAGAAAAGGAGAGAGAATTAGAGGGAGACAGAAAAGGAAATAGAGAAAAAGAAGAAAGAGAGACAGAGAGAAAAGGAGAGGGAAAGGGAGATAGAGAGAGGGGGAAAGGAGGGAAGGAGAGAGGGGGAAAGAAAGGAAGAGACAGAGAGAGAAAGAGGGGGGAGATGAAGGGAGAAAGAGAGGGGAGATGAAGGGAGAAAGAGAGAAAGTGAAACAGAGAGAAGAGAAAAGCTCAACTACACTATGGAAATAGCATGGTGTTTTCTGTGATTCAAAATGTCTCCATGCTATCAAAGCCTATCTTGGAAGTGTCAAACTGTTATGAAGGCTGGATATTTATGTTACAAACACAATTAACTGAAAGAGTATCTTGTGAAAGATATAAAGTGATTTGGATAAAAGCAGAGGTGGTATTTTATCAAATCTGCAAATGATATAGTTGGGATTTTTAAAAATACCTTAATAATTTAGTATATTGGTTTAAATGTGATAAAATGATATGAACTATAAAAGACAAGTCATCAAGTATTTACTGAGCACTTAGTATGTGTCAGGTACTGACAGTATGGATTGAAAGAAAGGCCAACAAATATACAAAAAAAAAAAAAATCTACTTTCAAGGAACTCATAATCAAAAGGGAAAAACTACACATAAAATTGCTACAAAAATGAAAAAGTAACTAATGAGATAATGTAAGAGGTAATCTTGTGAATATATATATATATATATATATATATATATATATATATATACCCTTAGCTACATGACTCTGGGCAAGTCACTTCACTTTTCATATCTGTTAAATAAGATGATTATAGCACATTCTTCCTAGGGTTGCTATGACAATCAAATGATATAATATTTATAAAGCACTTTGCAAAATGTAAACTTCTAAATAAATACAATTTTTATCATTAGTGCTATTATTACTATTATTATTATTCACTTGCTGTTAAAAAAAATAGACATTACAACTCCTAAAACAGTGAGATATGACTATATAACAATTCACCTAAAATTTTTCAGAATGTATATATTTTATTAACATTTAAACTAGGACAAAAGACACAACCTATTATTAAAAACATACTTGATTACAATAATAACTCATGTTAATAAAACAATGTCTTCTAAACAACCTTTTAGGCAAGTCACTAAGATTCAACAATGTGATAATAATGTAATTATATTATTATTTATAAGATGTTTTTTACTCCCTCCTACTCCATAACTTTCAACATATATGCAAATCATTCTATATTTATTTTTTCCATCTGTCTGCAGTATTTTGTACTTCTTCCTCATGCTCATAAGAAATTTCTTACCCTGAAAGAGCCAACCAAGCCTTGGCACTTATATATCTCATCTATAGCCTCTATCCCATAACACCTTAAGAAAAATGGAGAGAAGAATTCTGCTCCAAAGCAATATTTAAGAAAGAGCCCCAACTTAATCATCTACAACTTTTTTGTATGTCTTTCCTCATTAGATTTTAAGCCCCTTGAGGGTAAACACTGTCTTTTGTCTATTCTTGTAGTCTCAGGCTTAACATATTTGACACATTATTAAGTACTTAATAAATGCTGATTAACTGATTTTATTCCTTAGAAACTAGATCTATGAGTTAGTAGCGACAAATTTCCTTTCAGCCACTTTAATTTTTTTCCCAAACTTTTAGTGAACTTAGTAGGTTCAACAGCAATCTGCCCTGAAAACAATATCACCTTCCCAGAGATCCCCTCTTTTTTTCAGTTGGTCTAGTCCAGTTACTTTTTCCATCTTTGTTTTCATCAGTTCCATTTTTACTTCCTAATAAAGCATATCTGTGACTGTGAATATTAGAATCCATATGTTCTGTCATCACTGTCTTTGATGGCAAAAAGTATGTTATAAAAAATTTTATAGACCTTTTTCTATTTGCTACCTTTTAGTTGTCTTTCTTCCAGTTTCATGCTCACATGCCCTTGGGATGACTTTAGTTAATATGGTTTCTCACAAAGTTTTCTTAGAACTTATTTTTATGCCAATGCTTCTTACTGTTTTATGAGGTGATAATGCTCATAATCTTCCATCTTCCTTCTTTCAAAAAAATTTTAACAAGTTTGTATTCTAAGCAATTTTTGCCCTTGGCTGATATATCTGACTTAGAAGGAGATCAGATGTTTACTTCTGAGTCAGTTATTATTGAACCACAATGATTAAGCCTTTTTGGTGATATTTTTATAATCAATGTTGATGTTATAAAAGGCTACAAGCCCTTTCCAAATGATATTATCTTGCAATATGTAGACAGTAATTTACTTTCTTTTTTGGGCTAAGAAATCATTTGGGTAGTAACAATTGACTGGTTTTGTTTTGATTTGTTTTTCCTACAAGATTTCTCAATCCTTTATAGAATCTCAGAAACATTCATATTCTGTTCTATTAGATTTAGAATGTCAGGCAAAAGTTGGATTTGTCCAGTCAATCTAAAAGGCAATGCTTTATGCAATGTTCAAACCGTTGTTCAATTTTTCAGTCATGTCTTCATGGCTCCATTTTGGGATTTCCTTGGCAAAGATACTGGAGTAGTTTGCCATTTCTTTCTTCAGCTCATTTTACAGATGAGGAAACTGAGGCAAATAGGGTTAATTTACTTATTTAGGATCACACATCTGGAAAGTATCTTAGGTCAGATTTGAAGTCAAATCTTCCTGATTCTAGGCCTGGGACTCTAAACATTTGTTCCATTCATCTGCTCTAATTACTCAAATTACAATTAAAAAAAAAAAAAAAAAAAGAGGGACTCTTAGGTACTCTTAAAAGACAAAAGGAAAGTGATTTGTTCTTGTATGATTCATTCCAATGTTGAAATGTAGTGAATTTGTTATATTATAAATACATAGTAAAATTGTTTCATCAAATAATGTGTATTATTGCTAAGTAGCAACTATATTCAGATGCTACATAACATAGCAAAAAAGAGTGATAATTCTGAAATTAGAGGTACTTACATTGAATACCTTATGCTATATCCATCACATTTCCAAACTCCAGTTTTCTTATATTTCAAATTAAAAGGAACCAGAACACAATATTAAATACCTTCTATACACTAAGTACTGTGATAAGATTTTTACCAATTCATCTCATTTGATTCTCACAATAACTCCAAGAGGCATTTGTTATTATTACATTTTACATTTTATGAAACTGAGGCAGACAGGTTAAGCCACTTGCCCAGGGAAATACAATTACCATATAGCTGTCTAAGGCTGAATTTTTACTGAAGTCTTGCTGATTACAGGCCTAGAGCTTTATTCACTGTACCATCTGGCTGCCTAATGGGACAAAATTAGATTAGGTGTTAAAAGTTCCTTCCAGCTCTAACAACCTATGTACTGCAATTACTTTTTTGTAGGCACTGAATGGAAAGATATGTACTCATATAATTACAGTGATGATGATGATGATGGTGGTGTCTAGGCCAATATCACTAGTATAGCAAACTCTATCATGAGGATACTTTGTCTTCCGCTTCAAATTGTCAACTATTCTACAATTTATGATGTTGGAGAATTGAATAAAGGAATTAAGAAACTAAATTATTTGCCCAGGGTCACATACCTAATATGTTTCAAAAGGAAGACGTAAACCCAAATCATCCTTACTTTCCGGAATGCCCTCAATCTATTTCTACTGTATTTCAAACTCAAATGACAAGGTATATAAATATTCCATGGACTCTTTAAAACAGTGTGGGTTGGAAGGGGAGGATGTACATCATCTAATTATCATATAGGTTTCACAAAAAGATAATTTTCATTCTTTGTTATCTTCCTGGGGTTTTTTCAGACAAATCTCCCTAAACTGACTTGGATACCAATACCCAAGTTAAATAAAGATTCTATTATTTTGCAGCAACAGCAATAATTAAGAGTTAATAGGTAATAGTATTAATAGTTGTTTTTGTTGTTCATTCTTTGTTTTGGAAGAGGACCAATGACATAAAAGGATCTTGATTTATACATACATTGAATTTAAGTGAGGCTTCCAGAGTCTTTGAAGTCCAGTGGGAAGATGCTCAGCATGTAGTAGGCACCTTGGTAATTTTGATGTCTGACAAAGCACTAAGAATTCTTGCTTCAGCTTGGAACACATTGTTCTGCAATAGGGGACTTTTTTGTATGATTGGGGTAGACATCCCTATAACTCAGACTTTGAGTAATATTGGTTACCTTTGGCCTGATTTAGCATGTTGTACAAAGATGGTTTTACAGGGGGAGAGATGGTGTCTACTTTATTCACTGTAGCTTCTTGGAGGTACAGATAAGAGATGGGTGACAGGTGAACCGTAAAAGTGGATAAGCAATCCTGATAGGACTCAGGAAGCCCTCACCCAAGAGGTGCTAATCCTCCCTGGACAACCTATAGTAGTATTAGAAAGAGTAAGAATAAGAGTGGTAACTGATAACATTTATCTAGTATTTCTATAATATGCTTTACATATACAAAGTGTCTTAAAGTCTTTTGGGACACCTTGAATTATTTTATTTGATAAAATCCAGAGTTGCAATGCTGCAGGAAGAATATAATATCTGTATAGCTCCATTCTAAATGCTATGAAATTCATTTCAACGAATGTATTCAAGGAATAAAATGTATTTTTAAGATGAGAGGTGAGAATTACTATGTTATAGAAATGCCCACTAGTCTTCCTACTCAAAATGGCAATCTCTTTTCCAGAAATCAGATACAGAAGGAATGAGATTCTTAGCAACAGAGAACAGACAATACAAAGAAAAGTGACAATTTTAACTGAACCATGTTGCAAAATTCTGATACACAGGGTTTCTGTTTCGAGATTCAACTTTGTATCTTCTCAGCACTCTCTTCTAGTAATTTTGTACAAGGTGCATGCAATATGCACATAATGCATGTTGTGCTGAAACAAAAGATGCTTTCATGAAGAAAAAAAAATATGTGGTAAATGAAACATGTTTAATTCTACAAGTCTACTGTAAATAAAATAAAGAAACCTTATGGTATAGTCCATTGCCACCCTTATATCTATAATCACATACATTTCTACATCGGCTCTTATGAAGGTGGTACAACTAAGAAAACCTGTAATTATAGAGCTGGTATATTTTTCATACAAGCTAGGTTATTTATCATTATATCACCATAAGGTAATCATTTTCAGTGCTTCCATTTTTAAATTGGTAAAATGAGGAAATAATACTTGTAATAACTCACAAGATTGTTTTGAAGAACGTAATTTGTAAACTGTAATTAATTATGAAAATACAAGCTATTTTTATTAATATATATATATATATATACACACATATATATATATATATATATATATATATATATATATATATTACACATAAGATCAGTATTTACTGAATTAACTCCAGATTTTCCAAATAACTATTTATGGGGACAATATAAATCAATAGTATTTAACCTTTTTTGTATTCTTGACTCATTTGGCAATATAAAAAGACTCTGAGAATATATTTTAAATATTCAAAGGAAATGTTAAATTTTACTTAGAGAAGAATAAATATTACATATGTGTAATATTTATATAATATAGAAATTACATTTATGTTTATTTGTAATTTCATACACACACACATTCAGAGACCTTTGAACTCTAATAATAGATTAAAAATCTCCAGTCTGAATAATAATGAGACATTGGGGAATTTAATAGAACATAACTTCCAAAAGCTCAATTAAGAATTAAGAAAAATAATCGGACTTAAAAGAAGGTTATACCTGCTAATTTTACTAGTATATATACTGCAGCAGTCAGCAGGAAGCATTCCTTTGCCACAGTCTGGATGATACTTTAAAATATTGTATTTCATTTTACCAAGAAACCAATGACTAGCAAGAAAACTTGCAATGAAAAGCTTCACAAAGTTGGCTTTAGAGTAGCTTTTTTTTTAAATTGGGAAGTTGGAGGATTTGAAAGTAATCAAGAAATTCTAGGGGAATATATCAGATGTATATTTTGTGGCCACAGTAAGATATATACAGGTTTCAACAACCATTTTCTACAAAAAAGAAATATGCAACTTCTGGTGTTAGAGAATGATGGGGGAAAGAAGAATGTAAATCATCAGATACATTAATTTTAATAAAGTTTAATAAAAATCAAGAGTTGTTGATATTGTCTTATCAATTCAATTAATATTTGTGAAGTGTCCAATTTGTTCAAGGCACTGGGAAAGAGTGACCATTCTGGGAATTATACTGCTAACCTTGATATGATCAAACTAAGCAAAGAAACCTTGAATTTATCAGAATTTATTACTAAATTCCAGTAGATATATTTTGTTTTGTACTGCCCTTTTGTACATATATATCTGTTAGTTCACAGGTCCCCAGATTTCCCTAGAATTGTTTCATACTAAAGAAAAGAAACATGAATGAATTTCTCAAAGTTCAGCAAATGTTAAAGCAATTTCAGACCAAAAGATGTCTGTAAGACAAAATATTATGTCTAATATAGTTGGATGTTCTGACTATTACATGGAGAATTGATATCATGTAGCTCTCTTGGCTTCTTCATGTAGTCAAAAGTGATAGATTGACACATCAAGTAGAAAGAATCACCATGAGTGTCACCACATCTATCAGCATATAAGAAAGTTCTCTTTCTCCCCATCCTCTCCCTTTCTTCCTCCTTTCTCTGTGTGTTACCGATGAATTTCATAGTTTGAAGTAAAATATTTACAAAAATATTTGATCCTAATCACATATAAGCTGCATTTGTAATGAGTCATCTACTGACGAGAGTTTGCTGGTATTTCTGGAAAAGATCTTTAGTCACAACAGACTTACTTTTCACTATCTTTCTTTCACTGATTCACAGGAATGGCTAATTTACTCTTAATATTTTCTCATTGGAGTTTTACAGGATGCCTTATGGATTTCCAAATGCTCTGGAGACATCACCAGCATTATATTTTGAGTTACATCTTTGGCAAATTATGGTTGCTCCAGAATGTTACTACCAATTCAAGATTCCTTCTGCCAAGTCAAGGCACAAGATTTTCTGAGGATTCAATTCTTAGTTAAGAGCTGCTTAGGTAGAGGCAGCTATTTGGTGTAGTGGATAGAATACCAGCCCTAAAGTCGAGGACCTTAGTCCAAATCTGGCCTCATACACTTGACACTTCCTGACTGTATGACCCTGGACAAGTCACTTATCCCCAACTGCCTCAGGGAAAAAAAAAAAAGAAAAGAAAAAAGAAAGATTTGCTAAGGTAAAAAATGACACAGCAATTCTCATTATTGCTACTAAAATGGAAGAAAATATATTCTGAGCTACAAAATAAATAATGAAGGAATGCTAGAGAGTTAATCTGTCTTATCACAAATAAATTCTACAATGAGGAGGAGGCATAACCTCTATAATCATCAAGTTTAATAATTCTAGGACTAAAATTTATTTACAGGAAATATCTTTTGCTTTTGATCAGGCCTTTTAATCATTGTGAAAGCATTTTAAAATTTTTTCACAACATTTGTATAGATAATTTTCAACATTTGCCTTTGCAAAACCTTGTGTTCCAAATTTTTTCCCTCCTTTTCCCCCACTCCTTTCCATAAATGGCAAGTAATTCAATACATGTTCAACTTGTGCAATTCTACACATATTTCCACAATTATCATGCTGTACAAGAAAAATCAGGTCAAAAAAGGAAAAAATGAGAAAGAAAACAAAATGCTAGCAAACAACAACAGAAAGAGTGAAAATACTATTTTGTGATCCACACTCAGTTCCCACAGGCCTTTCTCTGGATGCAGATGTTTCACTTCATCATAAAAGCATTGCAACTGGCCTGAATCATCTCATTATTGAAGATAGTAACGTCCATCAGAATTGATCATTGTATAATCTTGCTGTTGATGAGTACAATGATCTCCTGGTTCTGCTCATTTCACTTCGCATTAGTTCATGTAAGTCTCTCCAGGCCTATCTGAAATCATGCTGCTGATAGTTTCTAATAGAACAATAATATTCCATAATATTCATATACCATAACTTACTCAGCCATTCTCCAACTGATGGGTGTCCATTCAGTTTCCAGTTTCTAGCCACTACAAAAAGGGCTGCCACAAACTTTTTTGCACATATGGGATCTTTTCCCTCCTTGAGGTCTCTTTGGGATACACACCCAGTACAAACACTGCTGGATCAAAGGAGATGCAGTTTGATAATCCTTTGGGCATAGTTCAAAATTATTCTTCAGAATGGTTGAATCAGTTCAGTGTGAAAGCATTATTAAATCCTTGTTTTTAATTCAACTAACATATTGAGAAATAATATTTCCTCCATCTTAAAATCCTTTAGAGATTTTTCCCTTTTGTTTGGCAAAGGTAAAGGTAAAAAGTAAAGGACAGCAAAGGCATAAGGAATAGGGATTAAAGATGGAAACCAAAGTTATAACATAGCATCTCATATCATCAAGACTACTGCCATAATCCTGAAGTGATTGTACTATTAGCCCATCTAAGGACAGTGCCTTCTTTCTTTATCTCCTGAAGAAATTAAGGTTTTGATTAGGAGATGAAATATCTTTAATTATTTCAGGTTAACTGTAATCATCTGAGGGAAAAACCTTGAGAGAAGTGGTCAAATAGGTGAGAGTGGTTTAAAAAGATTAAATGACTCTTTTATTGGATTAAGAAGACTTCCTCCCCCAACATGTTTTATTATTTTTTTACATTTTTCTTGTAAAATATTCTTATAAATATTAATAAATATTGAGTAAGAGAGATGTCCAAGGTCAAGGAAGAAGGAGAGGGGAGGTAGAGAACTAAGTTTGGACATTTCTTTCACTAAATTTGGATTTAGAATCACAGTATCACAATAAAAAAAAAATTGCTTCTGGAAGGTTTTTTTTCTTCAATAACAGCATTGTAAACATAGTTTGTGCTTAAAAAGAGTCAAAGGGTTGGATATTAAGAGCTCAAATGAACTAACCATCTACCACAAACTGGAAAAGTTAAGCAACACTAAACCTTTCCCTTGAACAATCTAAATAATAAGTTAAGAATGCAGCAAGGTACAGGGCAAAGAGGACTACCCTGCATTTAGGGGAATTGGATTTAAGTCTCAGTTTTCTTGAGTTCTCCCAAGTCAATAATATGAAGAAGGATAGTGATTTAACTTCTTGGGATCTTTTAGTTCATTGTAAAATGAAAAACCTAATTAGCTAACTCAATAAGTAGGTCTTTCTAGCCTTTATGTTCTATATGATTCCATAATTATAAATTGAAGTATCATTTAATGTGATAGAAAACTTACTGGATTTGGAATCAGTCAAGGAACATTCAAATATGAAAAATCTACAGATTTATGGGAAAGAGTTCCAAACTTAGCTTTCCTATCTCCTACCTTTGACTTTGAAAGAAAAAAAAAAATCAATATTCTATACTAGTTTCTTTATCTCTAAAAATAAAATGTTAAGACTACAGGGCCAATTATAACATTACATCCCATTTTTTCTCATTTTCTCTACTACAAATGCATTTATTTTATTTATGTTTTACTTTTAATAGATTATTTTTGAGAGCTTAGAAGGAAGTGGAGAAGGAAGACAAAAATACTGACTTTGATGTGATTATGTGTGTAATTACTAGCTACTTATAAAAATGGAGAGAAAAACAAGAAAAAATAGTATTAAAGTCTTCTCATGTGGAAGCAATTTACTTTTCTAGAAGAGATATTACATGTGCTCAAAATTTCTTTCATATATATATATATATATATATATATATATATATATATATATATATATGTATATATAAATGTGAAGGGGGAAAAAACAAAATATAAGATTTATAGTCCCTAGTATAGGTTATTTGATTTTTCAAAAATTTTGCATTAAGGAACTAGGGGGCGGAGCCAAGATGGCGGAGAAGAAACACACTACTCAGTGAACGTCCTCACTCCCTCACAACCAATTAGATAAATTAAGTCTCAAAATTAGCTCAGGACTGATAGATACCACAAGGACTGGAAGCAAGACTTACCAGCTGAAGAGAATCTGGAGTTTCAACAGGAAAGGTCAGTTCTCAGGGGAGGAATAAGAAAGACCAGCACAGACGGTGGGGTAGGGGCACACTGCGCCCATTGCGCTGGGAGGGGCTCTGGGATCAGAGAAGCCACTGAGGTAAAGGAATCTGGCACAGGCTGTTAGCTCTTCTCTGCTAATTATTTAGCAGTTCAGAAGAGAAAGCCAAAATATTTTAAAACTCAGATTAGATTTCCCCCCCCCCACCCTGGGGCAGACTCGGCACCAGGGGGTGTGGCCTCAGCTACCTCCTGAGAATAGTTAAGAGACTGACAAGTGGGTGGATACGGCCCAAGGCAACACACACGGCCTAGCTTAGCTGGAGGGAGTGGAACTCAGCTCCAGGAAGTCCCAGAGAAGCTGAACCTTTGAACTAGGGACCGTGGTTTCTGGCAGACACTTCCAGTTTGAGCGCAGGGGCTTCTTACGTCACCTGCTGCAGACGTCCACTCCCTACCCGGACACATAGGCTGAGCTTCTTGCTGTCTTCACTATTCTACGCCCTCAAAGCACAGCAGTGCTAATCACCTCTGAGGCACTTCCAGGGAGGGGGTGGGGAACTCTCTCCCAGAGCTCTCTCTTAGCGCGGGCGCAGGGGCCGCTGCATCCATCCGGTCTGGGAGGAAGCTGGTATAGAAGTAAATAATTTCCTACCCCAGGGACAGACCCCAAAACATTTTTTAAGTATGAGCAAAAAAGCTAGAAAAACTATAGA
This sequence comes from Sminthopsis crassicaudata, assembly GCF_048593235.1. Lineage (NCBI taxonomy): Eukaryota > Metazoa > Chordata > Mammalia > Dasyuromorphia > Dasyuridae > Sminthopsis > Sminthopsis crassicaudata. Next base: position 81,660,255 of record NC_133620.1, read on the forward strand.
TTCCTTCTATACAGAGAAAGAGCGGGTATCCAACCCCGAGGAAGTTAACAGCAAAGATTCAGAAGATAACAACCTAAAGGGGAACGATTCCTGCCCCCCATCACATAACTCTCTCCTAGAAGAAGCTCTTAAGAAATTGAGGGAGATTGAAGAAAAATGGGGCAAGGAAAGGGAAGTTATGATAGAAAATAATAACGTCCTGAAATTGGAGTTGGAAAAAATAAAGAATTCACAGGAGATGCAGGGAAACAAAATTAGTGAATTAGAAAAGGTTAAAAAAACACAGGAAAGTAGGATTTCTGAATTGGAAAAGATAAAAAAGTCTCAAGAAAATAGAATTTCTGAATTGGAAAAAGAAAATAATTCTCAAAAAAAAAAAATTAGGGAAATGGAAAAAAATTCAATAGAGCAAAATAATTCATTTAAAAACGAAATTGGGCATTTACAAAAAGAACTAAAAACTGTGAAAGAAGAAAATAACTCCTTAAAAGTCAGGATGGAACAAATAGAAATGAATGATTCACAGAGAACCCAAGAATCAGTCAAACAAAACAAAAAAAATGAGAAGCTGGAGAACAACGTCAAATACTTACTGGGAAAATCTATAGACCTGGAAAATAGATCTAGGAGAGATAATCTGCGGATTATTGGACTTCCAGAAAACTATGACCAAAAAAAGAGCCTAGATTCTATTTTACAGGAAATTATCAAAGAGAACTGTCCAGAGATAATAGAAACAGAAGGGAAAGTAGATGTGGAAAGAATTCATCGAACTCCTTCTGAAATAGACCCTAAAAAAAGAACACCAAGGAATATTGTGGCTAAGCTGCAGAATTACCACACAAAGGAGAAAATCCTGCAAGCAGCTAGAAAAAAACAATTTAAATACCAAGGTGCCACAATAAGGGTCACCCAAGATCTGGCTGCCTCCACATTAAAAGATAGAAGGGCCTGGAACCTGATATTCCGTAAGGCAAAAGATCAAGGACTGCAACCAAGAATGAACTACCCAGCTAAGTTTAGCATCTTTTTCCACGGAAGAAGATGGTCATTCAATGAAACAGAGGAATTCTATATGTTTCTAAGAAAAAAACCAGACTTAAACAAAAAATTTGATCTACATCCACAAGACTGAAGAGAAACAGAAAAAGGTACACAGAACCCTTGAGAACTGTAACTCTGTTGTGGGTATATAAAAAATACTCAAGGATAATTTGATTTTACTGATATAAAAGAAAAAAAGGGGGGTGTAGTAAAGGGAAGGAGGTCGGTTCAGAAAAAGGGGAAGGAGTGATAAAAAGAGGGAAACTACATCCCAGGAAGAGACATAGAAAATACACCATATCTGAGGGAACTTAGTGAGGGGGAGAATCATTGTGTGAATCTTACTCTCATCAGAAGAGGCTCAAAGAGTAAATAATTAACATATTTGTTTTTCAGAGAATTTTCTCTCACCTCATTAAAAGGGGGGAGAGGAAAAGGGAAAAGGAAAAGGGGAATAAGTGAAGGGACTTGGAGGGAGGGGGGAGGGATCCTAAAAAAAAAAAAAAAGAGGGAGGGTTGCGCGTCACAAGGGGGGTCTGTAAATTAAATATCGGGGAGGGGGATCAGGGGGGTCAAGGGAAAAAAGCATAATCTGGGGATAATACGATGGCAGGAAATACAGAATTAGTAATTTTAACTGTAAATGTAAATGGGATGAACGATCCCATCAAACGGAGACGGATAGTAGATTGGATCAAAAAGCAGAACCCTACAATATGTTGCCTACAGGAAACACACTTAAAGCAGGGAGATACATACAGAGTAAAGGTAAAAGGTTGGAACAGAGCCTATTATGCTTCAGGTAAAGCCAAAAAAGCAGGGGTAGCTATCCTTATCTCAGATCAAGCAAAAGCAGAAGTAGATCTCGTTAAAAAAGATAAGGAAGGAAACTATATCCTGCTGAAAGGTAGCATAAATAATGAAGCCATATCAATACTAAACATATATGCACCAAGTGGTATAGCATCTAACTTTCTAAAGGAAAAGTTAAGAGAACTGCAAGAAGAAATAGACAGTAAAACTATAATAGTGGGAGATCTCAACCTTGCACTCTCAGATTTAGACAAATCAAACCACAAAACAAACAAGAAAGAAATTAAAAAAGTAAATAGAACATTAGAAAAACTAGGTATGATAGACCTTTGGAGAAAACTGAATGGCAATAGGAAGGAATATACTTTCTTCTCAGCAGTTCATGGATCCTATACAAAAATTGACCATATACTAGGACATAAAGATCTCAAAATTAAATGTAGGAAGGCAGAAATAATAAATGCCTTCTTCTCAGATCACAATGCAATAAAAGCTACATTCAGTAAAAAGTTAGGGGTAAATAGACCAAAAAGTAATTGGAAACTGAATAATCTCATCTTAAAGAATGACTGGGTGAAAGAGCAAATTATAGAAACAATTAACAATTTCACCCAAGATAATGATAATGATGAGACATCATATCAAAATCTTTGGGATGCAGCTAAAGCGGTAATAAGGGGAAATTTTATATCTTTAGAGGCTTATTTGAAGAAAATTGAGAAAGAGAAGATTAACGAATTGGGCTTACAACTTAAAAGGCTAGAAAAAGACCAAATTATAAACCCCCAACCAAAAATTAAACTCGAAATACAAAAATTAAAAGGAGAAATCAATAAAATTGAAAGTAAAAAAACTATTGAATTAATAAATAAAACCAAGAGTTGGTTTTATGAAAAAGCCAATAAAATAGATAAACCTTTGGTAAATTTGATCAAAAAAAAGAAAGAGGAAAATCAAATTGATAGTCTTACAAATGAAAAGGGGGATCTTTCCACCAATGAAGAGGAAATTAGAGAAATAATAAGGAGTTACTTTGCCCAACTTTATGCCAATAAATTTGATAACTTAAGTGAAATGGATGACTTCCTCCAAAAATATAGGCTCCCTAGATTAACAGAGGAGGAGATAAATTGCTTAAATAGTCCCATTTCAGAAAAAGAAATAGAACAAGCTATTAATCAACTCCCCAGGAAAAAATCCCCAGGGCCAGATGGATTCACATGTGAATTCTACCAAACATTTAAAGAACAATTAGCCCCAATGTTATATAAATTATTTGAAAAAATAGGGGATGAAGGAGTCCTACCAAATTCCTTTTATGACACAGACATGGTACTGATACCTAAACCTGGTAGATCGAAAACTGAGAAAGAAAATTATAGACCAATCTCCTTAATGAATATTGATGCTAAAATCTTAAATAAGATATTAGCAAAAAGACTTCAGAAAATCATCTCCAAGATAATACACTATGATCAAGTAGGATTTATTCCAGGAATGCAGGGCTGGTTTAATATTAGGAAAACTATTAATATAATTGACCATATTAATAATCAAATTAATAAGAACCATATGATCATCTCAATAGATGCAGAAAAAGCATTTGACAAAATCCAACATCCATTCCTACTAAAAACTCTTGAGAGTATAGGAATAAACGGATTATTCCTTAGAATAATCAGGAGTATATATTTAAGACCGTCAGTAAGCATAATATGCAATAGAAATAAACTGCAACCTTTCCCAGTAAGATCAGGAGTGAAACAAGGTTGCCCACTATCACCATTACTATTCAATATAGTACTAGAAACGCTAGCCTCGGCAATAAGAGCCGAGAAAGAGATTCAAGGAATTAGAGTAGGAAATGAGGAAATTAAACTATCACTTTTTGCAGATGACATGATGGTATACTTAGAGAACCCCAAAGACTCTGCTAAAAAGCTACTAGAAATAATTCAAAATTTCAGCAAAGTGGCAGGATACAAAATAAATCCACATAAATCCTCGGCATTTTTATATATCACTAACAAAATGCAACAGCAAGAGATACAAAGAGAAATTCCATTCCAAACAAATGTTGATAGTATAAAATATTTGGGAATCCATCTACCAAAGAAAAGTCAGGAATTATATGAGAAAAATTACAAAACACTTGCCACAAAAATAAAATCAGATTTAAATAATTGGAAAGACATTCAGTGCTCTTGGATAGGCCGAGCGAATATAATAAAGATGACAATACTCCCCAAACTAATCTATTTATTTAGTGCTATACCAATCAGACTCCCAAGAAACTATTTTAATGACCTAGAAAAAATAACAACAAAATTCATATGGAAGAATAAAAGGTCAAGAATTGCAAGGGAACTAATGAAAAAAAACTCAGAGGAAGGTGGTCTAAGTGTACCTGATCTAAAGCTATATTATATAGCAGCAGTCACCAAAACCATTTGGTATTGGCTAAGAAATAGACCGGTAGATCAGTGGAACAGATTAGATACAAAGGACAAAAAAGGGTACATCTATAGCAATCTAATCTTTGACAAACCCAAAGATTCCAACATTAGGGATAAAAATTCATTATTCGGAAAAAACTGTTGGGAAAACTGGAAATTAGTATGGCAGAAATTAGATATGGATCCACACTTAACACCATATACCAAGATAAGATCAAAATGGGTCCATGATTTAGGCATAAAGAGGGAGATAATAAATAGATTAGAGGAACAGAGGATAATCTACCTCTCAGACTTGTGGAGGAGGAAGGAATTTATGACCAGAGGAGAACTAGAGATCATTATTGATCACAAAATAGAAGATTTTGATTACATCAAACTAAAAAGTTTCTGTACAAATAATACTAATGCAAACAAGATTAGAAGGGAAGTAACAAATTGGGAAAATATTTTAAAAACAAAGGTTCTGACAAAGGTCTCATTTCCAAAATATATAGAGAACTGACCATAATTTATAAGAAACCAAACCATTCTCCAATTGATAAATGGTCAAAGGATATGAACAGACAATTCTCAGAGGAAGAAATTGAAACTATATCCACTCACATGAAAGAGTGTTCCAAATCACTACTGATCAGAGAAATGCAAATTAAGACCACTCTGAGATACCACTACACACCTGTCAGATTGGCTAAGATGACAGGAACAAATAATGACAAATGTTGGAGGGGATGTGGGGAAATTGGGACACTAATGCATTGCTGGTGGAGTTGTGAAAGAATCCAGCCATTCTGGAGAGCAATCTGGAATTATGCCCAAAAAGTTATCAAACTGTGCATACCCTTTGACCCAGCAGCGCTACTACTGGGATTATATCCCAAAGAAATACTAAAGAGCGGAAAGAGACATATATATGCCAAAATGTTTGTGGCAGCTCTTTTTGTTGTAGCTAGAAACTGGAAGATGAATGGATGTCCATCAGTTGGAGAATGGTTGGGTAAATTGTGGTATATGAAGGTTATGGAATATTATTGCTCAGTAAGAAATGACCAGCAGGAGGAATACAGAGAGGGTTGGAGAGACTTAAATCAACTGATGCTGAGTGAAATGAGCAGAACCAGAAGATCACTGTATACTTCAACAACGATACTGTATGAGGATGTATTCTGATGGAAGTGGAAATCTTCAACATAAAGAAGATCCAACTCACTTCCAGTTGATCAATGATGGACAGAGGTAGATACACCCAGAGAAGAAACACTGGGAGGGGAATGTAAATTGTTAGCACTAATATCTGTCTGCCCAGGTTGCATATACCTTCGGATTCTAATGTTTATTGTGCAACAAGAAAATGATATTCACACACATGTATTTTACTTAGACTATATTGTAACACATGTAAAATGTATGGTATTGCCTGTCGTCGGGGGGAGGGAATAAGGGAGGGGGGGTAATTTGGAAAAATGAATACAAGGGATAATATTATAAAATATATATATATATATATATAATAAAAAAAAAATTAAAAAAAAAAAATAAAATAAAAAATAAATAAATAAATACCTGAACTAGAATAAACTGTAATTGAAAAATGTTTTAACAAAATAAAAATTATAGATAATGTTAAAAAAAAAAAAAAAAAAAAAAAAAAAAAAATTTTGCATTAAGATAGAGAATTAATGTCATTAAGTTTATAATGACCTAAAAAGCCCCATTCACATAATCCCTATAAATTATAAAGGATTTAAGAAACCAAGAAATCCTATATGAACACTGTGCCAAAAGTGTCCCTTACAGAAACCCAGTGTAGGTGAAGCCTTTGTCTGAAGATGTCTAAGAAGAATGAATTCACTACTACTAACAGCTCTTTTAAGATAGTTTTAAGAGTTGTGGAGTTTTGCCTTGTATCAAACCTATTTCACTTCCTTACAACTTCTACTCATTATCCCAAGTTTTATCCTCTGGGGTAAAGGAAAAAAAAACAAAAAAATCTAATCACAAAGTTCTATATAATAGCATTTTAGGTAATTAAAGATAGCAATCATGAGTCATGCTATTGAAACTGAAATCCACCAACATTTTCTCTTATATTTTCTACTGTTTTCTAGCATATTTTGCTTATTAAAATGTTTTTAAATAGCAATATGTCATATTCTCATCTGTTAAATTTTATCTTTGTCTTAATAATCTAGACTAACTTCATTTACTTAAGAATATTTAATGAGAATCTTTAGACTATTCAAGGTCTTTTGCTAAAAGATAGTCCATTAAGAGATTTACAATCAAATAAAAGAGAGATGATTAGAAACAAATTTAATACATTAAAACTTAAATAAGATGGTAGAGTCAAGTTGCAGAGAAAAGATAAGGATTTTACTAATTTTCCCATATTTCCCTAAAAAACAACTTTAAATAATGCTTCAAAACAAATTTGGGGGGATCAAAACCCACAAAAGGACAGAGTAAAACAATTTTCTAACCCAAAACAAGTAAGTCAGCAAGAAAGATTTCTTTCACCAGAGTAATAGTAGAAAAGAATCTAGAACAAGCAATACCTACTTCAGCAAGTCAACAGAGGTAGCTTTCTCACCTTTTAGTCCACAGAGAATAAGGGAGTCCAACAATAGGTCAGAAGTAGATTACAGGGGTTTTGTTTATTCTTAGCACAGGATTTTGTTACTTGCCTTAACATGGATCTTATCATTCAGGTTTCCAGGCCCAAAGAAGGAAGAACACTAGCATATCATAGCCTGTGGCAATAGGGAAGCAAGGACTCTGGTCTTGGTTCCAAGTAGACTAGAGTACAGGTCAGGAGAGTAGTAAACAGACTTCTTATATCATACCACCTTGGAAGATTTGAACTCCCATAACTAGCTCTGAAAACAGTTATATAAAAAACTGAAACAAGGTACAGTACTTCCTCTACACCAGAAGTAAAGTTCAACTTTAAAATATAGTTATAAATCAAGAAATAAATCAAGGCTGGGAAAATAAATAAACAATAAAAAGCAGCTGACCATAGAAAGATACTATGGTAATGAAGAAGATCAAAACCACAAACTTGAAAGAAGAAAAACAAAGGAAAAATAGCTGCTACATCAAAAACCTTAAAGAAAATAAAAAATGTTCTCAGTTTAAACATAATTCCTTGAAGAGTTTAAAAAGGATTTTTAAAATCAACTAAGAGAAGTAGAAAAAAATTGGGGGTGGGAGGAACAACAATAAATAAAGTGTTATGAATGAAAGAAAAGATTTTTAAAAATAGTTGACAGCTTGGAAAAGAAAGGACAAAATATACTAAAGAAACTGACACACTGTAAGCAAAAATGGTAAAAAAAAAAAAAGACACAAAAATCCACTGGAAAAAAGTCCTTAAAAATCTGAATTGGCCACAAGGAAAAAGAGGCACAAAAATTAAAAGAACTTTAAAATACTAATGATTCTATAAGACATCAAGAAACAGTAAAACAAAATCAAAAGAAGAAAAAAGAAGAAAATGTGAAAGAGCTCACTGAGGACAGCTAGGTGGCACAGTGGATAGAACACCAGCCCTGAAGTCAGGAGGATCTGAGTTCAAATCTGACCTCAAATACTTAACTCTTCCTAGCTGTGTGACCTGGGCAAGTCACTTAATCCCAGTTGCCTCAGCCAAAAAAAAAAAAAAAAAAGAAAGAAAGAAGAAAAGAAAAAGAAAGATCTCATTGAAAACAAATTATATAGGAAATAGATCAAGGAGAGATTATTTTAAAATTATTACACTACTTGAAAGCCAAAATGAAAAGAAAAAAGGTCATAATTTCAATAAATTATCAGGGAAAAATGCTCTGATAATCTAGAATCAGAGGATAAAAGAGAAATTTTAAAAATCACCCATTTCAAAGCTCTCAGATAATTCGGAAAGTCAGAAGCAGTCAGAAAGAAACTAAAATATCATGGAGCCATAGTCAACATAACAAAGGATTTAGCAGCTTCAACATTAAAGGATCAAGGCTTGGAATATGATATTCTAGAAAGCAAAGGAAATTATTACAACCCAGCAAAATAGAGTATAATCCTTCTGAGGAAAATGATAGACATTCAGTGAAATAGCGGATTTTCAAGCATTTCTGATGAAGACACTAAAGCTGAATAGAAAATCTGACTTTCGAATACAAAATTTAAGAGAAGCTTAAGAAGATAAACAGTAAAGAGAAGTCATAAGACATTCAATAAGGTTAAACTGTTTCACATAGGAAGATAATACTTGTAGTTCCTAATAACTAAGGAGTCAGAAGTAGTATACATGTGGACAGGCGGCAAAAGTGGAATTGAATATGATGAGATGATTATCTAAAAATAGCAAAATTAAGAGGTGAGAAAGAAGATTTCACTAGGAGAAAGGAAAAAAGAAAGGTAGGATGAGATAAATTATGTGACAAAATAGCCACAAAAGAGTTTTTTTGTTTGTTTGTTTGTTTTGTTTTGTTTTGTTTTTTCCAGTGGAGGGAAGATGGAGGACATGCAGGGAGAGAGTATTTAAATCTTACTCTCATAAGATTTGGTTCAAAAAGAGAATAACATCTACAATTTGTTGGGCAAAAAAATCTACCTTTTCCTACAAGAAAGAGGGGAAAGAAATGAAAGAGAATGGTAATAAAGAAACTGCAGGCTGTGGAAGATGATAAAAGTAAAATACTTTTGAGAATAGACAAGGTAAGAGGAGAGACAGAAACAGACAGACACACATACACACATACACTGAGAGAGAGAGAGAGAGAGAGAGAGAGAGAGAGAAGAGGAAAACAAAATGAAGAGAAATACACAGTAATCACAAGTAAAAAAAAAAAATTCAGCAAGAAAAAAAGATAACTTTGATAAAGAATTGAGTCAAATATACAAAATAAGAGCCATTCTGCAATTGATAAGTGGTCAAAGGATATGAACAGACCCTTTAAAAAAAAATCAAGTTATCTAGAGTTGTATGAAAAAATGCTCTAAATTGGTATTGATTAGAGAATTATAAATTGAAGAAATTCTGAGCTACCATTCCATTCATCACATCGGCTATTTAATAGGAAAAGAAAATGACAAATATTGGGGGCTTATAGGGATACTGGGACACTAATGCACTACTGGTAGAATTGTGGACTGATTAAACCATTCTGAAGAGTGAGTTGGAACTATGCCCAAAATGCTATAAATCCATAGATACCTTTTGATCAAACAATACTAGGTTTGTATCTCAAAAATATTCCAAAAATAAAAAGGAAAAGGAAAAAGAAAAATGCTAAGTACAAAAATACTTATAGCAGCTCTTTACATAATGGCAAAGAATTAAGATTTCCATCAATTAGTGGATGGATAAACAATTTGTGGTACATGATTAAAATGAAGTACTATTGTGCTACAAGAACTGAAGAGGAGAATGCTCTCAAAAAAACTGACATGAACTGATGCAAAGTGAAGTGAACCAAGAGAACATTGCATGCATTAACATCAACATTATATAATGATCAATGGTGAATGATAGGTATTCTCAGCAATACAAAGATCCAATGCAATTTCAAAGGACTTATTATTTAAAAAAAAAAAAAATGCTATAAATCTCCAGTGAAAAAATTTATGGAGTTTAAATGCAGAGCAAAACATATTTGTTTGAACTTTGTTTTTCTTTTTTTCTTGTTTTTTTTTTTTTAATTTCCTCTGTTTTCTTTTGTTTAATTCTTTTTTCATTCATATCCAACCATTTTTGACTGTATTGGGGGTTTTCTTGGCAAGGATACTAGAATGGTTTGACATTTCCTTCATTTTGCAGATGGGAAGACTGAAGCAGGCAGGGTTAGTTGTGTTGTCCAGATTCACACATTGATCCACAGTAGCTGGGGGCAGGAAGACCTGACTCCAGGTCCAGTGTCCTGTCCACTGTGCCTCTCAGTTGCTTACATTTTCTTTCAGAACATAACTAATGTTGAAAAATGAGTGTACATGTGTAACCAATATGAAATGCATGCCTTTTCAAAGTGGGGGGAGAGAGGAAAGAATTTGAAACTCCAAAAATTTTAAATGAATAATTAAAAGTATTTTACATATAATTGGGAAAATATTAAATTTTTAAAGTTATAATACCATAAAATTAGAGGGCCATAAGACTGGAGAAAAATAAAATGCCATTTCTGGCAGGGAAGAGCAAAAAAAAATCTCATAAAAGAGATATTATAGGAACACAGATTTAAACCTATAAAGGACTTCAGAGGTCATCTAATTCCAACTCTTCTTTGCAGGAGAGAAAACTGAGACCCATATCAGTGATCTCTCCACCATCACACCAGTGATTAAATAGTAGTGTCATTTCATATGATAACCAGTCTTCTAACTTCATATCAGTACTTTATATATTCCACTATCATGTTTGGGCTGAAACTAGATAAAATAGGTAAGATAAGATTTAAATAAACAAAGATTTTAAAGAGTATTACTAGATGATAAGAAATATTTGAATAAAAACAAATGAGGAAAGTATTGAATATATATATATATATGGAAAAGTTCTAGTTTATTTTGAGTGTGTATATGTGTATTTAAAATGAAAACTATCACATAGGATTTTCTATAGGATATAGGTAACATTTTTCTTAAGCATAGGATTTAATATAGGGATTTGTTTTGCTTGACTATGCGTATTTGATGCAAGTAATTTGTCTCTTTCTCTTCCCCCTTCCATTGGAAAGAAGGGGAGGGTGAGTAAAATGTACTGGCTGGGCTAAGTTATGCAACCCAAGAGACTGCCAGTTTAATGAGTTTTGTAATGCGTGGTTTGACGAGAAATATTATTCACTTTAAGAACTAGGTATTATTTTTAAATGTCTTTTTAAGGAAGATGATTAATTGAAAACATTTATAAAGTCTATGTTTAAGTGGAAAAAAGAATTCCCCAACTGAAGGGCAGACAGGATCAAAAGATAAGAAATGATTAGGGAAACAGTTTCATGTCATATTGACATTGCTCACTGTACCAATAACATTGAAACGTGCAGTCTGAAGTTTTGTTAATTGGAGGACATGGGATTTTGTTTTACTTATATATTTTCTAATTAGCTTCTGATAAGTGTGTATCTCTTTTCACTATATCTATTAAGTATTGGTGGAATAGTTTCATCTAGGTTTATATATGTATTATGATGAATTTTATAATCTATGCATTTACTTTAATGTGTTAGCATTTACAGTGTCATTTCTTTTACCTTAATAAGCTATTTTTAACATCTTAAAGTGCCATTGTTGGCAGAGATTAGTTTTATCAATATTATACACTATCATGGACATTTTGTTTTGTGAGTGCGTTGTTGTATAGATAAGTTGTGTAAGGTAAATTGTAGAGATTAAGGGAAGTATATTTCCCAACAGCCTTTGCTTAGAGAATTTAAATGTAACCATATAATGATTATCTATGTGTGTGTGGGACCTTACTCTTGATAGTATGAGAGCTTTTGGAGGAGTGAGTCAAAAACAAAGAGCAGCAGAGTGTTTCACTCACCTGGACCAGATGTATGATGCCCCAATTGTGATGCTACAAGATATTTGTACTCCATTTTGTAAATAGACATCTCACTGCAGCACCACATTTAAAATATTGAATCATGTTGCCATTGGGACACACACACACACACACACACACACACACACACACACACACACACTTGTTAAAGTTGTTACAATAGGGAAAACCAGTAGAAGATAAGCAATATTCTTCCACATGTATTGAGAAGAATCCTCAGAAATGTTTTCTCCCTGGGACCTGTTAGTGATTTCACATACTCTAAAGATTATTCTTTCTAAAAAACACTTTAAAAGAAGATATATAATCACAATAGTAACATCAATTAAGAATCAATGTAGCATATTGAATAGAATGATGGACTTTGAGTCAGAAGGGTTTGGGGACAGATGTGGCTTCTGGCATTAGTCAGCTGTGTGAGCACATGCAAATCAGGTAGTTAACTGATTACATTTCTGGCCCATGACATCTAAGTAAATGAATTCTTGGTAGATTTCCTGATAAGGAAATACTATCTCATTGGACTTTTATTTTTTTTTCCCAATTTTTGATATTGATCAGTATTTTCTAGTCAAAAGATTAAATATTTAGGTAAAAATTAATACAGCAGGTATATAATTTAGTTGTTACTGTCTATCACAGGTTCACGGGCAGAAAAATAATCATTAGAATATAGTCCAGCTTTTCATAAACATATGGAATTCTGATGTAAAACTAAGGTTCCCAAATACTAATAATGATTCAAAACCCTTTCCATTCTTTCATGTTTAATATTACTGAAGAATTTTTGATTGAATATAGACCTACCCTAGGGGAGAAATGAACATCATCATCCCCATCCAGATAATCAAGATTCCTCTTCCAATTTATCTTGAACATTTTTATGAGAAACAGAACACAAATGAACATAAGTACAAAATGTCAAATGTTTGCAACTATCAGTCATCCATAATTCTCTGAACTATGAAGGAGTTTTAACATTTTGACATGTTAAATAATCCATCTGGATAATGATAGTAATAGACTTGGTATTAAATTATTACTCCTCATAGTAGAAAGTTCAAGTTATCTGAACAATTTAACATCTACTATAACCTATACACCATAAAATGACCTTAAGGGAGAAGAAATTAAAAAGAGACTATTAAGACAGGGTGATGAAATACACTAATTAAAAGCAAAAGTAGTGAGCACTGCAGGAGCTGTATAATTGCCTTTTGTATTATTTTATCTAATATGCATCACATATGTTGTCATAAAAACTATCAAAAATGATTAATAGTTGTATAAATCATGGTATAAATTTCAGATCAGTACATTAAGTCCATTAACCTACACAGTATTTTTAGGATTGCCTCTTGTTCAGTTACAGTTTCCCTTCAATGTCAGATCCATTTTAAAGGTTGTAAACATCTAGAAGCATAAGCCTGGGAGAGAGACCTCAATAAGTCATCTAGTTCAGATTCCTGCCTCCAGCCAGGTTTGCACTTAAGCCATCCTGGAAAGATAAATTGCTACTTTTTCTTAAAAGTCTCCTTAGAAGATATTCAACAATGTACTTTAGAGGCCTATTCTAAATCTCCCAGTCTTCATTTGAGAAATTCTAGTGCCTAATACAGACATCATAATAAGCTTAAAATTTCAAGGAAATGATATTGGACTTCAAGACTTAAAGATACCTGTTTATTTTCTTTTATTTTTCTGTTTTTTTTTTTTCACCTATACATTTAGTTGGGATTGTGTTTACTTGCAGCATCTAAACTCTTGTGTTCAATTATTCTTAGATTTAAATCCAGTCTCAAACATTTATTAGCTGTGTGACCCTGGGCAAGTCACTTAATCCTGTTTGCCTCAGTTTCCTTATCTGTAAAAGAAGCTGGAAAAGGAAATGGCAAAGCACTCCAATATCTTTACCAAAACAAACAAACAAACAAACAAAAAACCCTAAAAAATGTCAGTCAGACACAACAATAATGATGTGGGGCTGTTTTGTTTTGTTTTCCTGATCTGGGTCAGTCTTATGAGGAGAGTAGAGGGTAATAAATAGAAATCTCAAGAGCTGCACAGGTGGCTCTAAATGGCAAGCCCTAGAGGAAGGCTGGCAGAACATTTTAGAGATCCTCCAAGGTGAAGTTTTGGCAGGATATGAGGAAGAAATGCACAGAATTAGAAAGCAGGAAATAGCTTTCATCTGTACCAGTGGAGAAATAATCCACATATATGAGACTATTGATGTGCTGGTATATAATCACTTCAATGTTGCTTAAACTATTGGCAAAACTTGATTAACCTGAAGCCTATAATCTGCCATTTACATAATTAAACCATTCAATAGAGCACAAAATAACCGCTTACATTAAGAAGTGAAATAGCCTTTCACATATTTGAAAACTCTTATTGTATACCTCCTTGATATAAAAAGAGAAGGGCAAAAAATGATGTTGCTGTTAGCAAAATAAAATTCAAAACTCTATAGAAAAGTATTCCTAAATGAATAATGTTTAGGTCTCGATTTCTACTCTAAGTGTAGAAAATAAGATTTTTTTAAAAAAATCAATATTACCAATAACTAATATATCACAAACATTACCTCTAAACTCCTCTGGCACTTTATATAGTAGACCCAAACTACCTCTTTAGCTTTGTTATCTATTACTTCCTTTTTTATATTCTATGGTCTAATCAGACTATCTGTCTTACTTTTCCTCACATGCCACTCAATCTCCCATCTTTTTGCCTTTACCTTGGACTTTCTCCATGTTTGAAATGTATTTCTCCATGTGATTTCTCACAAACTTCAGCTTAAAATCCAGCTTCTAAAGAAACCCTTTCTTAATTCCCCATGCTATTTTCCCCTATTTTAAATTATCATGTGTGTGGTGTGTGTGTGTGTGTGTGTGTGTGTGTGTGTGTATGTATGAAGAATTTGATTTTGGAGGCCAACAGACCTGGGTTTTAAATCTCACCTCTGAACATATATAAGCTACCTGATCCTGAATGAGTTAACTAATCTCTCCTTGGTCTAGGTTTTTTTAATATTTCAAAAAAGTCAGATTTCATATGTGTTTGTGTTATCTCAAACTAGAAAATAATATTTCTGACCTTACTAGATAATCCTTATGAGTTATAGCCAAAAAAGTCATTCCTTGATATTTAAATTTGAGGATATAGAATCTTCCAATGTTAACTAGGTTAATCTTCACTTCAATAGACATGCCTCTTTCAGCAGCCCTTATTTAAAATTATATTTTTTTCAGACAAGTAATAACTACTAAAGTTTATTCCCCCAATGTTAGCTTTTAGCATCCAGGTTCAGTTTCATATCAGATTAAAACAGAAACATCAAGAACTTTGATTGAGGTATGAAAAATTACTACAAAAATATTCTAGCACCACTCCCACTGCAAATAAAAATTATTTTATGATCACTTAATCTTTGTGCTCTCCATTCTAATTGCTCTATTTTTGTAGGTTTCTTTATATCCAATATGGATTTCAGAAAAATATGTTTTTCCATAAAATATTCTGAGAAATTTTGTGAAAAGGATTAGATTTAATCAGTTTTGTTACAGATGATAAAATCTGGAATAATGAGATAACAAAGAGATATATTTTGGCTTTGTGTGGCATATGTTTATGGATGTACTATTATGTTATTTTATGGCTATTCTTGTTTTTTTTTTTTTTTTTTTTTTTCACATTTTTAAAAAAATGTTTTGTGATGGATTTTTTTTTTTTTGACTGATGGGGCTTAGAGGCTAAAATTCCTAGTAGCAAACACAATCTCACACAAGAGTAACATTATCTCTCAAACCTTAATAGTTATTTATACCTCTGTGACCTACCCTTCAGGAAACCATTGGAACCTTCCCTAATTAATGCAATTAAGGTGACTAAGTGGACCCAAGTCCAGGAAAAGAGATCCTCAAGATAATTAGTGCACCTAATACAATTGTTAATGGATTTGTGAATGGATACAACCATTCTGGAGAGCAGTTTGGGACTATGCCTAAAGAGTTATCAAACTGTGCATACCATTTTATGCAGTAGTGTTTCTACTAAAGAGATCTTAAAGGAGGGAAAGGGACTCACATGTGCAAAAATGTGGTAGCAAGAAACTGGAAACTGAGTGGATGCCCATTAAATTGGAGAAGGGCTGAGTAAATTATGGTATATGAATGTTATGGACTATTATTGTTCTGTAAGAAACGATCAGCAGGATGATTTCAGAGAGGTCTGCAAAGAATAACATGAACTGATGCTAAGTGAAATGAGCAGAACCAGGAGATTTTTATACACAGCAAGAAGACTATAAGATGATCTATTCTGATGGATGTGGCTCTCTTCAACAATGAGATGATTGAAGCCAGTTCCAGTGATCTTGTAATGAAGAGAGCTATCTACACTTAGAAAGAGATTGTGGGGCCTGAGTGTGGTTCACAACATAGCATTTTCATTCCTTTTGTTATTGTTTGCTTGCATTTTATTTTATTTCTCATTTTTTTTTCCTATTTGGTTTTATTTTTCTTGTGCAGCAAGATAATTACTTAAAAAACATATGCATATTGAATTTAACGGTATATTTCTACCATATAATTAGATCATTTGCCATCTAGGGATGGGTTGAGGGAGGAAGGGAAATTGGATCACAAGGTTTTGCAAGAGTTAATGTTGAAAAATTATCCATGCATATGTTTTGAAAAATATGCTTTAATTAAAAAAAAAAAAAAGATAATTAGTGTGCCATACCTACTCCCAAAGCTACACTTTTGGGAGTCAATGCACACACTATGCTGAGTTTCTAGGACTTTTGGTTTCTGAGATTGTTCCCAAATGTTTATCACTTATTGTCATTTTCATATTCAGTCACTGATTTTTAAAGGCAATTTTTTTTTTTTTTAATCACAAATAACACTCTAATAAGAAAGTCCTTCTAATGTAATTAAAATTCAATGATGAAGGAGGTTCACTAATGGCTTTTTAAGATAAGGAAGTGTGATCTCTGTCAGAGGCAATACAAACACAGTTAAAATTTGGCTCTTTTTTCATTCTCCTGCAATCTTTACACTATGATTAAAACACTATTAAGAGTAAAAGGTGATTCTTTAATCATTAGTATTATTAACATTACAGAAGTATGCCTAATTTCTGTCCTAAAGGGCTCATTTTAAAATGTGATCTTTTGAAATCATAGAATATCAGAAGGGAACTCAGGTCATTTAGTTTAATCTATACCCAAATAGAAATAAATGTCATTGATTAAAAAGATTGATAACTTTGTTAACTCAAATTTTGTACAAGTCAGATTTAAGGGACTCCAACTAGAAGAGATTACTCAATATTCTTCACATACTTCCTGAATTACCTGAATTCTTCCAAAGCCTCCCTCCACATTTGACCAATTGCAATTCTACCTATTTCTATAAAGTTTAATTTAAGCCCATCCTCCATGAATATTTATAGGATACTCTGTTAGACATTTATGTAGCATCTTATTTTGAAACTATCTGATCTACCTATCAACCAATGTTTTACTCATATTTGTATCTTTTCCCCTTACTAGAACTTACTTATAAGCTCTGTGAAGTCAGGGATCATGTCTTAGCTATGCCTTGTATCACTCCAAATTCTAAGGACAATACAATTCATGTAATATGTTTACTAAAATAATATTAATGCAGTGGTATTCTCTTGAAGTGTTGTTACCTGAATGCATCTCCATTATTTATGAATCCAAAGCATCCAGGAATGGATTTTAGCTGTATCTATTAGAATTACACATTCATCTCCTTAGGAATTTATTTCAAAGTAACTTGACTATTAATCACTGCTATTGAACCTCTACTCAGTATGACCCTTACTTGACTCCATCCTTATTATCTTCTTTCCCAAGCTCATTTTTAATCTGATCCATCCTTCCAATATATATACATATAATTTGTACAATGAGTGCTATGTCATTCCAATTATTATTGCTCAGTTTCCTCTCCCAAGTTAGAAAGGATCTCATGACTCAGGTGAGATAAGAGAGTGCAATAAACTTTTAAAGGTACAGATGTAGATACTTTCCCTGGGAACTAATTTCCCTCCAAACTTGAAAGAGAGAAAAGGGGTGATGATGATGCCTCCACAGCATATATTCTGGTTGAATAGGAGCTTTCTTAGTTCTCTTGATTAGTGCCAAGAGGATCAGTGAGAAAGAAGGGATTTGGGTTGCAGAAGAGAGGAGAGAAAAATAGGCAAGGAGCAAGGTAACTGTCTTAGAGCTGAATCTAACTCCTGCTGTCATGAATAGTATCCTTTCCCTCTTTCTGGGTCGAAAAGTAATAGCTACAGATGTCCTCCCAGCTGCAGTTCCCATAGTAAAAAGCTACAATTGCAAGAACTCATTGCTTCACAGTTATGGATAGGTGCTGACAAACAATGCATTTCAAACCCTGAGAGTCTTTGGTTTAATTACTAGTTGAGTTGCTAACATCTCTTTACCTCTCCCTATGTGCACCTCAGGCTTCTTGGGTGTACTGATACAGCAGTTCAAGGAGTTCCAAGATGATGGGATTGTCAATCTGTGATTCTAGTTATCCAGGTGAATACTTGGAATACATTGAGGACTTATCACCTATATTCTGTAGAGTTGGTGGTTTAGAAAATGAGTAAGGAAAATGTTTGTGGTCTGAATCATAATTCCTATTGTATGTCTTACATATTATTTAAATAAATGTCCTTTTGCCTTGCTACATTGTCACATTAATGGTTAAGTAGTTAAAAATTGGGGATTATAAACCACTACTCATAGAAACCTGAAAAAAGCAATGGGATGCCTATATAAACAGATCTCTGGGAGAGTTGAAAAAGAGCTTTCAAAATTCATCCACGCTGAAGAAAAGGGGCTTAATCTACATCTGTGGTGATTTGGAACTGTATGGTTAGGGGAGTTAGGGTCATAATGGGGTCATAAATCACATATAATCATTTGTATGACAATCATCATAAGATCAAAAAGATCATATAGTTTTATAATTGGATCATAAAAGTCACTTTAATTAACCATCATTTACATAGTATAACCTTGTTTTACTTGAGGAAACTAAGTTCTAGAAAAGCTCACTTGTCAAAAGTCACAAAGTTCACAGGAGAGGGATTAGAACTCATGTCATGTAATGAGAAATAATTACTTGTTTATTATATTAATAACCAATTTTATATGTGGGACCCAAAGATCAATTAGTATTACATTAGTTATTAGTAGGGTTTTATTTCCTCATTCTAAGTCCAGTTCTCTCCTCAGTCTTGGGCAGAATTACATCCAACTGGGATAGTTTATTTCTGATGAAAGGATTAAGAGAATCCAATCTAAATAAATTTTATCCCATTGTTTAACTCAGGTAGGACTGGGTGGAGAAGAGATTTTTTTGAATAGTTTCTGGAGGCATAGTGATCTAGGAAAACATAGACAAGATCAAAATCACAGCCCCCTGGTCCCTCCAGAAAAAGCCCACCTCTTATTATAATATTCATTCTCTTGTTAATTGTTAACTAATCAGAGTAGATTATATCCTTCTGGGACATCCCCTTTTCCAAAGGTTTTAAACATTTGGAGACCTCCATTCAGGGTCTATTGTTATTGAGAGAACCAAAGACCACAATTTATTGATTTTCACTAGCATAATTAATAGGCTGATTGTTACTTATCCAGAAGCCCTGTCTCTTGGACTTTTTGTTTACAACCTCCAAGTTCAGTGTTCTTCCTATTATACAATAATGCCTTCTTCACTTAGACATTTAACAGCATAGTTCTTGACTGTATGAATCCTACATGTGGAACCCAATGAGTACACACAAGAATGACTATAACTATCCTTTACCAGTAGATTAGCAAATGGAAGAACTTCCCCCAGAGATCAGGAAGACATCAATTTACTTGAAAGAAAGAGGAATGTGTTTGACCTTATGGAAAGTAAAAATAGTGGGAGGGGTAGGGAGGAAGAAAGATAACATTGCCCAGGTAATCTAACTGAAAAATCTGTGGTTAGGAAAGGAAAACCTCAGAATAACTCTCACTTGCAATTGACTGAAAACATTTGTGTTTAAATATGCCTAAATATCTCATTCTTTTTTGCCCCAAGAAAGGTCAATTATGTGATTTCATAAGAAAGGGAGAAAAGGAGTAGAGAATGAGTCAATATATCACTAGAGAATGATATGAACCTGGTCAACAAATTCATATGGGAAGAATGGCCATTTGAAAAAGTGATTACAATTTTATTTCAGTTTAAACCTACCATGAAATAAGCATAAAGATTTCCATATGTATTTATTCGATTCTAAGTCAATCATCCAGAGTATTATATTTTAACACAATATTTATTCAGCAAATATCTAGTATCTGCAAGATACCCAGCTAGGTAGCAACTACAAGTATTACAATGTTTTTTGAGACATGGTCTCTGCCCTCAATAGCTTTACAGTGTAGCAGAAGAGATAAGATATATTCAAAAAGAAAAATATGAAAGTTCAATAAGACTCTGTTATTTCATTAGAGGAGATCACTTGTATTTGGGAGTGATAAGGAAAGTTCTGTGGAAAGATGGAATTATACTTGGACTTTGAAAAATGGATAAGAATCTTAGAAGAACTAGAAGCAGGGTATTAAGTGTTAAAAGGAGGGAAAAAAAGAGTCTAGGAAATGTAAATAAAATTCATCAAGGTATCTATTTAAGGAATGAATAGAGCAGATTAATGAACAGGTGAAAAAACCAGTTTGGCTAAGACAATAAAGATAAGTTTAGGCAAGCATATTTTCATCTTATTTCTTATAAATCTTATCAGCTAGGGAGGAGGATGGTGCTTGAGGAGGTAGGGAAGAGTGGGTGGAACTGTGAGTTGCTCAAGGTGGTGAACTCCTTCCACCAGATGCCAAAGACTTGAGGCATTAAGAAAGTTAAGCATGTTGCCCAGGGTCACACAGCTGGCTTCCTACTCCAACCCCACAACTTTATCCAAAATGCCATGTTGTCTGACATTAGAAATTAAGTTTAATTTGTGAAGTGTACTATTACAACACTGATGATGTTAATGTCATTCTTAAAGTGAAATTAAAAATTTTGAAATTTTAAATTAAAA
The DNA here is from genome assembly GCF_048593235.1 of Sminthopsis crassicaudata. Lineage (NCBI taxonomy): Eukaryota > Metazoa > Chordata > Mammalia > Dasyuromorphia > Dasyuridae > Sminthopsis > Sminthopsis crassicaudata. The sequence continues at coordinate 81,681,225 of NC_133620.1, forward strand.
ATTGAGTTAGTATTATTTCCTAATTTGAAAGGCTAAAGAAAAACGATGACAACACTGCAAAGATATTACAAATAAGCAATAATGAAACTAAAGTTGCTTTATATATCGGGAACTGAAAGAAATCTGGAAGCCCCTAATGGGAGATACAGTATGCTTCTAAAGTGTAATGGACTCTATGTTCCTTTTTTCTCCCTAAAATCTCTAAGCTTCTTTAGAAAATAACAAGTTCTATTATTGGTGGAGATTCAATCAAAGATTATATGATGCTTATTAATGAAATTATAAAATAAATTCATAGCCCTGAATGGAAGTCTAGAATCTCAAGATCTATAAAACTTTCAATCACATTCTTGTCTGTATCTATAAGAACTTGGGCAAAACACTTTACCTCAAAGCCCAATTCTTCAAATGATAAATTTGACTAGATTAACCAATCAATAAACATTTATTAATTTCCTAGTATGTGCCAGATACTGTGCAAAATACTTTTAACATGAAGTCTATATTTTTTTTAAATTTGAATTTATTTCTATATAATTGGCCTCCTTAAGTAATCTGATGTGTTTTTAAACATTATTCTGAGAATTTTATGGTTTTCTCTCACTTTCAAAGAGGATCTATGATATACAAAAAAAAAAAAAAAAAAAAAAAAAAGAATAAGACCTTCTTGACTAAATAATGTATAAATTCCTCTCCACCAATCTCCGAATTCAGTGGTTCTTTAAGTCATCTTTTTTGGTTTCATTTTAATGGTAATAAGCATACATATATGAAATTTATGAGGGTATCTACTTTTGCTCTTTTCATAGCTCACTGAATAAGAGAATTAATTATGAATGTTTCCAATAAAATGAAAATAATTGCTATTTGAGATCAAACTAATATAAGTTTAGTAGCTTTGTTATAATTTGAGTAAATAATGTTTTTTGGCAAACTTTTCTAGTTTATAAGATACTTAGTAATGAAATTCTTCCAATACTTCCAATGTGTTTTTGTATTAATAGCATGAATTTATCCTCTAAAGAGAAGTTTTAAAAACATAATCACATTTGAGAAACTGATTCAAAGAAAGAAAAGTTAAAATCTCTAGCTAGCTAACTAATATATTACATTCTTTCTCGACCAATTATATCAAACAGCTTTACTAAGTTTCCACCTATATGCTGTACAGTATCCAGCTTAAAGGATTCATATAACTTATTTTAATAACTTTAAATTTATCAGTAGCTTAGTAAGGATATGAACTTAACTGATGTTTATTCACCTTCTCAGGAAATTTATAAATTCTCTACTGATGAAATGTTTCTATTATACAGAACAAAATCAGTACTGGCGTTATCAAAAACTAAGATGAAAAGTTATTTGAATAAGGCAATATGCATGGATGAGGACTGGGAAGTCTTACTGCAGAAAACCAGCTATTAAGTCTTCTGCATTTGAAGTTTTTTTGTTTGTTTGTTTGTTTGTTTTGTTTTGTTTTTTAATCACTCAGAGGACAGATACATTCTGTTTATATTTCAAATTATAATTCTTTACTCTCCTCACAACCAATTAGTAGGATCCATCTATGAATAGCAAGAAGTTCTTTTACTTTCTCTGCTTTAACATTCATTCCTAGAATGTGCTAATTTATCAGAGAGAGAACAACTAAAGCAGAGATAAAATAATGAGAAAATGTTTTCAATGGTGAGGAAAATAAAACCAATCTTCTATAAAAAAATAGAATAAAGTACAAATGATCAAATTATCAGTGGTATTTTTTTTTTTTACAAAATTTGTGTTTTTCAGAAAAGTTAAATTTTAAAATATTAAACTAGTAATTGGCAATTAATTTTTAAAGAAGCAAAATACTTTCTTTGGAATATACATTATGTTGAATATAATCCATATTTTGAATCAGGTTTGTATTATAAAGAAATTGTTAAATTATAAGAAATATTAATTATCCTTCTGTGTGAATTTGCACAGGTTTTACCATTACTTAAATGAAAAAAAAAAAAAAAAAGTAGGTCCAACTTAGTTCAAAATTTTAAAACAGTTGACACTTTTTTTTGTGACCTTAGTTTCCCTGATCTCCCCCATTGATCCCTTTAGTGTTTCTCCTTCTAAAACTAAGTTTTTACCCTTTTCATGAGGCTTATCTTCCCCCTTATAATAAATTACTAGATCCTTCATTCCCATTACAGTCTTTAACAACCATTAAAAATCTTTTTTTTTTTTTTTTCCATGGACTTAAGTAGGGATTAGGACCATGGGCTAAAATAATGAAACCCTAAAAGTTGTAGTTTTATATGAGCTAAAGAAAATGGAATAGGTGTAAATGAGGGAAAACATACAGTATCACTGAAATTGTTATAAGATAGAAGATTGTCCATTGTCTTAATAAGTAAGGCATTTCTCTATCAAAGTCTAACTTTCAAAATATAGAAACCTTCTTGAAAATGCTTCAATTTAGTGTTTTAATGAAAATAATAAGAGAAAAGAAGATGTTTAGTATGTTGCTTTTTTTGTTTTCAATCCTTACCTCCACAACTGATAAATTTTGAGGGCCTACTCATTTATGTGTTCATTAAAGTTAGAAAAGAGGTATACCGTGTTTCCCCGATAATAAGACACTGTCTTATTATTTTTTTTGGGACTAAAAAACACCAGAGGGCTTATTTTCAGGGGAGGGCTTATTTTATCCTCCATCATGCCCCTTTTATCCTCCATCATGCCCATTTTAGCCTCCATCATGCCCCTTTTATCCTCCATCATGCCCATTTTAGCCTACATCATGCCCCTTTTAGCCTCCATCATGCCCCCTGAGTGCTTATTTTATTCTCCATCGCTTACTGAACTTACCGAGTTTTTAGATGGTCCTGTCTCAGCTCTACTCCGCGGCGCTGCTCTCAGTAGCGCCAGCAAGCAAATCACCAGGGAAGAAGAGGATGACGCGCTCACTGCTGCAGCTCTGATTGGATGCAGCTCGGAGCGCGACGTGCGTTTCACCCGGGAGGGGAGGGCGGCGCTGCTTACTGAAGGTACCGCTACGCAGCATATAGCGCAGGGGATCACCATGATGACCGTTTTCATAGTAAGTTCGATAGGGCTTATTTTCGGGGGAGGGCTTATTTTAGCGGAATATTAAAGAGTATGTGGGTGTCTTATTTTCAGGATAGGTCTTATTATCGGGGAAACACAGTAGTAAAGAGTACAAATAATTGGTCACAAGCAATTCAATATATGAAACAGTCAAAAGGTTGTTCCTTGAACCATGATGCAGAATTGGATATAATAATGTTATGAAATCAAACTTCCCAACTCACGTTATTTTGATGAATGATTAAATAAAACAATGGATTTAGGAGTGGGTAGGTGACATAAATGTCAGTAGCATTACTTCCCATGAAATTTTATAATTTAGTTTGATTATGCTTTGATTTTGATCAAGCTTGGGAATGAGGTTGGTTACTTATTCAAAATTAAGCATTCTGCTTTCAAGCAGTCATAAATGGAAGAGTTATATTCTGAAAGAAAACTAAGACTGGTTTATCACAATTTTAAAATTCAATAAGTTTTTTTTCTTTTGCAGCACATTCCCAATCTGTTATAAAAATAGAGTATTGCTAAGTTTATGACAAAAGTAAATAGTTTAGGTACCATGATTTTCTGGAATTCTCTTAGTTTCTTCTTTAGGTGCTTTAGAAATTTGTATAGTAGGTCCATGTACATACAGAGGAGAACTGGTAATATTTGCTTGTCAGAAAAATTAGCGGTATGATCTTGGCCAGTCCATTTAATCTCTTTGAGCCATTTCCTCATTTGTAAAACTGTTCTATAACACTTCTAATCTTGCAAGACTGTTTTAATACTCATTAAGATAACACATGTAAAGCACTTTTCAAATGTAAAAAAACAAAACAAAACAAAACAAAAAAAAACTATGTGAACACAAGCTGCTATTATTACTAGTGCTAACAATCAAAATTTAGCTGTTGGTTTTGAAATTTCTATCACTAACAATTCACAGATTGACTTGAACATAGCAAGAGCTTAATTATTATTTTTGAATAGAAATATTGTCAGCTTTTGAAAAAAGTCAAATAAATAACATTTTTGAACTGCTTATAAAATAGTAATTTATAAAATGTATCACTATATTTATTAGTGCACAATCTAGATTTTAACTATGATCCATGTTACATTGCATAGTTTATATGACTATTGGACCTGGAATCAATAAAACTTGAGTTTAATCTGTTTTCACACATAATTGTATGACTCACAGCAAGTGAATTCATCTCTATCTGTTTCATTCTACTTATCTGTAAAATAAGGATAATGAAAGCGCTATCTCACAGAGTTGTTTTAGTTATCAAATGGAATATTACTAGAAATCACTCTGCAAACATTAAATGGCTATATAAATGCTAGTTATTATTACTATTATTATATGATTTTTAATCCAAAATTAGGCTATGATCATTTTAAGCATAGTTTGGCATTAATATGTTTCATTTATCATTTCCTCATTTTAAGTAAAAATAGACTGAATTTTCAATTTTTTTTGCTCCTAGTTTTTAACTAAAAATAGTAATTGAAATTTGGATCTTAACATTGAGACTTATTTCAAAATTCATTTTTTTCTTAAAAGATTTTTTTTTAATCAATAGTGCCTTTTCAATAATCAAATTTTTATTCTTCAAAAGTCAGTATGGTTTTCTCATTTAACAACAGTTTCCCTAGATCTGATCTTCAAGGTAAATTTACTTGGAAGAGCTTTCTTTAGAATGAAAGAATCAAAACTAAATTGAAGCAAGTCATGTGAAATTTCAAGTGACTCCTGTAAGGGATTGATAAAATTGGGCCTTAAAAGGATTAAAAAAAAAAAAAAAGAAAAAAAAAAAGAAATCTTACATATGGCTTCTTTACTGTGTTCCATTTAAACTTGGATATACTTTCTTGTAAGTTTTCCTTTTCTCAAATTATGTTTTGTTTTTCAAATGCAATTTGAGCTAACATTTGAATCAAATTTAAGTAAATGTATGCAGTCTGCATTATTAAAAATATGTGCAAAGTCCAATGTTTTCACCCCTCAGCATTTTATGTCTAGAAACAGAAAAACGATAACAAAAAAAAAAAAAAAAAAACTTTTAAAGTCATATAGTTGGCACAGTGGCTAAAACACTGGCTATTAAAAGAGGAAAATCTCAGTTCAAACTTGCCCTCAGACATTTACTGTTAGTGACCCTAGAGAAATCACTTCACCTTTGTCTGCATTATTGTTCTCATCTGTAAAATGAAGGGAAACCATAGGATCTATTTTCCAAGGTTGTTAAAGGATCAAATGAGACAGTAGTTGTAAAATTCTTAATAAAAATTACTGGCATATAGTAGTAATAAATACTTGCTTTAATCCTTCCTATAAGCTAGCCTGTATCTTCCTATATCCATATATATAGTATGTCATTACAATCATAAAGAATAATTTATAATGACTATGTTTTGCTCATCAACATTTCTTACACTGGACATTTCAAAGAATGAACATAATATTTATAGAAATAAGGCTTCTAGGAATTAGGAAAGGAATGAAAATGGAATATGAAATGCTTTATGTGAGACAGGAAATAGATTGGACTATATTTGACTAGAATGTGAAAGAACACATTAACCTCTTATCATACAGAGAGAAGCAAAACAACCCATTAAAACAGGACATTGTGTTCAAGAGGAGGATTAGATATGACAATAATATGATTTTAATTAATCATAATAATTTTGATAACAATAACTGAAATTTACATAGCATTTTGCAAAGCACTTTTGCACAGATTATTTTATTTCAACCTCATAAAAGCCCTGTGGAATATCATATATATAAAACTATATATTAAATTACATATAATAATGTTACATATCATATATTATACCCATATGCATGTATGTATACTCATTTATGTACTTATTTATAATTATACAAATATAATCATAATAAGTTTTATAAGCCAACAATGTCTTGCTCCAAGCTAGCTTCTAGCTCATTTCCAGCATCATGCCCAAAGACCTGTACAAGTTTTGACTGAAATAATTCCCAAAGTATGAAACACACTCATTTACACCTATGAAGTAATGGGAATTCCCATGAAAAAGAAAAAAAAATCTGGGTTAGAATCTAGGGAAGATATCAGAGGCATTCTAATGTCAGGACTCTCTTAATTTGGGTTCCCTATTAGTATAAGATGAAGCACTCATAAGTCATTCGACAGTTAATTAAAAGGTTTACTCTGCCCTATGACATGAGTCTTAGTTTCAATAAGACATCACTCACTTCCACAAGGAAAATTGTCTAGTATCAGATTAGGATATGGTAAACTGTGGTTTTCAGAAATCCAATAGTCTGTCTATGGCTAGAATGAACTTTTAAATGCCCTTGTGAGACCTGGCAGCTGCATGCACTAGAGCCAAGAGACTGCTTTATCTCCTTTTAGGGAAAACCAATAATCAAGGATTAGAGAATAAGGAGTTGTCTGTTTCTTGCAGTATTAGGAGAGAGGTAAAAAGCTGCATCAGGGAAACCCCAGTAAGTCATAAACTGCTTTTTTCAAAGGTCTTTTTAATTAGCTTTTTAATTAATTTAACTAAGCCTACAAACTGTATATTGTAGGACTAATTTAACTTCCAATCTAATTTCTGACCTCATCATTCATTTGAAATTGTTCTCTCCAAATTTACTAATGACCTTTTAATTGCCAAATCCATTGACTTTGATCAGTCCTCATTCTTTTTGTTCTCTACAGTTTTAACCATGCTAACTACTCTTCATTTCATCTCTAGGAAATTTGTTTTCATTCTGTCTCTGTCTTCTGGTCTCTGTCTTTGTCTTTCTGTTGTTATCTCTGTCTCTGTCTGTCTTCCTCTTTATTCTCTTTCTATGCATCTCTCACTCTCTTTCCCTTCTTTCTCTTTTTTCTTCCTTCTTTTATAGCCATTCTCCCTCCTTACTTGACTCCAGTTCCACCCTAGCTATTTAATTTTTAAACTAGTAACTATGTATCTGAATATAATTCAAATACATTATGTCCAAGACCGAACTCATATCTTTTCCCTTAAACCTACTCCCTCTGCCTAATTTTCCTATTTCTGTAAGAGGTGCCAGTATCTTCAAAATCAACCAAAATAATAACTCCATAGCCACTCTAAATTTTCTACTTGCCCTCATCCTCACCTCCCAATTGGCTGCCAAGTTTTTCTGATTTTGTCTTCACAACATGTCACAGCAGTTTCTTTATCTCCATTCACAAGGCTACTACTCCATTTCAGGTTTTCATGATTTTTTCCCTAGATTATTTTAAATTGTTCTACCTAACTTAATTATCTCTCTTTTGCAATATATATTTTCACATTGCTGCCAAAATGATATTCCTGAAACACAGGTTATATCACATCACTCTGTTATACAGCATCTCTTTATGGCATCAGAAGCTGCCATAAGGCAGATCATATATCAAGGTTAAAACATACTATGGTTCCCTATTACATTAAGACTATACTGCTTCAGAGGCAGCTAGGTGGTGCAGTGGATAGAGCACCAGCTCTGAATTCAGGAGGACCTGAGTTCAAATCTGATCTCAGACACTTAACACTTTCTAGCTGTATGACTCTGGGCAATTCACTTAACCCCAGACTCGAGGGAAAAAAAAAAAAAAAAAAAAAAAGAATATACTGTTTGCCACTTAAATCTCTTCGTAAAATAATTCATACCTATTTTCTCTAGATTTGTTAAATTTATCTCCCTTCAGTCTTTTTCTGGTGCATCTAAATCTCAAATTATATTCTACCTTCTATTTTGCAAAAGATACTTCCACTACATATCTTCAGGTCTTATAGCTCCTTCTTACCTCTACTTCTTAAAATCCCTGGTTTCTCTATCACTCCAACTGCCAAAACTTTCTCCTTAGATGGCCTTGTATTTATTTTGCATGTATTTTCTATTACTTATATTTGGGCACATAATTCCCCTAACAGAATAAAATTTCCTTGAAGGAAGTAATAGTTTTGTCTTTTTGATAAAGAGTATCTTCTCCATACCTAATTAAAATTTTTATTCATGGATTATTTGAAAACTGATCCCAATCCCACTACACCTTCCATAATAGGTAAACTAAAGGGCATACCAATTTATAGTATTTTTTAAAGATAGAGAGTTCAGGCCATCAGTACATGCTATCATTGCTTGCTGTTTGTTCTTTGTTCTCAAAAAGAACCACAGCATCAAGAAGGTAATGCTATGACTTGCAAGTGAATTTCTCTCCAGAGCCATCTAGACCCACTGGATGACTGGAGATGGCTCCCCAATGCAGGGGAGGGATCTTGGCATTTTAAAATAAGGACTTTCTCAGGTCTCACTTTTACTGAATCAATGCCCATTCAATGATCATGCTACCAATCTACAAGCAAATATATGCACTACAATGACATAGCATAACATAAGAGAATCATAAAACTAAGTGTCAAGGTATCCTGTTCTGCAACTAACTCTGGCTATATGACCCTAAGAAAGCCACTTACTCTCACTGGTTGAGAGGTTTTTAATCCATAATATCAAGAGTTGGACTAGATCTTTAAGAAATTAAAATATCATATGTTTTAGTTACTAAGATCTATAATCTATAAGCTTCCCAACCACTTTCTAAGTAGATTGTACAGATCATGTATCTGTGTGTTTATGGAACTTTTTCATATTCATTTAGAAAGTAGTAAATAAATTCAAAGTATGATCACTTTTATTATTTCTTTTGGTCCCTGTCCTGCTGAGATAATCTGAATATAAAACATTTATTCACATCAAAGGAAGATCTTTGTTTGAATAAACTCATGGGACACACCACAAGAAAAAAGTCAATCATTTATTTGACAGAAGCAACATTTAGACATTGAACATTATAATCAGACAATAAACAAAGACAAAACCCAATTTTCAGACTCTATATATCATTTTTGGAACTAAATAATTTCTCTAGGCACTTGTACTTTCCAATATCCCTTTCAGGGCCTATGTCTATAAACATTATAAAATGTTTTGTGCCTAAATAATGAATATTGTTCTCCTCCAATAGGAAAAATCAATGAAACACTAATAAATTCATATAGTCTTTATATATCCATTAACAATGATTTTCATGAAAAAAAGTTTGATCACAAAGTGCATTTTGATTTTATACTTCTGTCTTTTGGTTTATAAGACATAAATAAGAATCAGAGAAGAGCAGACAAATATTCTATAATCTATAATTCTGACTGAATTATATAAATTGGTAACACTGAAAGTTTCACAATGGAAATAATTAAGTGTATGTTCTTTAACAGTGTTGTAACAAGTTCAATCAAAGAAATAAATAATAAATTAATGAAAGGCAATGTTGTGCTAGGCATTATAGAGAAAAAGAAAGAAGTATAAAACATAGTTCTCACCCTAAAACAATAACAACAGTAACAACAAAACTTTATAAACCTACTGGGAAGACAAAGCATGTGTGTGTGTGTGTGTGTATGTGTGTGTGTGTGTGTGTATGTGTATGTGTGTGTAGATGTGTACAAAATAACAGCAAGACTAAGTGATGATCAACTATATAGACTTAGTTCTCTTCAGCAATAAGGTTATCCAAGACAATTCCAATAGACTTGTAATGGAAAGTGCCATCTGCATCCAGAGAGAGAATCATAGAGACTGAATGTAGATCAAAGCATAGTACTTTCACCATTTGTTTGTTTGTTTTCTTTCTTATGTTTTTTTTTCCCTTTTGGTCTTTTTTTTTTTTTTTTGCACAACATAAAAATATGGAAATATGTTTTAAAGAATTCTGTGTGTATCATCTATATCAGAATGCTTGCTATATTGGGGAAGGGGAAGGAAAAATAGGAAGGGACAAAAATTTTAGGACACAAAGTCTTAGGAAAATGAATGTTGAAAACTATGTGTATATGTATTTGATAAAAAATAAGATACTATTGAGGGGAAAAGATGGAATTTTGCAAATTCCCAAAGTCAAGTGAGACAGCTATACTTTTCCTGTTTAATCAGGGACCTAATTAACTATCCGATTTTATTGTCTGTCCTATTCTAAAACTTTATGTTATTCTGATTTGTCAAAGTCGTTGCCAGTAAAACCAAGATTTTGCCATTTTCAAAAGGCTTTAAGTGTGGCTCTAAAAGCAAAACAAATATGTTTTCTAAGTGCCTTACTATGTAAAGGGAGGCTCCTTATTTACAAAGCTAATGACTTAGTGATCAATTTACACATAAACTCATGTATGTAAAAAAACAGTCAACAGTTATATGCAAAAAATTCTTATTAACCAGTGAATAAAAAATGCTTCATGAGAATTATGAAAAAAATAAGTTTTTACTTAAAGTATAACCAATAAAGGCTCATGAATTTAATTTAAGTATAACTAGAAAAATGGAATTGAAGTTCTAGTCTATTTTGCCAACCAATGGCCAATTTGAAAAAAACTGTAAATATTAAATAATCCACTCTTCTGGGTGTAAAGTCAAGATGATGAAGTAAAGCACTCAATCAAGCTCTCCCATCATTCTTCTCCAAAAATACCAAAACATTAATTGTAATAGTTTAAACTGTATGTTAGAGTGGCAAGATTAACAAAAGATTAGAAAAAGACATTCTTCCAGCCTAAGGCAACACAGAAACTAACAAAAAAAAAAAAAAAAAAAAATCTGTGACACAGTGGAGGAGACTGACCTAGAGTTCACATGGATAAAACAATAGTGGTGAGAGTAGGTGGTGGTGACAAAAGCAGCATCAACTGAATTCAGGAGGTCTCAAGCTAGAGACAGAAAAGAGTCCTGACAACTGGTAAGAGATTTCAGGATACCACTTTGCTATCCCTGGATGCAGAACCAGATGCTTTTGGTCAACCACATTGCTTGTATCAATTTCTAGGTCATAGTTCAAGGGTAGAGAGAAGCACTTTCAAGCAAGGGGGCATATAAGCACTTAAGGGCACTTGCTGGACAGCTAATTGTTTATATACATTTCTTGGTCATTTCTCCAGGCTAGAGAGAGAAGTACTTTTGGTCAAAACAGTGGAAACTATGAGGGGTAGATAATAGTTTTGGGAAAAATATTATTGTCCCAAGAAAGGAGGAAACCTAAGGAGCAATATTAACTTCAATCCAATGAATCAGAAACTCTTCCTGATTAAGGCCCTGAATATAAACCAAAAAAGCACAGACTATATCTCATTCCAGATCATACCACCTAAAAACACCAACAATTTCCAAAATCTCAGGAGTAGCTCTGAAACAAGTATGAAAAATCCTGGAGATCGAAAGTGTTCTTCTCTCTTCTTCTTCTTCTACAACAGGAACAGAGCTCAATATTAATACAATGACCCAAATCAAGAAACAATGTGGAAAAATAAATAACAAAAAGGGACCTGATCCAGAAAAGTTCCTATTGTGACAAGGAAGATCAAGACAAAATTTCCAAATAAGAAAATGAAGACAAAATAGCTACAAATAAAACCTCAAAGAAAAATGTGAATTAGACATATACCAAAAAAGTTTATTAGTGTATATTTATTATGTGTATAAGTATTTATGTGTATATATACACACATATAAACCACACACAGACACACACACATATGTAAAGAAATGAAAGCAAAGGAAAAGAATTTAAAAAAAAAATTAAAAGATGATAAAAAGGCACAAAAATACAGAAGAAAACAACATTTTAAAAATAGAATGGGCCAAATATAAGAAAAGATACAAAAATTCATTGATGGTAATAATTCCTTAAAAGTAGAACCAGCCAAATGGAAAGAGTGGTAGGTACAAAAGTTTAGTAAAGAAAGTTTTAGTAAATTCTTAAAAATAATAATTGGACAAGTTGAAGCTAATTATTCTATAAGACAAGAAGAAACAATAAATTGAAGTCAGAAGGATGAAAAAGAGAAGAAAATGCAAAAAACAATAAATATTTACTTATATAACTGTGCTATTTATGTATATAATTACTTATATATTATAAAGAAAATGTATTATATTTATTATAATTTATATAATATAAAATAATGAATAAATAGTAACTGATCTGGAAATAAAATCAAATAGAGAAAATTTAAGAATTATTAGGTTACCTGAAAGTTGTGATAAAAAAGTTTAGGCATCATATTTCAAGCAATTATCAAGAAAAACTGCCCTATATCCTAGAACCAACGGATATTGAAAGAATTCACTAATCATCACATAAAAGACATACCAAAATGAAAACTCTGGAGCCACCAGGTTAAAGAAAAAATATTTTAAGCAGCATTTAAACAAATTAAAATACTCTAGAGTCAAAGTCAAAATTACATAAGATTTAGCAACTCATTAAAGGAGCAGAGAGATAAGAATATGAAATTTGGAAAGGCAAAACAGCTACAATTGCAACCAAGAATAACCTACCTAACAAAACTAAACATAATCCTTCAAGAAAAAATGAATATTTAATGAAGTAAAAGATCTTCAAGCACTACCAAGTCTAAATAGAAAATCTGACTTGTAAACAAATAATCAAGGGAACTATAAACTGAATGATATGAAAGCGAAATCATAAGGGACTCAAAATTAAACCATTTACCTTTCTCGGTGGGAAGATGATAAATATATTTTTAAAGAATTTTATTATTTCTAGGGCACTTAAAAAGATTCTACATAGAAAGATGGCATATGAGTAAGTTAATTATGGTGAATGATGCAAATAATTGGAGCAGTGAGAAAAAGGAATGCCCTCCCAAAAAGAAAGAACAGGTAAAGTTATTCATATTTTTAAAAATACACAAATAAAAATTTTTCTGAAGTAAAGGGGAAAATGAGAGTGGGGGGATGGATAGACACTTGAATCTTACATCTAAATTGTGTGTGGAGGGTGTGGGGATGGAGAAAGAGAGAGAGAGAGAGAGAGAGAGAGAGAGAGAGAGAGAGAGAGAGAGAGAGAGAGAGAGAGAGAGAGAAAGAGCGCAATAGGAATCTATCTTAGATACAAATCAGGTTTAAAAAGAGAAATAAGATTTCAACAAAAAGAGATAAGGGGTGGAATAAAAAAGAGCAAATAAAAGAAGGCAGGGATAAAAAAGAAAGAAGAATAAAAAGGACAGAAACTTTTAGAGAAGTGGCAAGGGAGAAAAGGGGAGAAGATAAATAAAAGAAAATAGGATGGAGAGAAATGCATAGTTAGTAATCATAACTGTGAATGTGAAAGGGATGAAGTTACCTATAAATTGGAAGTAGAATGGAGTGAAAAGCAGAATTCATCAACATATTATTTACAAGAAACATACTTGAAATGAAGAAATACTAATAGTTAAAATAAGGGACTGGAAAAGAATCATGCTTTAGATGAAGTTAAAAAAAAAAAAAAAAACAGGGTTAACAATCTTGACATAAATAGAAACAAAAGCAAAAACAAACCTAATTATAAAGAATAAGTAGGAAAACTACATCTTCCTAAGAGAAATTACAGACAATGATGTAATATCAATACAAAATATATATGAACCAAATGACATAGCACCCACATTCTTAAAAGAAAAGTTAAATGAATACAGAAGGAAGTAGATGCTAAAATTATACTGAGGGACTTCAACTTTCCTCTCTCAGACTGAGATAAATCTAACAAAGAAATAACTTAGAAACAAATTAAGGCAGTGAATAAAATTTTAGAAAAGTTAGATATGATAGTGATGAAATTCTGATTGTTATGTAATCAGCTCCATGTATTCTATAAAAATTATTGTCTTGCTTTGATGGGCTGCTACTCTTTCAAGGAGATTGACATGTCCAACATGCATAAACCTCATTAAAATGCCTTTGTCTAGGTTGGAATCTGTCTGAGGTTGAATTCTTTCAGAGGCAATAACATGCCATGTACCTGATACCTCTATATTTAATATCTACAAAATATTGAATGGAAATATTACAGAATATATCTTTTTCTCAGCTATTCATAGCACCTTCACAAAAATTAACCATATCATAGGGCATAAAAACCTCACAACAAAATATAGAAAAGCAAAAATATTAAATGCACTTTTAAAGATAATAATTCAAAAATTATATTTGATAAAGGATCATATAAGAATGGATTAAAAGCTAATTAGAAACTAAGCAATTATCCTATGGAATGAATAGGACAAAAACCCACAGTAACAAGCATAATTTTATTAAAGAAAGTGACAACAATGAGACATCATTCCAAAATGTGTGCAAATCAACCAAAGCGGTTTTTTAGGGGAAAATGTATCTCTATATTATAGATATCTCAATAAAAGAGAGAAAGAGCATATCAATGAATTGAGCATGAAAGAAAAAAGAAAAAAACAAACAAAACAAAACACATTAAATGAAAAGCACATTAAAATCCACAATAAAACATCAAAATAGAAATCCTGACAATCAAAGAAGAAATTAATAAAATGGAAGTTAAAAAATGAAATAATATAATTCAGGATTGGTTTTATGAAATAAAAGAAAAATAAACTAAATAAATTACTAATTTAATTTAAGAAACAAAAAAGAAAGCCAAGTTATTCATATCAAAAAAGAAAGGGATGAATGCTGGTGGCCTAGCAGTTCCAGATTTCAAAGTAAATTTCAAAGTAGGATTCATCAAAACAATCTGTATGAGGCTAAGAAACAGTGGTGATTAGTGGAATAAATTACATACACAAAATACTCTAGTAAGTGACTTGAGAAAACTAGTGTTTGATAAACCCAATGATTCTAAGTTTTGAGGGTGAGAATTCAACATTTAAGGAAAATTACTTGGAAAATTGTAAAGCAGTTTGGTAGAAACTAGCTTAAATCAACATCTCATAACATATACCAAGGCAAGTCAAAATAGGTAAGTGATGAGACATAAGGAGTGATAAAAAAAAAAAAAAAAAAAAAAAAAAAAAAAACTCAGTTTCCTCATCTGTAAAATGAGCTAGAGAAGAAAATAACAAATATTTCCTGTATTTGTGCCAAAATCCTAAAGGGCTACTTAAAGAACACAAAAGCAAATAACTGACCAACAAAAATAGCAAATTCAAAATTTATAATAAGAAGAAATAGAATACCATTTTGCTAAGAGGGACAAAGTGATGATTTTACACAAATCTGAGAAGACATAAAATATTGGAAATCAGGGTGCCTTTCAGTTGGGAAATGATTAAACAATTTCTGGTGTATGATTGTAATGGAATACTATTTTGCTAAAAGTGACAAGTATGATAGTTTTAGATAAATGTGAGAAGACTTTTATATAAACTGACACAAATCAAAATTAGCAGAACCAGGAAAACATTTTATACAGTAACGGCAATATTATAAGGATGAGCAACTGTGAAAGACTTAACTACTCAATCAAAACAATTCCAAATATTATCCTCTTCCAGAGAGAGAATGAATGAACTTTAAATGTATATTGAAATTATTTTTAAAATTTTCTTTACTTTTATTCTTTTATTTTGTTTCTATTGTCTTTTATAACATCTCTAATATGGAATTATATTTTGCATAATTCCACATATAAAATCAAAATCAAAGTGTTTATTTTCTCAAGGAGGAGAAAAGGACAGGAGGAAGGGAAAGTATTTGAAATTGATTTTCTTTCAATTGATGATTTTTGACATGCAATAGGGAAATATTTAAAAATAAATATATTTTAAAATATTAAATAATAGAATAAATGAAAATCAATAACTAAGAATATCTAAATTCTCAGTTAACTTTTTCATAATCAATTTAACAACTACTCAAGGACACAGTTTAAATTTCTTATTAATGATCAATTCATTTTTTTCAACCACAAAATCCTAATATGATGTCTATCACCTAGATTCTGCTGAACCAGGTTTCCATAATATATACTACTTTATTCTAATGAAGTTTTACTGTACCTGTACTGTTGTTATATCGTAACAGTTTCCATGGTTACACTTCTTAGAATGGATATATTTTTGACAATTTAAAGAAGTTCTTTTATACTTCTAATGATCCCTAATGTTACAATCTGTCATTCTAATGATAACTTAACATCATGAAACAATTAAATTATAAAATGAGAATGACAAAACATAATTAAAAATAACTATGATAAATGCTCAAACTTTTATTTCTTAGTTGAAATAAAGCAACTTCTTAAATTTAAAATAAAAGAATAACAGTAGAAATGAGACCTTTAAATTTTTTTAAATATCTGTTTAGGTTAAAAGAAGATATTGTAAAATGAAAAAAAATGGTACAGTCTTCTCTAAAATTATGTTTTTTTACATTTCCTTTCCATGAACCCCCCCAAAATGTCTTCAAGTAATTATTTGAATTACTTTTATAGTAAGAAGCTTCCACCTGATTGCTAAATATTGTGTTTTCTAAAATTTGACCTTTTAATTGTTGATTGCTTGGCCATGTCCTGCATATTATGTCTCTATTTACTATCAGAAACAGAATAATTCCTCATTTCTTTCTTTTCTATTATTTCACTAAATAATATAATTGAATTTTCTTTGTCAAATTAGAAAAATGAAGCTAACTAATGTCAAACTATATTTGAAGTATATTTTACAGTGATACAGAGTTTATAATGTCACATAATTAATCATTTAATTTTTGAGCACCCATATCTATAAGATATATATGAGAGATATAGAGGATCTGCTACTATGACTACAGCTACAACAAAAATAACAATAATTACTACACCTCAGGGGGTAGATGATAGGGTTACCTCTAAAGAAGCTTTCATCCCAGCATCACAAATTTTTCTTGCTAACTTCTTAAGTATTGAGGCATTATTTTAAAGTTATTTGGAGGAGAATTTTGAAAGGATTAAGTTGACTTGCTCTAATCTACCATCATGGTTCCCACCTTCCTCATACTGTCATAAAACATTTTTGAGTTATTCTTTTAAAGAACCAAAGATTGATCACTATCAAATCTTAATTATGTTTAATTCCTCAATTTTGATTTAAGATATGATGTTTAAATTCATTAAAATATTTAATATAAATGTTAGTTGCATTCCTACCTCCAATCATTCCTTCAAGAAACACATAATAAATCTAATTGAATACTATATTAGGAAACTAAAAAGGCAAGCCCCCAATGAATGATGATACCATTTTTTGCAGAAATAGTAAGAAAGAACATCAATTTAGGTGAAACAATATTTCAGGAAGAAGTTAGTTTCATACCAACAATGATATAAATTCAATTCAATCAACCAACAAGCATTTATAAGTACTTATAATTTATGAGGCACTGCAAAAGTGCTGAGATGATAAAGAAAGCAGAAATAATGCAACCCTCATGGAAATAACATTCCAATGAGAGACATAATGTGAGCATAAATCTGAACTTACAACAACATTCAGGTTAATTGAAAGTAGGTTTAAAGAGTAAGTCACTAGTATATGGGGGGAGAACCTGGAATGGTTTCCTGGTTGAAGACACTTGTGAGGCAATTCAGGAATTGTGTTAATAGTGTTAAGCCTGGAGTCAAGGAAAATCTGAATTCAAAACAGGTCTCAGAACTTGACCAGGCATGTGACCATGGACAACACATGAAACATCTGTTTACCTTAGTTTCCTTACTGTAAACAGGAGATAATAAAAATACCCAATATTGATAATAAGATCATAAGAATACCAATAATAAGAATTTCCAAAGATTGTGGTGAGGATAAAATGAAATAATACTTCATGTAAAGCAATTAACATTGTTTTTGGTACATGGATATTAACTGCATAAAGACAGTTTGGAAAAGGACAGCTAAATGGCACAGCAGATAGAACAACAGCCTTGAAGTCAGAAAGACCTGAATTCAAAGCCACTTAATACTTCCTAGCTGTGTGACCTTGGGCAAGTCACTTAACCTCAATTGCCTCAAAAAAAAATACTGTTAGAATGCCCTATAAATATGAAGCATAAAAGAATTAACAGATAAAGATGCCTACAATTCTTAGATAGGGAAAAGGTGCCATCAAAAAGAGAAAATAAAAGATGGGTCGTTATTAAAATAGTGATTATTAATTTTTTTTATTTCACTTACTGCTCACATGTCTGAAAAGGCAAAAAGAAATCATGGAACATATTTGTGGGATTGAGAAAAAGAGATAGAAGATATCTTCCCAGCCTTCCCATATTCAAAGTTTAAAATATTTCTTCATCCATGCAAAGGAAAATAAAATAAAAAAAAAATTAAACTCTAATAAATAAAGGTAAATAATGGAAATCCTAAAAGACCAACAAAAATATCTGCATAGGGAATTTGTCCCTTAACTTCTATTTTTATTTAATATGTAGAGCAGTGGTCCTCAAACTTTTTAAATAGGGGGTCCAGTTCACTGTCCCTCAGACTGTGGGAGGGCTGGACTATGGTAAAAACAAAAGCTCACACTCTGTCTCCACCCCTCAGCCCATTTGCCATAACCTGGCAAGCCACATAAACATCCTCAGTGGGCAGCATCTGGCCCTTGGGCGGTAGTTTGAGAACCTCTGATGTAGACAATAAAGCAAGTGAAGATAACTGAAGATTCCTATAAAATATTAGTCCTATAAGTAGTCCTGAATTAGGAGAGCTCAAAATGAGTGAAGAGTAGCAGTGGATATTAAGAAAAGAAGGCTATTTTAAATATTGTGGAAAACAAAAGAATAGAAACAAGAAAGATTTCAGACATCTACTCATTATGAATGTGCAGATGACTTTAGAATAGGCAGCAGATATTCAAATCATATTTGACTTTGTTGTTTTTTTCTGTCAAGGAAAATGAATGTGGGACTTGAAATGACAGAACAAAATTGGCCAGTAGAGATATGAAATTTAAAATGTGAAGAAATTGTGGAAAAGTATCTATCAGCACTCTGTGGGTTCAAGTCATTCTCCCAGGATCAAATATGTTCAAGCATACTAAAACAAAGCAAACAAAAAAAAAATTATGTGAAAAGCATGTCAGCTGAACTACCTTGAAGACCTTGGAGAATAAAAAGGGAGACACAGTTCTCAGGCAAAACTTGTCCTACTTTGCAAAATAAGGTAGAAATAGAGCCTTGCAAATAATATCCTAATATATTTGACTTAGATTCCTTGGAAAATTCTTGAATATATTAAAGGGATGGTCTTTGAACTTCTAGATAATAAATCAGTGATAACTATAAGCACAAGTCAGATGAAGTTCATTCTCTTTTTTAATAGGATTACTAAATTACAATTTTGAAAGAAAAATGTAGACCTACCTAAGAATCAGGCAAAATAGCTTATGCCAACTTTATGTATCAAATGGTAAGATTTGGTTGAACAACAAGATAGGTGGATTCAATCACTGATTTGATTAACTGAAACCAAAATAATAGGATTTATAAGTCAAGGTTGACTTGAAAGAAAATGTGTAATAGAATGGCTCAGAGACTGGTTGTTGTCCTGGTTCTCTATAACATTTTTTAAATTACTTTTTAAATTAGCTTCTGTTTCTTATATTATCATTTTCTTCTTCGATATATTCCAGAGAGTCATTTCATGTAACAAATACTATTATTTTTAAAGAGGAAAAAAATGCAAATGGTTGAAAGAATAAAATGTATAATATACAACACTTTAAATGTCCCACCTTCATAAAGAAATGAGTTGGAGATGTCTTCTTATATCTCTTCAACTGAGTCATGCTTGATCCTTATTATTTTGTTACACAAATAGTTCATTAGAGGTAATGGTCAATGCTAGATCTCCTCAGACTGCATATTCAACATTTTCATTAAACCATACTACCTACATTATCTCCAATGTCACCTTACTTATTTTCAAGGGTTTCTTATTATACCATGTTCTGCATCTCATCTCAAACATTGATACAACATACTTCAATTAAAATGACAAACTCTCCAATTCTCTCCACCTCTTTCTTAAAAAATGTCTTTTATCTCTGCTTGTTGAAATTTCCCAAACCCTTAAAGGTTCAACAGAAGTGATATCTCTCACCTCACAGTCTTTCCTGATTTAAGACAATATTTACTGCTTCATGATTCTTCCCCCAAATTACTTTATATATGAGTGTATACACATGTACATTCATATTCATGGGTTCATGTATATATGTATTAATTATTATATATGTATGTATTATTTTATAATCTGTGTGTACATCTTTTTCTCAGGACAATAATTTCTCTGGAAATTAATTTCAAAAAAGCAAGAGTTTTGCTTATTTATTGATTTTGTGGAAATTTTGTGCTGGCAGAGAACCATTGAGTAAGTTACATGCTGCAAACAAATAGAGAGCTTTCTTTGGATTTGATATGCTAAGGATAATTTTTAAAAAAAGATAACAGTTGAAATTTATATAATAGTGCATATATTATTATGTGAGGCTCACATGAATCTTTGAGGTATAAATTATATGTATGATCATATCCATTTTAAAAATGAAGAAATTTGTATTCAGGAGATGAACTGACTTGCTGATAGTGTCCATGGCAGGATTTGAATACACATCTTTCTGTTTCTAAGACTGGCATTTGTCTGCTTTAATATGAGAAAAAAAATTGTGGATTAATGAAGAATGCATGACAAAAATGAAAATGCTTTCAATACAAAGAAACTCAATACAACTGTGTACAATGAGAAGAAAGCTGGAATAACAAGCTGATTAAAAATATAGCAAGACTCTAGAGAATGCCATCCTTTGGAGCAAATTAAATTTGATATGTTTGTATTCATCAACAGTAAATTCACTATTTAAATTATTTCAGCCTCTCTTTCTACTGAACAATAGAGGACAAAATCTTCAAAGAAAACCTTCCTCTGAATCATTTGATTCTCTTTTCCAGAACATAAAACTAAGTAAGAGAAAAGCTTTGCTAGCTATTTTCTGTTTTGTATCTTCTCTAATGAGAATTTTAATTCCCCTTCATGACATACTTAATTGCAAAGAGAAAAAAAAATCTATCTGTGCTATAATAAAGCCAACTTTTCTTTAAAAGCTTCAGTTTCAGAGATTTTCAAACCACAAAACATCTTTTTATGCAACCAAAACTGAAAAAATTATTAGTACTAAATTAGAAATATTTTCACAAAATTAAGTCCCTAAAAGTATGTAAGCATGAAAAAAAATTGAAATGTTAGTATTAAGAGTACAAAGGCAACTAACTAAGAGACGTGGTGGGAAAGAGAAAATCAATCTTGACTTGTGTTATTTGGAGGATTGTTTAGACACCCACTTGATTCTCAATTCTTAAGTGGCATAAAATCTAGATTGTTATCCTTATAAGCATGTGACAGTTTAATAATTATTTATCAAAAGACTGGGTTAGGGAAGATAACAGAAAAGACTAAGAAAAAGCAGGACACTTGTTTGTTTCTCTTCTGACTTTCTGTATTGTCTGTCTCTATTTCTTTATATCTTTATATATATATACATATATGTAGGTGTATATATATATATGTATATATATATATATATATATGAAAATCCAGAAATTAGGTTTCTGCTATCAAAATTCAGCTGTATTACTTATGTATTACATATTTATTATATATATTTAATAGCTAATATTTATATAGAACATTAAGGTTTGCAAAACATTTAATATCCTTAATTTCATTCCTCATAACCCTGTGAGTAAGATATTATGCTTACCATATCTCAGAGATGAGAAAAATGAACTTGTTAGGATTGAAGTAATTTTACCAGGGAGAAATTCAAACCCAGGTACAACACTCTATCCATGATGTCACAATGTCTCCAATTAATTAATAAAATAGTTTGATTAAAATTTTAATTACTTGATTAAGAATTTCTTATGTCACTCTGCTCAATATATTTACCCTATCTCCTCAATATATTTAGAGCCAAAGGATACACATAATAGGGGAATGATGGAAGAAAAAATAAAGAGGAGTAAATTGCTGAAAAAAACCTGAGGTATTATCAAGAAAGACTGTCATCAGATAGGAGGTATCTCCTAAAATCAATTGTCAAATTTCCATTGTGAGCATTTATACCAGAAATCATCAAATACTGTAAAGAAAGCCTTGATTTTTGAATTGGTTGATTTTCTCAGGCTTAAGGAAGTGATAGAGAAAATGTTAATTAAACAGATTAAAATTTTAAAAGGATCATGTATTTTTGGAGAACTGGTTGTTCAACATTTACCAGAACAACTCTGGTTCAAAGCCAATTTTAATAACAGTTTAAGCAAAATGGCTAGTTTTACCACAGCAAAAATATCAGTGAAGTGCTGAAGTTTTATCTATATAATCTTTAATTATTTCAATCAAATTTTGCTTTATAAAGTATATATTCTGAAAATGGTGCAAGTCAATGATGTCATTTTCTTAGTCTTTGGAGACTGAGGAAATAAATTATGAGGTTATACTTCATTAGACAGTTTTCAAAAAAAGATGCTCCATTGGCTTTACTACAGTCAAAGGAAGTACTAAAGCTGGACAGGGTGTGCTCCTTTTATGTTTTTGTATCAGGGTTGTCTCCAGTTTTCCAAAGGCATTCATCAGCATGCAGAGCTACCCTGAATTTGAAAGCTCTTAACTCATATTCTGACTTTACAAGACTGTATTATCTGCTCCAGACTGAGTAAATCTGGTCACCAGGCTCTAACAGGACTTAAATCCACAGCCAGTGAACTTCTGCTTGGACTCATTCCTCATTAGTTAGCATACATCCTACATGATCATACTCTTCCCCATTTCCACTGAAATGGATGTTTCTTATTGAATAACCATGAACCCAAACTCCCATTACCCAAATGCTTACTCCCCTAGAGTAGATCTAAAGGTCCATTCCAAAAATTACCTGTCCTTTCCACCATGTCCTCTGGAATGCCTGCTCCATACTAAAAAAACTTGTTTTATTCTTATTTTTTTTTTCCTTTCCCATTCATTCAACGTCCTTCTCTCAATAGCAACTTCGCTTAACCCAAACAGATTCATTCATTCATCTTGGGGGAAGATGAAATATCCTTTGTTCCCCATTGTCACTTCCAGACTTTCACTCTCTCATCATCCATTAAAGTTCATTCAATCTAAATTGACAACCCAGTGAAGATTTTGGTCGTTTTTATCTATCTACCCATAAAATAATCTCCTTTCTTCCTTAATAAGTTCAGTATCTGAATAACAACCTTTTTCATCATTCCAACTCTTGTAATCATTGTATATTTTAATAGTCTCCAAGATATTGTAATTTCCCAGATCCTTAATGCTTGTCACCTATTCCTTACTCCAATTACACATTGTTCCTAAGAGTCTTTTGCTTTTACTTTTTAAATTTTCATTTATTCTTCAAATTTTTCCAACATTTCCAAATTACTATATATATTTAGAATTCCTATTACATCTTTCCCAGTGGTGTTGACACAGCTACACCCAGAGATAATATTGTGTTCTTGCCAGCACCCAAATCATTCACATACATATTCATGAACTCTGACATTCCTTTATCTGATTATAATTATGTATCATTCCATCTTTCCCTCTGCCTAGTCATCTCTAACCCTCTCTTTGTCCTCACTATGACCTTCAATACATTTTCTCAGTGTTTTCCCAGGCCATCACTCTTACTTTTTCTTTTTTTGAGTCATTGGTGAACTTATTCAGCTCTGTAGTCCCTGTTTCCTTTTCCCATTAGTGAATTCTTTCCAAGGTCCTCAATTTGGGGAAAGGCTCAAGATGATCATGATTCATTCTCCTCCCAGCTGTACTTCTACTTTGCTGCCAGACAACCTATATGTGTCCCCCTCTCATTCTGGATTTTAAACCCCTTTTTATGTTATCTTTTCCGATTAGAATATATACTCTATATTACAATAACTTCATCCACTTCCTTTCCTGTAATTCCCTTTTAAACCCATAACAGTTTGTCTTCAAATTTCATCACAAAATTGGAATTGCTCTCTCCACAGTTACCAGTGATATATTCATTGGCTTTCTTAAGTCTTAGCTTTTTTGATCTTTTGATATTGTTCCTCTTCCTCTTTTCAATCTCTAGGCTTTCCCAACACTGGTTTCTCCTAGTTGTTTTATATGAACATGATTGAATTGTCTTCCATTCAAATCTGAGCATTCCATGAAGTCAAGAACCATGTTTTTGCTTAATCTCATGCATCCCACAAAGTACATGTTTAATAAAAGCTTTTTGGCTGAGTTAGACAGGTCAAGTATAATTATTCCATCTTGTTGTGGATACAGAGGCTAAGTTAATTATTAGGTTAAAGAATGAAAATAAAACTTGGGGGCAGGAGGAGAGGGGTTCATCCCGGATTAAGTGACACTATAACTCCTCTCTATCCAAGCAAACACATTTTCAAATCTCGGTGCTTATATTTTTTAATTTCACAATATTAAAAAAATCAAAACTATTAAGTATAAATTATTTTTCAAATGGATTAGCCCTCAATAAAATTTTGCTTGTTGAAAAGTTTCTGTTTGCTCAGAACCTTGCCCTTTTGTATCTCTTTTATACAACCACCAATCAATCTCTCCTACTCTCATTATCTATTTCTCTTGTAAACCAGGGAAAGGAAACAGCAACAACAGATTTGTTTAGAAATAACTATTAGATTATTTTTTTAGTTATGTCCAATTCTTTGTGACCCCAGTTGGCCTTTTCTAGGCAAAGATAATGGTATGGTTTGCCACTTACTTCTCCAGTTCATTTCATAGATGAAGAACTGAGGCAGATTTGAATTCAGCAATATGAGTCTTTCTGACTTCAGATCTAGTATTCTATTTGTCCCACTTACCTGCTCCAGAGATAAGACTTAGTGTATGGGCAATCTTACCACATAGGCAAGCAATTACTTATCAGTTTGTAAAAGTAGTTGTTTTTTTTTTTTATATATAATTGTATTTATGAAAATAATTTTTAAGTTGAACTAAAATGTGCATTTTATGTTTTTATAATACTAATTTTGAGTTCATAATCTTTGAAGATGTGGTCCTTTTCTCAGTGTCACATCTGATTTGGGATACTGCATAAAGTAGGGAAGTAAGGAATTTGAAGGACTTTGAATCAAATCTTGACATTTCTACTTACAATGTGACCTTGATAAAATCATAACATCTATGGGATTTATTTCTAAAATAAGAGTTAGATGATTTTTATGGACATATTTTGCATATGTGCTTTTTTAATGATGATTGGGGTGATAATAGGGAGAGAATCTGGACTCAAAGTTTTAAAAACAAATTTAAATATAATTGTTTTAAATATAACTGGAGAAAAATAAAAATATTAAATAAATAAAATAAGAGTTGAAAGTAGAGAAGATAACCATCAATGTCCTATATCAGCTACAGAACCTTTGGAAAATTCTGTCTAGTAGGCCTTGGACTTAGTTGTAGATCAATCAGAAAAAAAAAAGCTTTTTTTTTTTTTTTTTTTTTTTTTTTTTTTTTTTTTTTTTAAACAAGGCTGTGTGAAAAATCCCCACAAAAACATAGGGAAAAAAAGACAAGAGTATAAAACTTTCATTAAACCTACTATCAAATTCTCATTAGTCACACAACCTAATTGCCATTCAGCACACATTGATGATTTTTCAGCCCTAGGCCAGTACTTATTGTCAGGGCTATTTTAATATTCTTTTTCTTTTCATGTATAAGAGTGTGGAAATTCACTTCTGATTTTAATAGCATTTTTCAACTTGGGGTTTTGTAGTCATCCTAAAGTCTCCATTTAAAAATTACCAAATTCTGATCTAGGAAAAAATGAGTTCTAAGGGACAAACAAATGACAGTGACAGAAACATAAATAGATATGCATAGACACACAGCAAGGTTATCACTTCCTTTTAATGAAAGATATAGTAACCAATTTATCTTTACACTATAAATCATTTACTCTTAAAATAAATTTATAGCTACTGGAGGAGAGTGACAACCTTCTCTGTTTTTTCCCCAGTTTTACTATTCCTGTTCAATCAATTGAAATGTAAAATTAGTAATAATAATAATAATAATAATTAAGGAAATATTGTGAAACAGCAAGAGTGCATGTTCAATATAGTCCCCTAAGGGTCTTCTTTTTAATTTGCATTTATTCTGCCTAACTCTTTCAACTTTTCCTAATTACTAAGCACTTAGAAACCCTATCACATTTTTCCCTGTCTACACAACTGGGATTTACATTCCCTCTCATAATATACTAGTACAAATGAAAACATTCTTTCCAATTTCAACAGTGAATTCAATAGTGGCTAGAGAAAATTAGAAATGTGGGTGTATTAACACAATTCTACAAAATCAGGCTGTGGTTTCATATAGAGTGCTTTAGAAATTCTAAAGTAGAATTTTTGCATAGGATTGCATGTTTAATCAAGAAGTTTTTGCTTTTATTTATTTATTTTTTGTTATTTATTTATTTTTTTTTTAAAGAAGACAATGTAGATACAAAGAAATGGATACAATACTGTCAAGAAAAAACAATGGAAAGCCTGCCATTAGCCATGAAGAAAACCATATTTATTTTAAATCAAGATCATTTTAATGAGACCTTTCCTGATTTTACTAAGTGCTAATTCCCATCTCTCCCATACCCCATGCCTTACATCCCATCCCCTCCACCCAACCTTATTTATTTTGTATACATGTGTAAAAAAAAATACATATATATATACATATATATGTATTTTTTTTTTAATATGGGAGGCCTTCCCCAGTGAATGTAAGCTCTTTGAGGACAAGAACTTTCCTTTTTTTTTTTTTTTTCTTTTTGAGCATTGGTATGCACAATGCCTAGCAAATAAAAAGTGCTTAATTATTTTAATTGACTGACTTAAATAATTTCATAGAAAGGCAAGTGTTCTTTTGCAATGTTTTATTATTTTTCAAAGATTGGAAATTGATATACTTTTAAATTCATTGATGTGTTTGATTTTCTTTTGCTACGTAATCTTGTTCATTCTCTCTCCTCTTTCTCTACTTCTCTCTTTCTCTATTTCTCTCTCTTTCTCTCTCTCTCTCTCTCTCTCTCTCTCTCTCTCTCTCTCTCTCTCTCTCTCTCTCTCTCTCTCTCTCTTTTCCTGACCCCCCCCCTTTTTCTCTCCTGGTTATAGAGAATCTATATTTAAAAAGAATATATAAATTATATTGTCCTTTTAAGGTTGTTTTTTTTCCTCATAAAAAGCAGGTAAAGATGAATAGGAATTAGGCATGATAGGTACCTCACTTAATTTTTCATGTGTTTTTTCATAACTAAAAAGGGTAAAATTAATAGGAAATCACATAAACATTTGAAAATTGAGATTCTTTAAAGATTGTTAATGACAATTATGACTTTTTAAGTAAAAGTTGAGTCACAAAGTCAGAAACCTTTCATTTAAGTCACCAAGAAGAGGACATAACAATAAGAGGCATCAAATTTAGAAGGAAGGAAGAAAAAGAGAGATAAAGAGAGATGGAGACAGAGTCAGAAAGCGACTTTATGGAGTTCTAACTGTTAAAAGCAATCAGATTAGAGAAAGCTTCAGTTCAATGATTCCAGATGAATTGCAGAGAAAACTAATTTCATCTGTCAAGAGTTCAAGAGACAAGTACTGTCTTGGAGAGATCAGAGCTTTCTAAAACTTGCTCTCTACTGTCCCTCAAAGTGGGAAAGCTTGTACAAGTACTATGAAAACTGGCTTTAAGAATGAATCTAAACTATGCTTCAATGAGCTCTATTCTGATTGTAGAGCACAGTTTTTAAGAGAGTGATTAATTGGCTTGGTTGTTCTGTAAAGTTCCAGAAATAGTTTTATGATAATAGCAGTTGTCTGGCTTAAAGAGAACTGATATTTATATTAAAAGCTAATACTTTCTAAACACTCTTTCATTTTTGAGGATAACTTAATTGAAAGAGTTTGAAAAGCAATATTTGAGTAGAGAAGAAGGAAATTTCCCAATGAGGATCAATGGTCAAGTAATCAGCCTTTTCATGTGGTGTAGACGATCATGAATGAACCAATAAGTTTGAAAGCTGAAGTCTAGAATTATGAACTATCCTACATCCATGAGTTATCCTCCATCATGTGTTTCTATACCAGGTTCCTAGAAGTATATGTCCATTCTTCAAACACTGCCATTGAATGTACTATTCGGAGAGTGTGACCTGGCTTTACATGTATACTGTGATGTACTATTATTCCATTTTAATACATTAGTAATTATACTATTATTTTGCTTTACTACATAATTATACAGATTTAAGTCTAAAATTATCGTCATCATTAATGACTGGGAAAATGTCACACACTGTGAGAATATATTACTTTGTGAATATAAATAGAAAAACATTGGATAGTGTCTCAAAAGCTCCAGAGGTAAGGCAAAAGTATTTCCCCTCAACTAAGTTTTCTCTAGGACCATTAGAGAGTCTGAATGTAACTATGAGCTGATAATATATCTCTTTGAATTTAGACATGCTAGTATGAAAATAAGTTGGATGAGTGAGTCAAAACCAGAGAGAAATTAGGTTTTTACACTCTTAGATGAGATGTGGGAAAACCAAATCCTACAGAGTGTGGTCATTGATTATAGTCTTGATCCCTGTTACACCCTATTTTTAAAGTATTACAATAAGGGGGGTCTTGGATGAGACCACAGGATAAGTCATCACATGTAAATTTTTTTTTAAATTTTAAAAGAAATAAACAATCTTTAAGAAATAGTTTAACTGTTAGCAATATATGTAAAGTAAAGCTTGCTGGAAAGTTCTTTTTAAATGTTGAGAATTCATCCTCATGACATTAAGACTGTGACCATATACATAATTCAAGGTTAAAAAAAAAAAAAAAAAAAAAAAAAACTTGTCAGACTGGATTTTCATATTCTCTCTGTACACTGTGAAATCATGAAAATTGGTGTTTTTTGTTCTCCGTGCCACAACTGGCGGCACAGCGTCTAGTCGCCCCAATTTGGCAGACCATATTATACGAGTCCTGTCCAATTCTATTCTGTTATATAGACCCAACCTCAAAGTGCATTTCATCAAGTACTTTCAGCACTTAAATTTGGAAAACTGACAACCAGCATAGATACTGTATTGATTTGTATCTTTGCAGTGGTGCAGGTGGAGCAGAGAGATGAAAGAAGGTCCTTGAAATTAGTAAATTGGCATTCATCCATCCCTGGGTGTATTTTCTCCTCACTATTCATCTCATTTTGACCAGGATAATATCTAACTGGATGCTTTGTATGAGGGTCATTCACAAAGTAATGCCCCTTGGTTTTTAATTTCTTTAGCCAGCCATCAGCCTACAGTGGAATAGTTTCTTTTGGAGAACTTGAATTTCCTGTTATATTCTTGAAATAACAATGAAGCCTGACCTTGTGACTCATGGAAAACACTATTAGCCACCTTTAGATTGTGGTAATATGGTACAGAGTAATTATGAGCAAATAGAGTAGTAAGAAAACATGCTAATTAAGGTGTAAGACAACTTTCTTTTTTGCAGAGACAGTGCAATCAGTGCATCCTTTTATTTTCTTGGCAAAAAATGAAGACTCAAAGCTGAATATTTTACTCTGGTTCACTCTACATGTATAGCAAGCACATTGTGCATATTCAATTCATACAATTCATTTACATTCGTATAGTTTTGACAATTTTATTGTGTATTGTTCTTTTGCAATAGACTATATATTTTCTATGTATTTGGTAATTTTAACATGTTTATGATTAAGATTGGCAAAAGATTTTAATTATATGAAAAACAAAATGGTATTTTCCCCCAAGGCAGCTTTATTCTGCAATTCATGTTTTGTGTTTTTGGTTCCAAGGAGGGCCTATCAGAGTTCCAATGGATATTGTCCACTAACATAATTGTCATTTAATTCAGTATTTTGAAGAAAGAAAAAAAAAAAGTTTCTCTCATTGCTTGGGTTAAAAAGAAAAAAATAATATCAATTCATATTTATATACCATTTCCAATTTTAAGAAATACTTTCTTTGGTCAGTTAACAAGCATTTTTTATGCACTTATTAGGCAATAAGCACTCCTCTAAGCAATGGAGATATTAAAAAAAAAAAAAAAAAAGGTAAAAGGAAAACATAATTCCTTCCTCAAAGAACTCACATTTTAATGGTGGAGACAATATGCAAAGAACCACATATGTAAAAGATAAATATACAGTAGTTTGGAAGGTCATTTCAAGGAAACAGGAAATGTCTGCCATACAGAAGACAGAATTTAAACTGAGTTTCTGAAGGAAGCTAGGGAAATAGAGGTAAGAAGGGAAAACATTCCAACCATGAGGAACAATTAATAAAAAGGAAGAGAAAGTTGAAATAGAGTGATATGTGCAAGGACCCTGTCTATTCTAAGTTTAATATCAACCAACAGAACAAAGAGGTCATCTAGACTAAAACACTATACAAGTTTGGTCATAGAGGCTTTGAATTAAAACTGCATTCTATTCTTTTGCCTGCCTCTTGAGGAACCAGTTATGTTGTTGGTAGTTTTAACTGATAGAAAAAACATGGGACTCTAAAACTAAATTTATTTCCATATATCTTTGACTCATTGCTTTTTGTTTTGGCTTTTTGAAGCTGGGAAGTATAAAACTAATCCCTCTTCCATTTAATAATACTTTAAAATACTAGAATCCAATCATACTGTCTTCTATGAGTCTTCTCTAGAATAAATATTCTTAGTCCCTTCTAACAGTCTTCTTTTGATCTCAAGGCATTTTTCACACTATCCTTGTTGCCAGCTTGTGGACGATCTCTACTTTATTAATACTCTTCCTCAACTGTGATACAAAGAATGAAATACAATACTCCTGATGTGTTGTTATAAGGCCAAAATAGTTTGACTTCCCCTAAGCCTAGACACAATGACTCTCTCAGAGCAATTTAAGATTGCATCAGCATTTTTGGCTGCCACATCACTCTACTGACTCATTCAGAGCTTGAGCTTGATTCTCAAAAGGACTAAAGTAATCTTAGGCTACATTAATAAATGTATATTATCTATTTTAAAATAGAACATATTTGGAATATTGCATTTTGCTCCACTCTCTGCATTTTAAGGTGCATATGAAAAAATCACTAAGTACAGAAAGGAGAGCCATTAGAAAAGTGATGATTCTGAAAATCATATCATTTATAGGATAATTGGTTTCTACAAGGTGTGATTCAAGGTATGCAAGTACTGCAGTAAGGGAAATAAGGCCTAGGACAGGGTTGAAAGAAAAAGAATCCCCTCTCCCCATTCCCTGGAAATGATTTACTTATCCTGGGAAAAGTCATTGTAAATCTATACTGGTCAATGTTTTAAACAGAAGGTCATACACAGTGGCTTTCAATGCCTATCCTAAATTTAAAATTTTGTGGGTCTCAGACTTTTAGGTGAGAATAAGAAAATTCTATATATCTAATATAATAAAACAATAAAAATGTCTAAAAACTCACACATAAGATCCCTGAATAGTTAATTTTCTCTAATTAAAATACTTGAATTTTTAAAGGAAACTTTTAACTCCATCACTAATTGCTCATCTACCAATTAAATGGTGAATCCTAGAGAGCAATCAAGATTTTCTATCTTAGCTCTAATATCAATTAGATATTTCATCCCAACTCTAAAAATGATTAGAGAACATCCTGACAATTGATGGAGAAGTGTATATGCATATGTCTATTATAGGACAAAATGAGTACTGTTTAATATTATCACTATATTTGTAAAATGGCTTATGTTTATGAATTATGAACATTTTTTCATAATATCCAATTGATCCACCAAATTAAACTGGAAATTAAATTTAAACTTTTTTTTAATGATACTTTGGCCTACTTACTTCTGTAATTTGGACTTAAGTATTTAGTCTGGGCTCTCACTGTCAATGATTAAAAATAGATGCAGCCAGTTTTACAAAATTGATTTTAGAGTGTAATAGTATTTCATATGGTACATATTAAATTGAAAATATGAATTCAGTCATAGTAGCTGTTCTTTTTTTTCTATCCAGCAGTAAAAAATAGATTCTTTAAAAAATCTTGTCAGTTCACATAAGTACAATCAAATGACAACAACAAAGTATATTAGATCAAGAAAAAAATCAGGAAAATAATAATTACAATAACTAACATTTTACAGACTTTTAAGTTTTGCACTGTACTTCAAAAATATTTTCTCATTTGATTTTCATAACCTTGTGATATATGTACTATTGCTATTACTATTTTACAGATAAGGAAACTGAGGTAAACAGAGATTAAGAGATGTTTAAATGGATATGCTATCCAATCCACAGAAAGCATAACTAATAATTTCTTTCTTGTCTGCCTCTATGATATTATTTTTCTAGCCTAAAATGCCCTTTTCTTTTATCACTGTCCTCTGAAATGCAACCTAATTCTTAAGGCCTATCTAAAATATTATGTTCTTGAGAAAGTCTCCCCTTAATCAGAAGTTATATCTCTTTATTCATGTCATTAAATAACACTTCATACCATGTATCATCATGTACTCTTGGTCTTCCCCTTTATATTTACTATGTAAAGTATCCTAAGATGATAAGAGTTATTGATCTTTATAGTTCCTCTAAAGCCAAGATAGTAAAATCTCAATGAATTGCTAATGAACATATGTGTATGTTTATACCTTCCTACAAGACAAGTTATTACAGCACCATATTTTGTTGGTAAAACATTTTGGGGGTTTAAAACACTTATGTTCGTATATATTTGTTACATTTCGCACCCATTATAAATTTCAGAATTTTAAGAAGAATTTTAATGTTATAACATGCACAACAATAAATCAAATGGAATAATTTCAATAACTAATATATTCTGAACATTTGGACTACTTTGAAATTTTCCCTGTAAATTAAAATTATTATATTATGGTTTAAAAAGTAACATCATGTTGTTCCAAAACAGAAAAAAATTTCAACTATTAAAAAAAAATTTACAATATAACTCAGTGATTTTCAAAGACCAATATAGTCATTGAAGAATAAAATGTTAGAAGCAATATAAATGAGATTTATCATTTCTGATCTAAGTTTTTAAAGTATTTCAGGTAGGTTAAAGCAAATCATTTCCTCTTAAACTATTTCTTAGGATTTTTAAAGCAATTACATGTTCATATGGGAATGTTACTATTATTTTGATATCTCCTGGGCAAAATACCCTTCACAGTGGCATGATGCTGAAATAAATGAAAAATTGTTCATTATCTCATGAAAAATAGCATCTATATGAATGAAAACATTACTTCTGGTAACTTCGTTTTATTGTCTTCCAATTCTATTTATTGTATTGGATCTTTATATTATTTCCTTACTCTAAATTAGTTTCTTCACATGGGCACTGGAGTTTGAGATGAGATAGGATTGATTTTATCATATGAAATCTAATTGCCAATGGAAACTATTTAGGAATGAACATTATAGCCATAACAAGCCCACCATGGAAAAAGAGCTATATAATTTACACTCTTCCACTTCTAAATTAAGAATGCATATATAATGATTCTTTGTGACTTTAAAAATAGGAAATTTATGTCACTAAGCTGTCAAAATATAGCAAAATGATAAATGTATATTTTTCTCTTAAAAGTCTAAATTTATATAGAAAAAATTAGAAGAAATAAATGGTTATAAAGAAATTTCCTGGTTAGCAAAACTTTAAAATGGACAGAAAACTTATCTTTCCTCCAGGAACAAATCTTCATCTGTCAATATGCATATAGGAAACCTCTAAGCTTTAAAGACTTAAGAACCAAATAAAATATGCCAATATTACAGAATCCAGCTTGCCAAATGACTAGGGTTAATGATCACATCCTAAACATGCCAATCTTCCTTACTTAGTTACATTAAAAACAATCAAGTTTAGCCCTTTCTACTCATTATCTAAAATACTATAGACATTATTAACTTGCTTTTCAATAACTCTTCTGTAGTGGTTTACAAATACTTATGTGCATATAGCCCTAATCTCTGAATAGTTATCATTTGACCTAAGTGTTTACAGACAAACCTACAACCAAATTTATAATAAGTGGAAAGTTAAGCTTTTTTGTCAAATAATTTGGACTACGAGTTTGAATTGTTTCTTCAGGAGATTCATCACAGTCATGAAACAAAAATGTTCAGAACAAGATACATAACTCATCTTGAAATAAATTT
Source organism: Sminthopsis crassicaudata (assembly GCF_048593235.1). Taxonomy (NCBI): domain Eukaryota; kingdom Metazoa; phylum Chordata; class Mammalia; order Dasyuromorphia; family Dasyuridae; genus Sminthopsis; species Sminthopsis crassicaudata. The sequence continues at coordinate 81,715,389 of NC_133620.1, forward strand.
TAAAACCACACAATAGTTTGCTCACATAGTTATTGCAAATATACAATTATTTAAATAAAAATTAACCACAGAATGAGGCCAAATAGAGGTTTCCTTAATTTTTTATTTCCTTTTGATTAACTCTTACAATAGGGTCATATATAACATTCCCAAATATAAGCCTTATAATCAGGAACTAAGTCTTATTCATTTTTGTATTCTTTACAATATTTTAAAGTGATACATTGATCCAAGTCAACAAATATTTATCAAATTCCCACTTTATTCAAAGTAGTTTATCTAGAATAGTGAATACAGAGGTGAAAAAGATAGTCTTTGACCTCGTCACTTATATTCTCTCATGAGTGTTATGGCAGTTGTATAAATAAGTAATTTAAGATAGTAAGAAGGCTAGAATTCTAGTTAAATATTCTTCAGTTAATTTATGATTTCATCAGTATACTCCCTCAAACAAAGTTGACAACAAAACAATCATCATCTTCTTTTAAGTCTTAACTATGTCAATTTCTAAATTCTCCAGGAATGGGGAGTGGGGGGTTATATAGGGATAGGTTTCATTTTTCTAAATTTCTTTATATTAGTAGATACTAATACATTTGTCACCATCTAAATGCCATTCGAAAATTTGTTAATCTTCACCTCTCATTACCTGACTGACTCACACGCTTATCTGTTATTCAATCTATTTGATATTTTGTGTGTCTTTTGGGAGGAGATTAGCAATCCATATTTCATAATCTATAACAATCTATTTATATTCAACACCTCTCCTTTGCATTTGGGTAACTCCTTTTTATAATTGTTCAAAGTTATTCACAGAAATACAGAATCATCAAAAGAATGATTTTGAAAACCTAATCTTTGCTTCATGGATAGCTTGAAATTTGTCAAAAATCGTATGCAAACACTTAAATTCATTCTTCTTCATTCTCTTCCTCTTATTCAATTCTGAACCAAGTTCATGGTTTCACTGCCATGTTTATCCAATATAGATAGATAGATAGATCAGCATTGTATACTATACCTATACATAGAATGGTACACTATACATGGAATTGCATTTCACATTCTAAACAGGAGTTCCCAAAGTGTGATTTGAATAACCCTTGGGATCTCCAAGACCTTTTTAAGGGAACTTTGAGGTCAAAACTATTTTTATAATGATATTACATGTTTCAATATTTAAAATGCAAGTACCAAAGACCAAGCAGGAATCTTGAATAATTTTGAAGAATTTTAAAAGGTCTTGAGATGAAAGAATTTGGAAAATGCTGGTGTAGATAGTAAACATCTATTTTTAAAATATATATTTTATTTTTAATTTATGGAATAAAATAATCATTTCCATAATCGAGTACAATAACAAAAATAATTACACATGAAACTGCAGATCTACAATGTACAAGTTACTATTTCTTTCAACCTGCCTTGCAATTCTTTACTATACATTATCATGTAAATTTTTTATTTTTCCTTATTTTTTCTTTCCTACCGCTTCCTCTATCTAAGAGGTGGCTACCATTAAATACTAACAGGCACTTATATATATATAAAACAAAAAATATAGAATATTAAAGTTATTCTACATACACTTCTATTTATTAATTCTTTCTCTGTATGTAGATAGTATCTTTTTTTCATATGTCCTTTATAATTAATTTGAGTATTTATAATAGTCAAAATATTCCCGCCAAGTCATTCCTAAAAATATATTTGTTCCTTTTTACAATGTTCTCTTGGATCTGCTCATTCCACCTTTCATCATTTTGTGCAAGTCTTTACATATTTTTCTAAGGTTATTGATCTCATCATTTCTTATAGCACAGCAGTATTCCAAGACAATCATATAACTTGTTCAGCTATTTCCCAATTGATTTATCATCTCTGTAATTTTCAATTCTTTGTCATCACAGAGGACTCCTATAAACATTTTAAAACATATAGGTTCTTTCCCTTTTCCCCTAATCATCTTTAGAAATAGATCTTATAGAAATATTGCTGGGTCAAAGGGATAAGTACCTTAATAGTTCTTTCGGCTGAATTCCAGATTGCCTTCCAAAATAGTTGGATCAGTTCACAATCAGTCTCATCTACAATTCAAATCTGTTTTGTTTTTTTTTTTTTTTTCCTGTATAGTTAGTTCATCCACACTACTTTAAGAAAATCAGAAACCTCACTGAATAGGTCTAGATCTATTCTAGAGGTTAACACAATGGACTCAATATAATTCACAAAAAAAGAACAATAGAAGTATATAAGGAATTCTCCTTTAACAGTGTGTCATCATAGATAATTGGACTCTGTCTTAAGAATTGTTGAGTTCAATCCTGCATAAGACACTTATTAGCTCTATGAGCATGGTTAATTCAACTCCCAAATTTTTACTTCTACTTATGTAAAATAGGGATGATATATAATACTAACCTCCATATCTGTGAGGCTCAAGTGAGGTAAAATAAATATGAAAAAGTAATGTATAAATATCAATTATTCCACTTGAGAAGCAATGTAGCCAATTGGATAGAGAACTGGCCTTGAAATTAGAAAATGAGTGTATGCCCTTCAGTTGGGGAATGGCTAAAGAAGTTATTGTATATGAATGTAATGGAATATTATTATTCTACAAGAAATGATGACTAGGATGATTTCAGAAAAGTCTGGAAAGACGTACATGAACTGATGCTGAGTGAAGTGAACAGAACCAAGAGAATATTGTGCACAACAACAAAATTATGTGATGATCTATTATGATGGACTTGGCTCTTTTCAACAATGAGGTGACTTAGAACAAATCCAATAGACTTGTGATGGAAAAAGCCATCCACATTCAGAGTGAGAACTATGAAGACTGAATATAGATCAAAGCATAGTTTTGTTGTTGTTTGGCAATTGTCAATGTTGTAAAATTACCCATGCATATTTCTGGTAAATACAAATTATTAAAATTAAAAAACACAAACAAACAAATGAAAATTATCTTTCCATTTATTCGAAAAAATAAAATACTACTTTAAAAGCTGGCCTGAAGACATGAAGAGTTGGGTCCAAATCCTGTCTCTGACACTATGACATTGTGGAAGTCATTTGACTTCTCAATGCTTTAGGAAACTCTTTAATTCCAAAAATTGCTAACCTGAAAGAATAGTTTCCTCTACACATATACTGAGGAATATACTACATTAATGAACAGATCTAGCCTTCTTCCTTCCTATATCACATATTTACTGATAGTGCCTTATGGCTCAGAATTCCTGATTCTGTTAGATGTCTAAGCTTATTTTCCTTTCCCTGGCTACCAATTATATGCACAAATAAATGCCTACTCCAAATCAGCTCCACCATGTTCCACTCTATCCTACACTTTCATTACAGCATCCACCTTCAAAATCTTAATTCTTTTAAAAATTATCTTTTATATTAGATCTATTCAATGCTTCCAGAAATTTCCTTTCACATATTTTACATTTCTATCCTATCTATTCTTTCTCTATCCCAACTTCCTCTGCAATAGCCCCAAAATTTCCTTCTTAAATGTAATGCTTCTTAAATGTCCCTTAAATTGTAGGGACAATCTTTCCTTATAGATGGATGTATTAAAGTCCCTTATCTACTTCTTTTTCTATTATCTTCTTGTATTCCTGATTTTATGAAGTGAAAAAGTTTTCTCAAAGTTGAAGGGGAAAAAATTCAGATGAAACTGTAACTAGATAGTAAAAGTACGATAAAGAATAGGCTTCTGATTTCTTTGGGGAAGGGAATTCCAGATGAAGAAATTCACTTTACCCATGCAGATCAACACCTTTTCAACTAGAGAATTTAGAGGTTCAGTAAGTTGTTCAGTCAAATATAACATATCAAAGACAAGACCTGAAACTAAGTATCCCTGATTTTGAGGACAACTTTCTCTACATTACATCACAATGCCTGCTGTGATACCAGGAGTAACAAAACAAAGTATAAAACATATACTTAGAACCTATAAGGTAATTTTGCTTGGTAAAACATAGCTTTTTGTTTACCTCCCCAATAATTACTAGTCCATATGCTTAAGAGCATGAACTCTAAAAATATTATTAATTCATGTTATTAAATTTCATGTCTGGATTGTGAAGGACATGAATAAGTTGTGAAGCACAATTCATAATTTTATGAAGTTGTCACTAAAATGTATTTTATTATGCCAGAAATTATCTTGAATCTACTGCAGAATTTCACAATTATAAGAAGCATTTTAAACTATTAATAATATGCTTTCTAAGTTAAGCAAAGGGAATAATTGTGATAACTTAGGTTCTCTAAGCATTATACCAATTTATTTTTAAAATTGTTTCTACTCATAAAGTGACTGAATTTTATTTGAGAAATGGTGAAATGACAATATAGATATTTCCATTATTCAATAATACCCCTTTAATGCTGGTTATATTTTAAGTTAATGATTTTTTTTTTACTGAACCTGTGATTGATTAATATAGGGACTTCCTTAATCAATGTAAATGTTCATATGCTCTAGAACTTAATTATATTCTGGGGATCAATAAGAGGGTAACACAGTACTTCCATCCCTCCCTCTCCCTCTCCTTCCATTTCTCTGTCTCTGTGTCTGTGTCTGTCTTTCTGTTTCCATCTGTCTCATTGTCTCCTCTGGCTCTGGCTCTGGCTCTGGTTCTGTCTCTGTCTCTGTCTCTCTGTTATTCTTCCTCTCTCCTTCCCTCTCTTTTTTCCCTCCCTACCTTTCTTCCTCCTTCCCTCTCTCTCTTTCTCCCTCCCTTTTCCCTTCTTTCTCTATATTCTCTGGAATTTAGCTTCCAACTTTATCATTCAATTAAAACTGCCCTCTTCAATTACCAATGATCCTTTACTTAACTCCCAAAGTCAATCCTTATTCTTCTTGACCTCCTGATGTAGTTGGTATTGTTGATCATATTTTTTCTCCTAAGTATCCATTCCTAATTAAATATTCATGACATTGCTTTCTCTTGATTCTGATATCTATCCTATCCCCTTTGCTTGTTTTTCATCAAAGTCATACAAATTAACTGTGGATATCTTCCAAGGTTTTGTCTTATGCGCTCCTCTTTTTTCACCTTATTCTATATCTTTTTATTCTAATATCAGAACTTCTATGGCTTCAATAGACATACACACACTTGCATACACATATATACAAACACATCTATATACACATATGGGAATATATATATAATTTATGTGTGAATACATATTAATGCATTTACATAATTCCCATATTGATATTTCCAGTTCCAGCCTCTCTCCTGAACTATGTTCTCATGTTACTGCCTGGACATCTTAAACTGGATGTCTCATAGGTCTTTCAAACTCAATGTATTCTACCATCCTACCTTGGCACCCTTAAATAATCATTACCACTTTTTGAAGAGCTTTTCCAAATTATATTAGTTGGCTAATGTCTTCTTTTCTCAGACCACCATCCATCTAACTATATCTATATCTCTTCCTATGTATTTCTTTATCTATTTATCCATATATGTGTGTATGGATACATACATACATATACACTCACATGTATCTTATATGTTCACAGCTTTACCTCATTTGGAATGTTACTTCTTTGAGGTCAAGGAATATTTTTATCTTTTTTCCCCCCAAAGTTCCATACAATGTGTGACATATACAAAATGTTCAATAATTTGCTAACTGATGTGTCATTCTTTATATTTCTGCAGGACTTGAATTAAAATCCCATTAAGTCCTGAGATCTACTACATTTAAAAATGTTTCTTTCATTATTATTCCTTATATAAGCTTATTTAGTTTCATCATTAGAGAGTATTTAATGAACTCTTTGAACTAAAGAGAATTTCCTTTTTAAAAAATAAAAATGGGATTATTAAACAGAGTACAACAATTAAAATGCCATTATTTTCCATAAAATGGATGTTAGCTGGTAATGGGGCTCTTGTGATGCTTTTTTCAGCTACTAATTCTCTTTTCTATAAAGGTTATGCATATTCACATGCCAAATAAAACGCAAAGTCCTTAAATTTATATAGTAACAAAATGAGCTGGGTTCTTCGATCAGCATATTTTAAATGATAATATCAAGGGCCCTCTTCTTTATTTAAGTCACTTCTATAACATAATCCATTTGTTACTGTGGGAAAATATAATAAAAACATAAAATTCTTTCAAAATCAAAGAGATTAAAAATAATGGTAATAAAATATTTCAAATTTAATATTTCATGCAGTGTTTATAATTACATTAACATTTCTGACTTATCTGTATTATCAGTTGTCATTATTTTAAATAGATATTAATCTAAAAATTCCCATTATTATCAAAATTATATGTGAACATTTGTTTACTACATAAAACATACCCATTGAATAAATGTACATTTACGTTGCAGTAAAAGATATTCCCCTTTGAAATTGTAAAGGTCTTAAGAATCCATTTTGTTAAGTTTGGTTAATGTTTATATGAAGAATTAAAATAAAGACCAATTGAGAACACTACAAATAGCACTTTTATAGGCCCTAGAGCATAATGGTTAGAAATGAAAAGTTAATATGCTCTCAATTTATGATTTTCATCAGCACTTAAGCTTACATTATGGCCAAATGTTTTGAGGAGCAAAGTTTTGCATGGTTAACAAAAACAAAACAAAACAAAAACAAAAACAAAAAGAATGGCATGCTTACACAATTTCATTCATTTATTTTGCTAAATTACAACTTCATTAAAACATAAAAATATGAGCTATCTCTTTATTAAAATGAGACCATGTGAATAGAGCAAGACTGGGTTAAATACAAACACAATTAGATAAACAAATTTTTTAACCTAAGCTATTATAATTAACCACTTAATATAATTCTGTTTCCTTACTTCCCTAGTCCTCCACCACACCCACATACACTTATGTTGATTAGAATGCTTCTTTTAATTCATTCTGAATTTTTTTCTTCAATCTGAATCCTTCAAGAGCTTGCTATAGTAACTGAATTTCTAGGAAGTCTCATGTCAGCAGTCTTTTCAATTGCTTTCCTCAAATGTCAGGGAATTCACCCAACACAGCCATAAATAATCTGTTCACTCTCTGCTTCAGCTAGTGGCATTTAGAAAGGTATCTGTAACTGTCCTACCTACTATGCCTGATGTCAGTGTGAATCCTTATGACTCTTGTTATGAATCAGAAGGGAGAAAGTTTCCGAACACAATATAATGTAAGTTTCATGAAAGCAAAGACAAAATCCTCAATGCCTTTTACTCAGTAGTTACTTAATAAATGGTGATTCATTTAAGGATACAAAGACAAAAATAAAACAATCCTTGCCCTAGAGGAGCTTATATGTTATCAGAAGGAAACAACATGCACACAGAAAAATAAATAGAAAACAATGTCAGTATCTCAATAATGGGGGAAGAATGCTATTTGAGAGGCAGTATGAAATAGTGGACAGAGAGCCATGGCTAAAGATAGGAATAACTGGGTTTTAAGTCTAACCTTTGTTACATATTGACTTTGGGACCCCTAATAACAGTGCTCAAAATAATTCTCTAAAACTATGAATTATAGGAAAGGTGTCAATAGGCATTTGTTAGATGGTTTCCTCATGTGTAAGCTACCTAAAACAATGAAATTACAGGTCCAGCTACTATCTCTAAATTTCAGTAACAAAAAAAAAAAAAAAAAAAAAAGAAGAAGAAGAAGAAGAAGAAAAGCACAGAAAAAAAAACAAATTATAAGTGTTGTATCTGAGCTAAGCCTTGAAGGAAGCTAATGATTCTATGGGGTGAAAAAGATGCTCACAGAAGACAACTAAAACTATCTAGACAAAGACACAGGATAGAAGATCTTGTTGCACATATCTAAAATAATATTACTAGGTATAGGATGTGAAGGGAAATGATACTAAAGGGGAAAAACTATTAAGAGACATGGGAAATGGTCTGTAAAAGGCTATAAATGCCAGGTGGTAAATATTGTATTTTATCCTGAGGGTAATAGGAAATAATTGAAAGATTTTGAGCAGGGTAATAAGTAAAGTCAGATCTTTGACTGAGGAAGATTATTTTGCCAACTATATAGAAAATGGAATTAAGTGCAAAAGACCAATTAGGAGATTATCATAATACAGCAGTTAAAGTATCTGAAGAGCCTACACTCCTGCTGAAACTGTTTAAGTGGAGAAAAGGGGAAGAAATGCAAAAGATGTTGAAGAGATGCTCTCTCTTTCTGGCAAAAAGTCTTCTGGTAAAGGTCTATTTTTTACCTACAGCACAAACATGAATCAAGGTGGGTGGGGAAAAGGGATTCCTCATGGTCAGCAATGATGAACTACTTACTGGAAGCATCTTGGCAGCAAAAGATAATTGTCACTTTCATTTGAGTCAGTCAAGTCAAAGAAAGAAGCTTTTACATTGTACTTAATTCTAACATAAGTACAATTATGTGCTAGTGCTATACTTTTCATTTGGTTTTATCTATATAATTGATCCATGATATTTAAGTCATGGAATATTAAATCAGAAAGGGATCTTTGATGCCTTTTGGTCCAAGTTCTTCCTTAGATAAAGAAATGGAGGCTCACATAGTAAGTAATACAAATGGGTCTAGAATTTAATATGAAGCTAGATCAGTGCTTTTTTTCCAGAGCACTTTTATCTACCAAAGGAAAACACATTTGCTTAAAATGTCAGGATCAGGAAAGAGGTTTTTAAACTGCAAAAAGGAGTTGAGGGGTAAAGGTAGGAAACTTTCTACCTTCACTATTAGGGAATAGCAAGTATATCATAAGCAGAATAGGGAAGGGAAAATCAACATCAGTAAATGTACCAAAAAAGGAAATATTCATAGTATTCAATCTCTGATCTCTAAGCATAAATTCACAGAGTATCTGCAGTAATTAAAGGAACTAATGCAAGGAGATAAATTAAGACTTAAAATATTCTCAAAACAAAATGTCCACTTAAAATAGAAATATTTTAGATATTATAATTAAGATGGAATTAATTTAATTCCCCCTACATATATTTAGAAGAAAAGAAAAAGAAATAAGAAAAGAGATTTGTATCAACTTTTATTCCTATGAATTGCTTTCAGTCTTAATATTACCACACACAATTAATTCATTCATAAAAAGCACATTTAATAGCAATTTAATGTTTATAAAGTCTTTCCTCAAGACAACCCTGGAAAATAAACACTGCAATTATAATCACTTCCATTTTATAGATGAGGAAACTGAGAGTCACAGAAATAGAAAGATTTTCTCAGAACTCCAGAACTGGGAAGAGGCAAGAATCAAGACTTGATTCTCAAGTTTATGATCCTGTTTCCACTCCATACCACTGATTTAATGAAAAGACAGTCACAAAAAGTAAAAGTCATAAATAGAATCCCTCCTCCTCCCAACCCCTCCCAAATTAGCAATAATATAGAACAATACAACTGTACTCAAATTTAATCACTAATGAACTTATAACATTACTGGGACCAAATCAAGTAAAAGTAGCAGAAATATAGCACAGATAACTATGCAATGTCTGGCAAACCACAAATATTGAATCAGATCTATATGTTATGTTTGATTTTATGTCATTCATAATTATGTATTCACATACAATTATATTGCATTTATAATAGATGTATTATTTTTGTGGTTTGACAGGCAGCACATATATAAACACACAACATATGACCTTTAAAATGAGACCCATAGCTCAAAATTGCAACTGTGAGTTAATAGTTAACAGTGATCAGGTTTAATTTTGTGAGTATATACCAAATCATTCTTTTTGGCCTACACCCTCACTTGGAATTTCACCTTGGTCCATCAGAATTTGTTTCTTTTTGTCTCCATCCAAAGTTTCCCTCACTAGAATGTTTTTTCTAGCCTTTTCTACCCTTATGGAAAAGGGAGAATGGCTCCCAACTCTTCCATATAACTCAGATTATTTATTGTTGTTCAGTCATTCAGTTGCATCTCACTCTTTGGGAAGCTGTGGACCACAGCATACCAATAGAAGTCAAAGGGTTTTCTTCACAAGAAATCTGGAGAGGTTTGTCATTTCCTATTCCAGTAGATTAAAACAAACACAGGTTAAGTGACTTGCCCATAGTCACTTAGCTAGTTGGCAAATGTCTGAAGTCAGGTTTGAGCCATGTTTTACTGACTTCAAGGCTTTTGATCCATCTATTGAGCCATCTAGTTGTCTAAAAACTCAGAAAAAATAATAAATCAAATAGAAAAAAAACTTTATACACAACAAAAATTGAAAAACCTGCATTTCAATAAACTCAAAAAAATCTCTTTAATTACATTTACAACTACCTACATATCAGGAACTGTGATAAGACATAAGTAATATAAAGATTAAAAACTAAATAGTTCCTGCTTTCACAGAGTTTATATTGTCTTACTTCCCTAGTGGGCCTCTCATTTAACAGTAATATATACAATCCTTCAGACTTATAATATTAAGTGATATTCTGTTGGGGTAATTTTGAAAATAATCATGGTCAGGAGTGGTCTATCCCTTTCCCTCTAGGGAGTCCTACTTGAAAGAATCCATAAAATTCCCTACTTACGTTGCAACCTGGTGAATGAAGATACATTTAAAAGGGAAGGGAGTTAAACTCTAGAGTATCAATTCCCCTTTCTGTAGACATATTTAGTCCACAAACAAAACATAAAGGTCAGGTGTCATGTCATGGCTTTGTATTTCTTCTTTGTCTTTACTTGATCTCAGAACTACTTCATTTGGACCAGGATTTGAACATTGTTCAAGAACTCCTTCTCTATGTCTCATTGATTATGAAAAGTATTATTCTTTAAACTTGTTAATCTTGGCATCGCTCTTAGATATTTGTTATGTATTTATACTATTATTTAGACACTACTAAATTGCATTCATTGTGACATTTAAAGTTTGATGGTCCATTCAAAGATCAGTAATCTTCAATTATCAGGATCAGAACATTTATCAAATGGAGGTAGAAAGGACGCAATCATATACATTTCCATATTTTTAAAACAAATATCATTAGAATATCTGTTTTAAATTTGAATATGGAAATAAAAGGAAGGTTATACAAGTGTCCTAAAAGTCTTTGGTACACCCTGTATATTTACCTCTTCAAGTTGGTCATCTTTTACAGGAATAATTGTTTTGATTTAATATCTCCATGGCTCCACTTAGTAAATCATCTGGAAAAATGGTAAAAAGCATATAAAATGTTTTAAATTTGAAGAAATATAAATGAAGAGTTATTGATTTTCTGGATTGTTCATCCAGAAAATATATTAGGATCTTCCAAAAACTGCTGGCAAATCAACAGGAATGCAAATGTTTCTGTCTGAATTTATGAATTAATACTGTGCCACAGTACTTACATCTGGGGTTTCTTGAGAATGTTAATTTTGTTTTTCTCTTATCCACTAAACTCTGAATTTAATGGGTCCACATGAAAATGAATTTAAAAGCAATTCCGTTCCAGATCTTTAAAGTAATATTAGAGTTAATTCTCCTCTTTTCTGTTCCACATAACGAGAAAAAGGTTTATGGATAATATAAAACAAAAGACAATTCAACCATCATTTTTTTGCATTAAATGTATCAGTTATTTTAGAAGGTCCACTCTCTTAATCATACTTATTTAAACTAATATCTAAATTAGTTCTTTTTCCTTAATCACTCACAGTCTAGAAAGTGGAAAGAGGTGGCATGCAGGCATATTGAACATAATGGACAGTCAGGAAATGAAGATAATTAAAATATGATGCAGAAATAAGTTATTAAAGAGTTGAATATATTTTAAAGTATATTTAAATAACTATATCAACTGAATTAATGCAGGAAACAAATCAAAGTGAATGGTTAGATTAGAAGTGCTCAAAAGGTTTTCTAAAGGTCTCTTTTCAAGAGGTCCACAAGGTTAAAAATATTTTCATCATACTATTAAAATATTTTAACTTCTAAAATGGTAAATATTGACAAATGTAACACACTTAACAATTGGAGTTTCTTTCTTTTTTTTTTTTAATTATAACTTGCTTTGCTATTACTTAACCACTGCTACCCATGGATCTCTCTCTTATTTTCTCCTCCATTTCATTCTTTCTTTATTCCACTTTCATTAATTTAAAACACTCTTTTATACCCCACCTTATCCTATGCCACCCTTTCCCCCTTTATCCCTTTCCTATTAATCTACACAGCTTATTCCACTGCCATAATTCTACTCATCCTTCAATACTTATTCTTTATCCTTTGCCCATTAATTTACACATCTTGTTCCACTGCTATAAATCTACACATTTATACCCCACTTTATCCTGTTCCCTCCACTCTTATTTTTTTTATAGATTTTAGAAGAGGTATGGCTCTATGTATGTATATATATATGTATTTTTGTAGTATTAACCCATTCTTTATGTGAGCAGGTTTTCATTCCTCCCCCCTCTAATGCCTATGTGTCTATTCCTTCTCTATTTTTCATTGATTTTAATATAACACAATTACCTTTTCCTAGGGATTTTTGGTTTTTAGAGTCAAATCATATTCAACTCTGTCCCAATCCTTCTTTGATCTATCCAATTATTGATGTCAATATTAAACATCTGGTATATATTTCTATGCAAAAAATACATAATTTGTCCATGTTGAGCCACTTGAAATTAATTTTTTATTTAGATTCTTATAGGTAAATTTTTTTTATTAATTTAAGGTTCAGTTAAGACAAAGTCCTGAAAATCTACAATTTTGTTAAAAGTCCTTTTTTTTTATTCAATATTATAGTTAATTTTGTTGGACAAGATATTTTTGTCTACAGGCTTAGTTCTTTTGATTACTGGTATGGTATTCAGGACTTGTGGTCTTTAATTGTAAATACAGATAAATCTTGTACAATTCTAATTGTAGCTCCAGCATATTTAAATTTTTTGTTTGCTTATTTTTTGCAAAATTTTATCTTTGATCTGGGGGTTTTGAATTTTGGCAATAATATTCATATGTGTTTTCCACACAGGATCTCTTTGAGGTGGTGATAAATGGAATTCTTTTCTATTTGTACTCTATTGTGTTTTATCACTCCAGAACAATTTTCTTAAATTATTTCTTGTACTATTAAGTCAAGGTTCTTTTTTTGGTCATAGCTTTCATGTAGCCTTATTATTCTTATATTTTCTCTTCTTGATCTCTTCTCCAGATCTGCTGTTTTCCTTATAAGATGCTTCACATTCTGTTCTTTTTTTTCATTCTTTATATTTTGCTATTTCTTGGTCTCTTATAGTTTCACTGGCTTTCATTGACTAATTCTAATTCTCAAAGAATGATTTTCTTTTATTTTTAAACTCTAGCTATCCTTTCCTAGTTGGTTAATTTTTTTTCCCATAATCTTATTTTTCTTTGATGGTTCTTTTTAAAAAGTTTTTCTTCAATCATTCTCATTTTATTTTTGAAGTATTTTTTTAATTCTTCTATAAATCTTTCTTGGCAGAGATTGATTTAATATTACTGTTTGGTGCAAAAGAGGCATTTTTTTTTTACTTCAGTGTCCCTCTTCTGAAGATGAACTTAAGTCTTCCCTATTGCCAAAGTAAGTCACTATGGTTGAGTTCTTTCTTCTTTGCTTCCTCATTATTTTTTTAAATAAGAACTATTTAGTGTAAGTATCTCTTATCCTGGGTTTGGGGAGATGGTACCTTTAGTTTCCCTTCAGCTTTCCCCTTTGACCTAGAACCCTGTACCAAAAGCTTCACCCTCCTACAAGTACCCACAGCCAGCAGCATCCTGAACCATCATGTTTGCAACTCACTACACTCACTGCATATAATACTTTCTTCTTGCCCAGGGTTCCATCTTTGTAGCACAGCTGAGAATACCATTCCCAATCAGCCAAGGTTCTTTCAGTCTTCTATGACTTAAATCCCTGACTCCCTAGGCTGTCCAAGAGTCCTGTGGTTCAGACTGGGGTCCCCTTGGACCCCAGTTAGTCCCAGGACTCCCTGATGGCTGTTTCTGTAGAGCAATCTTAGAGGTATTTACATGTTTCTAATTTTATAAATAAAATTGTGATTATAAATGGCATGGGCTTTTACTAATAGAAATAAAATAGATGTACAACTCTTTATCTTGTAATATATCTAATTGAATATACTTGTGTAATCAATTATTTATAAAGATTATATCACCTTTTAGAATAATGAAGATAAAAGATTCCAAAATGATGTGATCACCTTTAAAGTACATTGAATCAATTGAAACGATTATTTTCCTTATTTACTCTTTTCCTGTGTAGTCAGATATTTATTTTATCTTAAATCCATTTCTCCTACTGCTTTTGCTAAAAAGGATTAAGCAAAGATCCGATTTATTTTTAATGCATATTTAAATAAAGTTTCTAATGGTAAAACTATGAAAAGGAGTTCATTGTTAAACATATTAATTAGGTTGGTATTCAACTTTCCCAAATAAGATTCAATGCAACAAAATAAATTTTAAGAGAGCTTAAAGAAACCCTAGAATCAGAATAAAAAGATGCTTTTTTATATTAATATTTAAGTATTTTTAAATTGGGATATATGCAATGAAATAAATCTATTCTTCCCCTTTTATTTTTCTGCCCTGCTTCCTTTCTCTCTTCTTTCTAAATGCTAAAGGCCACAAATAAAATTAGAAATCTCCTCCTGAGAATTTATTTGCAATTCTCTGTATGCCGTCACTAAGTTACAATGGCTTAAAGCTAAGTATAAAAGTGACATTGCTTGGGTAGTGTCTATGCCTTTATAAAGTGAAAAAAATAGTTACCCTTCCAGATTTTCCAATAGTCTTTACTAATTAGAAAAACAAAAATAAGTACCTGGTTATCTTTCACCTTTTTTTCAATCTTATGATAAGTGTAGATACAAGTAAAATAGAAGCATAAAAATGAGTAATATTATCCCTCTTTATGTTAAATAAAAATTAAAATAAGCACAAAAGATACATCTTTAAAATTATAGGCAAAATAAATTAGAATCAAAAAGACTATTGAAATGACAAACGAAACTAAAAGTTGGTTCTTTTAATAATAGTAAAATTGATCAATTTTCAAGTAACCTGATTTTTAAAAGTAGCTAGAAAATCAAATAAAAAAATTTTTTTAATGATCAAGGTAAAATCACAACAAAACTAGATAAAATAACAGGTATTATCATAATTTACTATCCACTATTATTTGGTAGAAAAACTGAGAACACAAAAGAAAAAAAAAGGAATACTTTCAAAAACATAAAATTTTCACAAGAGATCTTTTTTAAATTAATTTTATTAATTTTATAATTATACATTTTTGACAGTATATATGTATGAGTAATTTTTTATAAATTATCCCTTGTATTAATTTTTCCAGATTTTCCCCTCCCTCCCTCTACTCCCTTCAGGCAATCTCATACATTTTACATGTGTTACAGTATAACCTAGATATAATATATGTGTGTAAATCCAATTCACAAGAAGAGATCTTAATCTAATTTTAGGAAAAAGAGCAAGTTCAAAAGCAACTTCCAAGGGATGACAGTGGAGGAATCTCTTGGTCTTCATAATTTTATTGAAAAACTATTCAACAGTTAAAGAACAATTAATATCTGCCCTGTACAAATTTTTATCAAAAGTTAAAATATAAAGTTTCTTCTAAAATACTTTTGTGAAACAAATATTGTCTTACTATCAAAATCATGGATGCATAAAGGAAAGAGAACAAGACAGCAATATGATACAACCCTTTTTTCCTCCCTGAGGCAATTAGGGTTAAGTGACTTGCCCAGGATCACACAGATAGGAAATGTTAAGTATCTGAGACCAGATTTGAACTCAGGTCCTCAACTCTTAACAATAATTATTTCCAAAAGAGTACAATTATTAAAAAAAAAAGTAATTATTCATTATTATCAAGTTAGATTTATACCATGAATTCTAGGATGGTTCAACATTAGAACAAACATCAACACAATCATGTTAAAATAAAAACAGCCAATACTACATGATAATATCAATAGAAGAAAAATAACCTTTGAGAAAGTACAACAATATTTATGATAAAAACCCTAAAGAATTTGTAAGAGTAGGGAAATCTTTACGAAAAATAAATCCTATCTACCACAAGTAGCAAGCTTCAAATACAACAGATGTGATAACTGGCATTTATATAATGTTTTTGTTTTTTATAAGCTGGCCAAGTGTTTTACATATATTTTTTTTTTCTCACTAGAAATTTTTCCAACAAACACAGGAGTAAACTAAGGCTGTCTCTTATTTGAAAATGTTTTAGTAATTCTAGAAAGAAAATTAAGAAGTATAGAAAGGGATGGAGGAGACAAGATTAACCTTACTTCATCATTACATAATGGTTTATTTAAAAATTCTGAGAGAATAAGTAAAATGAAAATTATTGAGACAACAAAGTTTTAGACTACAAAACAAATGAGCAGCATTTTATGTAATTATATAATTTTAAAAATTCAAGAGGAATTGATAGAAAAGGAAATCAGTTTAATAATTAAAAAAATAACAAAATAGTTTGTAGTCAGTCTGTGAAAGCATATTTCTCTATATATTTATTTTTATATATTTATATATATATATATATATAAATATATAAAAATAAATATATATATATATATATATATTTCTAAAAGTGCCATATAGCACTGAGAAAAATATTTTAGTGGTTCTATTGACACTATAGATCTTTTAATTCTAAATTGTCTATCAATTTCTTTAATTTTATATTTTGCTTTTTTAATATTCCTAGTAAAACAGTCCAACTCTGAGAGAGGAACATGTTTCCTATTACTTCTGTGCCTTGTTGCAATTCAGCTAATATTTCCTTTGTAGATTTAGATACTATGCCATTTGGAGCATGTGTGCTTGCTTTTCATTTAGTTTTGTTGTCTATGTTTTTTTAAGCATGGTGTCACTTCCCTATTCATCTGTATTTATACTTTCAACTTTGTTTTTACTTTACTGAAATTATTAAAATATCTGTGTCCCTGAATTTATTTGATGCCCAGTAAATTGTTTAAAATTTTTTAATTCTATGTTGTTGCTTTCTAGGTGTGTTTTTTACATATAAACAACATAAAATTGGGGTATTTATAAGCAACATAGGGTAGGTTTTTTTTTCCCCAATGTGTCATTCTTTTTTCACTTTATTGCTTTGTTTAATGCAATAAATAAATGTTTCACATTTAAAGCTATGTAATAAGTTAAAAGTATATTTCCTCCCTTTCTATCTTTAGTATTTTCTTTCTCTAAATTAGGATTTTTTATTCTTCTTAAGTCAATGCTTTGTTTCTACAATTAATTTTGCTTTATCCACCCTATACCCATGGGTTCTCTTCTTTCTACTCTTATCTGGAAGTCTCTGTTTTGTGAACACTTTCCTTAGTTTTGGAGTTTTATGTAAATTATTGATTTTCTCATTCTTATTTAGCTATATAGTTCAACCCCTTAATTTTGCCTTTTCTTCTCTCTCTCTCAGTTAAGTGGTAATCTAAACCACCTGCCTTCCTGTGTGGCACATTCTACTTTTTACTTTGTAACATTTAACATAATATCTAGCAATTGTATTAGCTTAATACATGCTTGTTAACTTTATGTTTTTCATCTCTTTTATGCCTTTTAAAAATGATTCATTTGTCTTGATTCCTTCAATAATTGTGTTTCCTCTCCTATTTCCTACTATACCTTTGCTAACACTGCTCTATCTAGTTAGTATGTAGTCCTGTCATACTTTAAATTTTGTCTAATTAAATCCTATCTATACGTCAAGACTTGTTTTCAATGTCATCTTCAAGATTTTCCCTGATGTTCTCACCTAGAATTTGTCTTTCTTTCCTCTGAACTTTTCAATACAATTTTGTTTGTATCTTTTGATAGCATTTATGGCAGAATATTTTGTAGATCAATGTACTTGCTTTGCCTCCTCCATTAAATCATCCCATAATCATAGCATTCCAGAACTGAAAGGGACTTCAGAGGCCACTTAGTCCAATTCAGAGGTAAAAATGAATTCCAGCTACCAAGTAACACCTGAAAAGTAGCTATCTAGCTTCTTTCTGCAGACTTTGAATGAGGGGGTAACCTAGTGTTCCTAAGGCAGCCCATTCCAATTTTGGACAGCTCCAATTGCTAGTCAGTCTAATTGTTATAATTTCTTATGAGCAATAACCTGGCATATTTTGCTAGTACACTCCTATAGTGCATACATGACAAGTACTAAAAAAAAATTCTAAAGGAATAAATGAATACTCTTTTTGTAAAGTGTTATTAAAAATGTAGGAAACCATCTGTTTCTATGCATTACCACTTCTGCTGTTAAAGCAGAGCTGACCAGTCTACTTAGAAACAAACAAATGGTCAGCCCAAGCTGTGAGCCACAAAAAAACAGCTTGGGAACTATAAGAGGAAGGTTATTGAATTTAATCAACTGATGGATTATTTTGAAAACATCAAGCCAAATTCAGTGAAACAACCAGACACTAATTACTTTCTCTTTTGAAAATAACTGGCCATATGACAGAACATAGGGCTTATTTGCTTTTTCAACCAGTTTCTTTGACAACTATCATTTTGTGTCAATTCATCGTTTTTAACTGAGTTGACTCTGATATGACCAATCAGTTGAACCAAAAGTATATTACATCAGAAGAGGAAAGCCAGTTGCCTCTAATTACCATCTTTGTGGAAAAAAAAAAGAAACATAGAAAAAAAGAATCATTGATATGGCACCTAGTGGGTACCAAATACTGTGCTAAGTGCTTTTTAGAAATATAATCTCATTTGATCTTCACAATAACCCTGATATATAAGCACCATTATTTTCCCCATTTATAATAGAGGAAACTGAGAAAAATATAGGTTAAATGATTTGTCCAGGGTCACACAACTAAGTATCTGAGGTTGGTTTCCAACTCAGGTATTCATGACTCCTGATCCAGTGCATGTAACTTTATTCCTAGCATAATTTTTGGCATTAATTTTGAGAATGAGACTGTCCATCTATATTCTCACAGGTTCATAAATTTCCATCTGTCTTAATGTGCTAATAGAAAGGAATAAATATGCATTGCATCAGATTTAGTTCTGCATAACTAAAGCCTTATTGAGATAATGAATAATAAAATGTTCATGTCATTAACAATAAAATATAGAAAATAAGAAATATAATCATATTTTATTGGAAAACATTTTAAACATAGCATTTAAAATCTATAAGCCACTTAGCCAAGTCAAAAAATTTTTCACAAAAGAAAAATTAATTAAATAGTCCTTAATAACACTTATTGTGGCAATTGAAACAACATAGTGTGCCAATGAGAGAAGACAGGAACCTGGGTTCTAGTTTTTGCTCTGACACTAGTTAACATTTTATTACTGTGAATAAATCACTTTAACCTCAATTATTTCAACTATAAAAACTCTTTCTAGTCTAACTTTTTTATGTTGAAGCCACTTGTCTTGTGACATTTCCCCCAAAAAAATCCAGTGTTAGAAGTCAAGAAGGTTGTAAAAGATCATTTTTATAGTTTACTAAATTACCAATCACATACTAATATAATAATAAACTTCATCAATAACAAGTGTTATTTGGATTTCTGAAATTGTAAGAATTTTTAAAAGTATACAAAGGCAGATAATTCAAACACATTCAAATCTTAAAGCCTTTTAAAAATTCTCCATTAATAAAAACATAGAACTTAAAAGTAGTTACATCACTCACACACGCACACACACATACACACACACATAAACAACAATGAATTGTGAAAATCCAATTTATTATGAGGGAAATCCTTCTTGGCTCAGTGTCCAAAGATAATTTGTTTGGAGCTGCCTCCCATGGAGAAATTGTCTTATTGAAATCACCAGGGAGATCCACAGAACAGATGAAGAAGCTCTGGGCATGTTACATTAATGCTGATATGAATAGAAAATTAAAATTGAACTTTATTTTCAACCAAATAAATGTAAAATAAGTCCAAATTTGGAACTTGTGTATTCTATGTGAATATGTTGAAATAGTATTTTTGTAAAAATTATATTAAGGATCAATCATTTCATTTGGTAAGTAAAAAACTATTCATTTCAATTTCTTCTATCTTCTGTCCCCAAACAGCTAATAATACCCCACCCCAAAATACTTTGCATATAACATTTAATTTCCATGTAAATGTTGTATTATCACTAATAGAATATAAAATTTATGAGAGCAGGGCATGTTGTCATTTTGTCTTTCAAATGACATTCAGCAATATGCCTAGCATGTAGTAGTAGACACTTAATAAAAGCTTATTGAGTTAAATGAATAGACTCTGAAAAATAGGATCCTCTAAAAATGACAAATTATATATTGAAACTCCTTAAAATCTGTCTGATAATGGATCATCATGAAGAAATGTGAGCATGATGAAAAGCAGCTATCTGACAAGAATCTGACCTCATGTGCAATATGTGATATTGCTCTGTTTTATATTGGAAGCACCTATTAAATTATATTCACTTAACCCCTCAAATTCATTTGGGCAGAAGACAAATTCTAAAACCAAAGGAGCAGCTGTACAACCTCAGGACTTGTACTGAATTTTCTAGCAAGCTAATAATTGCATGAGTGAGTCAAAAGAGAAGACCCAGCTGAATGTGAGACAGTTCTAAACATCCTCAGATCAAGGGGAAAAAAATAAGACATTCAAATTCTAACATTCTATATACATGTGGAAAACTAACATTGATAACCACTCCATCCTCAAGTCATAAAGGACAAGAAAGGTTCCCCACCTCTGTGAAAAATCATGGTCCAAGGATAACCCTAGAGGAAAATGTTACCAAAATGTTACTTCAGTACTCTCCTTTTTTTGAGCTCTTTTCCTCCAGGAAATAGAGGCCAATTTTCCATTGCCTCCCACCAAAGCCTTTCACTTTTACTCCCTATTCAATAAAATTTACCGATGCTTTATTACTTTGGGACCCCTAAGTAATTTGATAAATTGTTTTTAGTTGATCTGTATTTGAGAACATTTATCTAGCCCCACTAACCTTATTCTAGTCTACTTTTCTTACATTTTACCTGTATGATGACAATAGATTCTTAAATGATTTCCCTTTTATGAACAATCCTTAGGTATTTTTCTCCATGTTACTAGAACAATATCTCTAAAATGTAGGTTGATGGTATTTCCTCATATTCATTCATTAAAAAAAAAAAAAAAAAAAAAAAAAAAAACTTCAATACCTCCCCAGTAAAAGCAGTGTTGATAAATCAAGAGTACTGGCCATGGAGACAGTATATCCAGGTTAGAATCCACTCTCTGAAATGCAAATTAAGACAACTCTGAGGTATCACTATGGACCCTTTAGATTGGCTAAGATGGCAGGAAAAGATAATGACAATTGGAGGGGATGTGAGAAAACTGGGACACTGATGCCTTGTTGGTGGAGTTGCGAATTGATCTAACCATTCTGGAGATCACGAAACTAGGCCCAAAGGGCAATCAAACTGTGCATCCTTTTTGATCCAGAAATGTTTCTACTGGTCTGTATCCCAAAGAGATCTTAAAGGAGGGAAAGGAACCCACATGTGCAAAAATGTTTGTGGCAGCCCTCTTTGTAGTGGCAAGGAACTGGAAATTTAATGGATGCCCATCATATGGAGAATGGCTGAATAAGTTATGGAATATTAATATTCTATAAGAAATGATCAGCAGAATGATTTCAGAGAGATCTGGTGAAACATGAACTGATGCTAAGCGAAATGAGCAGAACCAGATCATCATACATGGCAACAAGAAGACTATATGATGATCAATTCTGATGGATGTGGCTCTTCTCAACAATGAGATGATTCAAGCCAGTTCCAATGACCTTGTGATGAAGAGTGCCATCTACACCTAGAGAGAGGATTGTGGGAACTGAGTGTGGATCACAACGCAGTATTTTCACTTTTTTTATTGTTGTTTGCTTGCATTTTGTTTTCTTTCCCATTTTTTTCTTTTTGATCTGATTTTTCTTGTGCAGCAAGATATTTATGGAAATGTGTATAGAAGAATTACACGTTTAACATATACTGGATCATTTGACATCTAAGGGAGGGATTGGGGAGAAGGGAGGGAAAAATTTGGAATACAAGGTTTTACAAGGATGAATGTTGAAAATTATCCACACATACATTTTGAAAATAAAAAGCTTTAATAAAACAATAAAAAAAAAAGAATTCTCTCTCTGATATATATTAGCTGTGTGACCCTGAAAAACTAACTTTATCTCACTAGGCCAGTTTCTATATCTGTAAAATGGGATGAATATTAATTGTACAATTTGTGGGTTATTGTTGATAATGTGTTTTAAAGAAATGTAAGCTACTGATAATAATTTAATCTAGGAGTAACTTAGTAGATAGAATGTTAGACTGGTAGTTAGGAAGACTTATCTTTATATGAGTTCAAATCTGACCTCACTCACTAACTACTGGTGTAACACAGGGCCAGTCATTTAATCCTGTTTGTCTCAGTTTCCTCCTCTATAAAATGAACAGGAGTAGGAAATTACAAACCACTTCAGAATCTTTGCCAAGAAAAGCAAGAATGGGGTCACAAAGAGTTGAAACGATTTAGCAACAAATCCTAGCAAACAAGTCAACTTTTTTTTCCTGTCCCATAAACCCTGAATATTACTCATTTCATATCTACTGATCTTAAAATATATATATATATATATATATATATATATATATATATATGTATATATACATATATATATATATATAATATATCACATTGATGAGTACAGGCTTTTACTCATAATATATCTCCAACTTAAAAAGTTTTATACTAACTATATTCTCATTATAATTTTATATACATGTATCAAGGCCTAGTTCAAATGCTGTTTCCTTCCTGAAATATGTTATCATTAAGTGAAAATGATCACTTCCTTCTCTGACCTCCCATGTAATTTGGGAGGAGTAATTTTCTTATTATATTAATCACAAAGTTAGAAAGTACCCTAAAAACCAACTAGTTCAATTAAAACCTAAAATGAATCTGTTATCCAGCTTCAATGACTGGAAATTTGCTATCTATAATAAGAACTCCTTTGAACAGCTTGACTTTTAATAATTCTCCTTTAAGTGTAGCCAAAACATGCTAACTTCTATTTAGTTCTATACTCTATTACCAAACAAAAATGTCTATACAAATGACAACTCTTTAAATATATGAAATCAATGATCATGTACTATCCAGTAGGTGAATTAAATTAAGGAATATTAAATAACCAGTTTATACTGACAGTTGATTAATAAGTACTTATATTGCAAAATTACATCAAACACTACTAATTTGTTGTTTTATTGAGTGATTCTATTTACCAAAGTGATAGAAAAATATTAATACTTTGAACTAAACTTAAAAGTATGTCATGTACATATTTTTTTCAGGGATCACATTTAGTAACATAAATTTTATTTCTAATTCTCCTTTTCCCCAAACTAAATCTTTCTATTTCCTTCAACTAATCCTCAAATGGCATGCTTTTTAATTCTCTTCATTCTGACTGTTCTTTGAAATCATTTCTCTTAAAATGTGGCATCCATATTAGGGACAGTTATACATACATATATATATATATATATATATATATATATATATATATATATATATATATATATATATATATATATATATATATATATATGTGTGTGTGTGTGTGTGTGTGTGTGTGTGTGTGTTTGTGTGTGTGTGTATAAAGATGGAACAGAGTAAAAATGCAGCAGAACCATCACTTCCTTTACTATGAACATTATACTTCCATTAATGTGTTTTGAGAACTTAAGAAGTAGCCTTAGAATCAAATAAAATGTCCTACCTGACACATTCAGGCTAATCCTGGACAAGTTACTTAATCAGTCAATGTCCCAGATAACTTTCTAAGACTATTTGCTGGAGAACACTTATCTATTTATATTGGTAGTACCTAAGTGCTCTATATCAATGAAATCATAGGTCCAGTGGTTAAATAATTAACTCTTTTTGGCTGCCATATCACATTACTGACACTACTTGAACTTGAAGCTCCTACTTCCTTCTTCCTCGAATCTGTAATTCTACAAATGAATTTTTTAGTTTTTTTTTTTTTTTTTTTAACTAGCATTTGGGGGAAGCTAGGTGGTGCAATAGACCAGCCCTGAAATCAGGAGGACCTGAGTTCAAAACTGGCCTCACACACTTAAGGTGTCCTAGCTTTATGACGCTAGGCAAGTCACTTAACATTAATTTCCTCAGCAAAAAAAAAAAAAAAAAAAAAAAAAAAAAAAAAATTTCCCCAAAACATTTAAAGATAGTTTTCAACATTCACCTTTGAAAAACCTTGTGTTCCAAATTTTTCTCCCACTCCTCCCCTCTAAGAAGCAAGCAATCTCACATGGGTTAAACATGTGCAACTTTTCTAAACATATTTGCATATTCATTAAAGAATGCAAGAAAAATCAGATCAAAAGTTTAAAAAAATGAGAAAGAAAAGGAAAAAATGAAGCAAACAACAACAAAAGTGAAAATACTGTAATTTGATTCACATTCAGTCTCCATAATTCTCTCTCAGGTTGTGGATGGCACCTTCCATCCCAAGTTTATTGGAAATGCTTTGAATGAATTGCTGGAAAGAGTTCATTAACAATTGGTTAACACATAATCTTGTTTGTATAATGTTCCCTTGATTCATTTTACTTCATTCAGCATCAGTTCATGTAGGTCTTTCCAGGCTTTTTTGAAATCAACCTGCTGATCATTACTTATAGAATGATAATATTTCATTACATTCACATATTCTCACATGTTCAGTCATTCCCCAACTGATGGCCATCCACTGGATTTCTAGTTTCTTGCCATTACAAAAAAGGTACTGCAAACATTTTTGGACATGGGGATCCTTTTCCCTCTTTTACAATTTCTTTGAGATGCAGATCCAGTAGACACTGTTGGATCAAAAGAATATGTACAGATTTATAGCCCTCTGGGCATAATTCCAAATTACTCTTCAGAATGTTTGGATAACTTTGGAATTCTATCAACAATGCAACAGTGTATCAATTTTTTTACATCCCCTCCAACACTTATTATCTTTTCCTATCACTTTAGCTAATCTGAGAGGTGTGAGCAGTCTTAATTTACATTTCTCTAATCAATAATAATTTAGATGAACACATGCACGCTATGTTCACTACTTTTTACTGTTTTTTCCCTCTCCTGCAGTTTTTTCCCTTCTGTTTTTTTTTTCTTCTTCCATGTTGTTCCATTTTGCTCTAATTTTTCTCTCCCAACATGATTCATAAAGCAATATGTATTGAAAACAAATAAACAAAATTTAAATTTAAAAAATACTGATCTAAAGCATTTTTATGAGTATGAGTAGAAATAGCTTCAATTTCTTCACCTGAAAATTGTCTGTATCCTTTGACTATTTATTAGTTGGGGAATTGCTTGTGTTCTTATACATTTGCATAAATTCTCTATGTATTTTAGAAATGAAACTTTTATTAGAAACATTAGCTGTAAAAAAACTGTTTTTCCAGCTTTCTGCTTCCCTTCTAATCTTGGCTGCGTTGGTTTTGTGTAAACAATTTTTTAAAAATCTAAGTACAGGCTATTGTTTATCATTATTAAATTTTATCTTGTTAATATTCTCCTATGGATATAGATCTTTTAAATCCATATTCTGTCATAAAATGTATTAGTTATTCCATTCAGATTTGCAAGATCCGCACTGTTATATAAGCATGTTATTGAGGCAACCATAAAAATATTACTGATTTTTTAAAGCATTAAACAAAAAAGGGGACAGCAGCCTAAGGAAAGAGCTTAATATCACAAAAAAAATCTATGTCCAGGTTGAAAATTACTTATTTATCAACCTTTTTTAGGTCTGGTCAATCTATAATTCTGATCACAGCTAATGTCACTTGTTCCATATTCCTCCATGCAGTCTAGAATTTGTAAATTGTCTTACTAAAATCCAGATATAGTATAATAAGAGGAAATTTTGTGTATAAATCAGTGAATCAATCCTTGCTGTCTCATATGATTCCACATTTCCCTTTATATCTCTCTAATAAACATGTTCTTTTAAACCAACCAAAAACACAATTTAAAACTACTCAAAACTATAAACCATTCATCTGGAAATAGAAAAAGACCAAGAATGTGGACAATATTAAATGTTAGTATTACATTCACAGTCCAAGGAATTAAAATAAAAATTCATTTAAAAATAAATTAAAATAATAATATAATTCAAATTATTAGAATGTAATGATTTTGTACATCAGCATCATACTTATTATTGAAAAATACATTTTTAAAAGTGCTATGAAAAAGCTAAATCATAATTATTTTGAAATTAAAAATAAATACAAATATTGCCATTGAAGAATATTATATATTAAATGAACAAAAAGGATACTGTGATATAAAGTGTGTTTCTTTGTACTGAATAGAATTATTGCAACTGCCAAATTCCTGTGCTACTTATGTCCTTGTTCATCAAAATACTTATTTCAACTTGGATGACAGAAGACTGACAATTATCCAAAGGCTTTATGATTTGTAAAGCAACAATGAAAGAAAGTTATTACTTAAAGGCACTGGAAAGAAAATCATCTCTGGAAAAAGAATGTACTAAATTCAGAATTAGTTGTCATTCATAGCATTTATAAATGGTGAAAGTAGCCTGAATGAATTCTCTAACTTGACCTCCTTCTACCAATGTGCTTATTGCCAAAAAACAAAGCAAAACAAAACAAAACACAGTTTTTATAAATTTAACTCATTACTTATTAAGAATTTGTCACTGAGCAAGCGAGTTTTAGGTCTATTCAAGAAAAAAACACAACCATCAAAATGAAAAAGATACTGTACCCACTCTTAAGGAAATCAAATACAGAAATGGCTAAAAATGATGCAGAAAGAGACATGTCCTTATTATAATAAGTGAAAGTAACATTGATCCTCCATTTTGCCTGGAACATAGAACATGTTGAGAATGTCATATAATTTTTATATGCCTTACTGTATTAATCAGTAAAATTAAGGAATTGGTTAGGTTTCTAAGATATCTTTCCAACTCTCAAAATCTATAAATCTATGAAAGGAAGATGAAAGACAAATTATTACAATTATGTTATGATAAATAATTTGGAATTGCTTTATGTAGACAATGAAAAGACAATGACATTCTAGAAAATTATGTGACATAATCAGAACTCTGTTTAAGAGAGATCACCCTGGCATTACTATGTAAGTCACATTGAAGGGGAGGAGGTAAGGATGAGGAGAGCACTGAGAAAATATCACTAGAGTTATCACAGCAGCATAGTAAGGGTTTCAGCTATTACTGATCATAACAACATATTCTGAATCATAAAAATAATGAAATGGGTATACTAGAAAATTTCCCTATTCAATTACCTAACAATATGTAAATTAAACCTTATATATAATTTTTGGGAAAAATATAACAAATTTTTGAGGAAAAAGGTAAAAAGAAACAGAAAACAAAAATGGGGGGAAGGCCAACTTTTCAAGAAGTGCAATTTCATCCATCTGCAGGCTGCTTCTACCAACACATAATATGTGCATTCTGTCTTAGCAGACTCTCTTTGGGCTAAAACATTTATCACTTTGCAACCAACTTAGTAATAAGTTTCTTTGAGCAAAATTGGTCCTCCAATTCAACCAGAATTTGTGATCCATTGATAGGACCACTTTTTCTTCAAGAACTCCCAGTCTATACCATGAGAATGGAATTGTAGAAAAACTTTAATGGAGGTGAACTGGCAAGAAAATATTTGAACATATTTGTTGATGAAAATTAACAGTGTATCAACAGCACTTGAATCTTATTATTCATGATATTGTACTTTCTTGTCTTGATCTCTTCAGAAATATGTCAGAACATTGAATCTTATGCATATCAAACAATTTTAGCATTGCTGATAATGAAAATATAAACATTGCAGAGTACGGGCAGCAATACAACTGAACTTTCAAACATTTCCTTCCAAACAATTTTAAAATATCTCAAAATATATTTTGGAGCAACAGAATTAATGAAAGGTCAGAGTGAGAATTTTTTCTAGCCTAAGACAACTTAAGAAATGATAGGAAGCAAGGGGCTAACCCTGAGCACACATGGCAGTAGCACCAGCTCTGGTCCTTGGAGAAGGATGCTAATAGCCCTGTCAAGCAGCAGCAACAGCTGACTGGCAACTTTATTGCCCATATTCGTTCTGGGGTGTAGCTCCAGAGCAGAGAGTAATGCTCATGAATGGTTACAGGGAATAGCACTTAGGTCACAGGTCCAAGGCAAAAAGCACCTAATCCTTGAGGCTGCAAGAGATAAGAAATCCTAGTCACAGCTCCAAGACCAAGAGGACCACTAATGCTTGTACCTGGAGAAAATCAAAGACTTCTGTATAAAGACCAGAGGAATAACCAGTAGAGAAATGCATCCCTGGATCGCATCATCTTAGAAGCACCCTCAGAACTATTTTTTAAAGATATAACTGGACAATAGGAAGCAAATCATATCATGAGATATCAAAAAACAATTTAAAAAATCAAACCAATTGAAGAAATAGAAGAAAGTATGAAATACCTCATTAGAAAAACACTGATCCAGAAAATAAATCAATAAGAAATCATTTAAGAATTATTGGATTACTGGAAAGCCATCATCATCATCAGATCAAAAAACAAATCCTAGACATTGTATTTCAAGAAATTATAAAGGAAAGCTTCCCTGATATCCTAGAAGTAAAACATAAAATTGAAACTAATAGAATTCACCAAATACTTCCTGAAAGAGATCCTAAAATCAAAAGCCCCAGGAATATTATAGGCAAATTCCAGAGCTCTTAGGTAAAAGAGAAAATATTGCAAGCAGCCAAAAAGAAACAATTTCAATACTGTTAAATTACATAAATGAATATAAGTTAAATGATCAGAGGGCTTGGAATATGATATTCTAAAAAGCTAAGGAGCTAGAATTACAACTAAGAATAACCTACCCAGGGAAAAAAAAAGAATATAATACTTTAGGGAGACAAAAGATAATGAAATTGAGGATTTCCAAGTATTCCTGATGAAAAGAAACACAACTGAATAGAAAATCTGATATTTAAACACAAGACTTTAGAGACATATAAGAAGATAAACATGAAAGAGTAATAATAAGGGACTCAATAAAGTTAATCTGTTTATTTCACATGTATTGCTTAAGAACTTTATCATTGTTAAAGAAGTTAGAAGGTATCTACATAGATAAAGGGTAGAGCTGAGTCATTTTTACGGGCTGCTCTCCAAAAAATAAGGAGGTGAAAAGGGAGTCAGAAGAGGTAGAATTCGGAATTTTTTCTCACATAAAAGTGGAGGGAAAAGTTGGGTAGAAGGCAATGCTTGAACCTTAATGTTATTGGAATTGATTCAAAGAGGAATGAATATATGTGTGTATGTGCATACATGTATGTATATATATATATATATATATATATATATATATATATACAGGTATGCATACATTATGTGTATATATGTGTGTGTTGTATAGATATACACATACATACTTCATAGAAATCTAACCTTAAGACAATCAGGAAGCAAAGGGAATAAAAGAAGTGTGGGAGGGAAAGATAAAAGGAAGAACAGGTTAAGAAACAGTGGTCAGAAGCAAAACAGATTTTTGAAGATGGAAAGGATAAGAAGAAAGAAAGAAAAAGGAAATACAATAAGCAATCATAACTCTAAATGTGAATGGGATAAACTTACCTATGACACAGAAGTGGATAGCAAAATGTATTAGTAATCAGAATTCAACAATATGTTGTTTACAAGTGATACACTTGAAACAGAAGAACAAAAGAGTTAAAACAATGGGCTGGAGTAGAATTTATTTTTCTTCAGCTTATTTTTTTTTTAAAGGCAAGGATATCAATCGTGATCTCAGTCAAAGCACAAACAGAAATAGAAGTAATTAAAATAAATAATCAGGGAAATTACATTTTCTAAAAGGTAATATCAAAAAAGTATAGCAATTAAAGGCACCATTTCTCAAATGTATAGCAAACTGCCAAAATTATGAAAATAAAAACTATTTTTAAATTGACAAATGGTCAAATGATATGAACAGGCAGTTTTTTTTTTTTTGGAAGGGAGATCAAATCTATCTATAGTTAGATGAAAAAATTCTCTAAATCATTATCTATTAGAAAAATGCAATTTAAAACAACTCTGAGATTCCACCTTGTATCTATCCTAATGACAAATGCTAGAGGGGATAAGGGAAAATAACACACTAATAAACAGTGAAGTTTTGAAGTAGTTCAACCATTCTGGAGAACAACCTGGAACTATGCCCAAAGGACTATAAAACTGTGCAAACCCTTTGCCTCCAAAATACTAGTACTAAGTCTATACCACAAAGATTCCTGCTTTTTTTTTTTTTTTTTTTTTTTAATTTTTTGGTTAAGGAAAGGGATATCTAAAGCAACTATTTTTGTGATAACAAAAGAATAGGAAATTGAGGCAACAATCATCAATTCAAGGAATGGATGAACAAGTTGAGATATGTGATTGAAATGAAGTACTATTTTGTAAGGAGAGATGGTTTCAGGGAAAAAAATACTATGGAATGACTTATATGAACTGATGCAGAGTGAAGTGAGAAGAACTGGGAGATCATTGTGCACAGTAATAGTAATGTTGTAACAGCTATCAACTGTGAATGACTTGGTTTCTCTGATCAATACAATGATCCAAGAAATCCCAAGTGACCCAAGATGAAAAAATGCATTCTAACTCAGGAGAGAACTAATGAATTCTGAATGCAAGCTGAAGTATAATTTTTTTGTTTACTTTTCTTGCTTTTTAGTAATACGGATAATGTGAAAATGTGTTTTGCATGATTTCACATGTATAATTGATATAATGCTGCTTGCTTTCTCAGTGAACTGGGTAAGCATAAAAAGGAGAGAATTTGTAAATCAAAATTTAAAAGAAAAATGTCATACATAAATATTTTTAAGAGGAAGTAATGATGAACATACATGAAACTAATAATACAGAAGAATTAGAGTCAATGATGCAGTTTGAAGACCTAAAACATCATTTAAAATCAGATTAAAACAGCATTGTTATTAATGAATCTGTTATCCACAGGCTGAAAAAAAAGTATTGAAAAAATACTAACCAATTACTGCAGAAAAGAAGCAAAAAGAAGCATCAAGTTTAAATCTAGCTTGGGTAGTAATAAAGTTGAAACATACTTAAGGCAGAATAAGTTCTTGTTTAGCTTCCCACCTCAAAAAGAAAAGTCTAGCAGGGTAATTGCAAGGGTTTCAGGTAAACAAGAGAAAAACCAGGTTCATTATTTGGCTGAGAAATGGATTGTCTGGAGAACTATCAGCCACAAGTTTCTACACAGGGCTACACAGGTCTATACATGGACTTTTCATGCTTGAAAAGGGCTGCTTGAAGTAAAGCATCATAATTACTCCTATGCTAAGAATTATCTAGACTATGCAAAATTAGGTAAAAATCAGCTAATTCCTATAATTTAAAAAAGAGGTAAAGCTCACTGAAATCATGAAACATTTGTTTAGGGTTGTATCTAAAAATAAATATTGAAATACAAATTTATTTGTATTTGCTCTCAAATTTATATTGAATGCTTTGGACCCTACAATTCTTATAATACAAATATACCAGATTGGTGCTGTATTATTAGTACAGATCTATACTTCATGAAATATACTCAAGAAACATAAATATTTAAAAATAAATACTATTCATTGCTAGTACAATAGACTATGTTGCTATTATTATAATGTTTAAATGAAGTCTTCCAAGAATTCATGTTAACATTTTTATCTGTTCTTTTTTATATTTATTTAAAGAATAAGGAATATATCTGGCTCTTACTTTAGCTTCCTAAATAATTTTCTTTCTGAAGATATAATTATATGTTATGATTTGCAACAATGTACACAAATAGCACATATAATTAACTGATATAAAATGAATCTATAATGAAATCTGTATTAATTATAGGTATTTATAAAGAAAAACTCAACATGAGATAATGAACCATAGTCTGCTTCCTTGACATAATAGATGACAAAGAGCAGATGTGGGAGGGAAAAAATGGAAATAGACCAATATAAACCATAGTTCAAAATTCTGTTGGTGTATAGTTGCTTCAGTCATGTCCAATACTCCATGATCCCATTTGGAATTTTCCTGGCAAAGACACTTGAATGTATTGCCATTTTCTTCTCTAGTTCATTTCAGAGATAAGGAAAAAGAAGCAAACAGATTTGAATGACTAGCCTAGGTTTATACAACTAGTAAGTGCCTGAGATCAGATGTGAACTTAAGAAGATAGATCTCCCTCACTCCAGACTTGGCACTCTATCTACTCTGCCACCTAGCTGCCCTACATCAGAATAGTTTACTCTTAAAAACTATTCTTTCTATCTAGACAGTAAATAATTGTCCTCTGGTCAACATGATTCTCTGATCTACTCATCTTGTCTTGACATATTGTAAGAGCTTAAAAGAAACTTTAGAGACCACATCACCCACTCCTCTGACCTCCCATTTTACAAATGAAGAAGATACCCCATTTAAATGTTTTGCCCAGTCTCATATAGCTAATGTGGCAGGGATAAAATTCAAACTCAAGTGAACTGAATTCATTTCCATCATTCTCCCTTCTGTACCATGTAAACAGGAAATTCATGGTACATTGGAAAAACACAATTTTTTAATCACCAGAAAGTAAAGGCAGAATTTTCTTCCTTGAATGACTTCAGAGGAAAAAATTCTATTCAACTCAAGTGTTAAAAAGAAAATTAGGTGAAGTTATTTTTTTGGACTTATATTTTCTAAGCTAAATAATGCTGATTCCTGGACTTTAACCACAAGAATATAGCACAAGAAAATATGGTTTCTTTTACAAGGTGCCAGCCTGTTCAAATATCAATAGATTGATGAACTGGTGAACACCACAGAATCCTATATCGTGGTACCTTGGAGATAGGCAGAGAAGAAAATACTGTGTATCCTCCAGGATCTCTATTACCCAAGATCAGTAACTTAATTTCCCACCTTTTATTAGAGACTTAAGCCTGCCTTTTTAGTTCTTAAGTCATAGTTTAAAACTCCATTTATATAACACCTCCTCTATAATCCTTAGAAATTTGGGAATTAATCCTTAAACTAGTATAGATTTGTAATTAAAGAGCAAGAATTTTATAAGAGGGATACTCAAAGAGATACTCAAATCTGTTACTTTTGATGTTCTGTTTCCAATTAGCTATAAGACAGGTAAGCACTCTCCATCACAGCTGTTTTCTATATTTTGTCTTCCCCCATTAGATTAGAAGGTCTTTGAAGTTAGGGATTTTTTGGTAAAAGGTTTATTGAACAATAGATTTGTTATGTTTAAATGGAGTTTAGAAACTTTTTAGGAGTTTGAATACAAAACATAAGTGAAATATAGAATGTTAACTTGAAAGAAATAGTTGTCAGAAAAAAAAAATTGCCTTTGCATGTCATGGTGATTTTTTTTGTTTGGGTATTTAGGGAATTATTATTGTTGTTTTTAAGGACAGGGTATACTTTAACATATTTGTAGGCACTGGGAAAGGAATAAATTGAAAAGAGACTAAGATGAGAAAGGTGGAATGATCAAAAGAGGCAACTATGAATAGGCTTAGGACCAAGGGCATAAATAAAAGCTAGGCAAAAGAGAATCAGAGATGGGGAAGAATTCTGAAGTGAATTTCATAACTCTTTAAAATTATAGCTCTATTCAGTGCAAGTGCCTTGAGTTAAGTTGTTTAGTTTCTATAGCAAAGGATAATATAGAATATGACAAATCTCAGAACGGACAATATGTTGTTTTTGTATTTTTTTTCCCTGTAGGGTAAATTTGGATTTCAGTGGTAGGGTGAAGAGAAGGAAGAATACTAAGAAGCACCAAGAAAGCAGGTAGTATTGGAATCTCAGAGTTGGGTTATCACCAGGACAAAAAGGCAAATGGAGCTGTAAATAAAAGGCTCCATTGCTAAAAGCCTGGAAGAAGTTGTCTAAGTCCACAGATTGAGTCCCCTGCAGATTTATGCTACTTTATCTTAGTTGGACAACAAATACTTCATAGCAATCTTATCATTCTTTTCTGATTGACCTTCTCTTCCATTATTTCTTCCCTGATGCTCTTTTCTATCCCTTCCTTATAAAGATTTAAAACCTATTTTTTTTTCATTCTTCCTATAGTATTCCCTCCTATCTTCATCTAAACAGAGGACCTCATCTTTTACTTTATTTAGAAAACAAGAGGTCATAAATTCCTTCTTATCTACCGTACACTTCAGAATTCTACCCTATCTCTGATTCTCTTTTGCCTAGCTTTTAGGAAGAGAGAGATTTTCTCATTGCCAAAACCAAATTCTTTATGTGTGCCATGTATATTTTGTTTTTCTGCTTCTGCTTATTTCAGAAATGATTATCATATACCTATGAATGGCATTGTAGTGTATTATAAGATACCACAACATTTTTAGCCAAGAAGCAAAAACATTTTTAGCCAAGAGACAACTCTCTAAAACTGTTTAGTTTTAAAATATTTTGAAAAAATGGGTTCAAGTATCAAAGTTTTACCTATTAGTAATGTGATCATGTTCAAATCATTTAACCATTTAATACCCCAGGCAAATTTTTAAGATTATGACCTACTAAATTGCCATATCTGAAGAGATTGTCTTCATTTGATGAAATTGCGAATAGTGATATCTATAGGTACTAATTTCACAGAATTGTTGGTTGTAAAAGTCAAGTGAGAGAATATATATGAATCACTATAAAATTTAAATATCTCTCCACATAAATGTCAGTCATCAAAATTGAATTTTATTGTGCTTTCAGACATTTAATACCCTTTTCTCACAACAGCCTTTGAAGGTAAGTATTGTAAATATTAGCACTTGTAGTTTACAGATGAGGAAATAAAGATTTTAAGAAATTAACCTTGAAGCCTAATCTGACTTCAAACCTTATTGTTTCTCCAGTTTTGAGAGTTATACTTGTTAACTTGAATTAATCTAGTGGCCAAGAATGAAAATTTAGATTGAACCTATTGACTACCACATGCTGACATCAGGTCAAAATAAATAGCTTAAGCATGATTCAATCATTAAAGTTGCTTTTTCTTGCCCCTGGAATTAACTAAATTGATCATTTCCTCCCATCTCTAGTTATTCTATTCACATTACATAGATAGATTATTGGCAGTACAAACCCAAATCAGATTAGTGTATAAATTCCTCAATTAACTTCAGTGTAGTATTTTATATATATATAAATATATATATATAAAAAAAAAAATATATATATATATATATATATATATATATATATATATATATATATACACACACACAGATATTCAGAAGATTGGCCACGAAAACCATTCAACTGCAAAAAAAAGCATCATTCTTTCAGACTCAGTTTATTGTGTATCTTATCATATATCTATCTTATCATTTATCAAAATAAAACAAAACAAACCCTGTCAGTTATCTTAGTAACATCAACAATTTTATTCACAGAAAGATCATTGATATTTTTATGGGTTGCCAAAATAGTGAACAAAAAGTTACTGAGAGATTGCACTTCCAATGGGATGTCAGTTCTTAGTCTAAAGGTTTCTATTTCAGTTAACAGAATAGAGGTCAGAATAATAACCCAGTTCAGTCAAGCCTTTTAAGCATAGAGGTCAAAGGTTTCCTATTCTTATGGGTTCAGCAAATTTAAAAGCTACATGATTCTCCCTTACTGTGAAAAAGAATGACACAAATTTCATCCTTGGCTGCTGCTGTCTTGTCAACCTAAGGCTATATCAAATAATAATCTGAACACATTCAGATTTCAACAAAACATCATGCTCTAGATCAGATGATGGCAAGAAGCATTTCAAAGTAATTTCAAAATTATGAATTGGTGCTGTCTATTTAAGTGACTTTGAAAGAAAGGTGAAACTACTTTGGCCTTTAACTCAACACTAATTATAACTGGAGAATGAATTATATATGTTATATTCCAATAAAATCTTACCTACTAGATTCATTATGTGTGCATTTAGTAGATGGTATAAAATTCTTTTCACAGTTGTCATATTTTGAGAATTAATTGGAGGTTCAAGGATTCACCATTAAGAGTCATAACTATGAAACACAATTGAAAATAATACAGTGAAGCAAATAGACTAAAGACTAAGTCTGGAAGAGTGAAATTGCTCTTCAAACACTTCCTAGCTATGTGATACTAAGTGTCTCTTCACTATTCTAAGCTTGTTTTCTCATTTGTTAACTAGACATGGGGGCATATTCCTTACAAGATTGCTATAAAGATTAAAAGATGTGAAATTTTTTAATAAACCTTAATGACTATATGTGTCAATTAAAATAATTTTTGTTTGGAATTCATTCAATCATTATTTATTGAGTGTCTGCTTTTAAAAAAAGTTTTATTGATATTTTATGTTTACATTGCATATATCTACAAATTAGTTCTACTTCATTAGAAGTTTCTTATAACAAAGTAAAACAGTGAATAAATACTAAGAATACAATGACATCATCTGAAGATACTGTCCAAACATTATGTAATAGCTGAATAAGTTATGGTTTTTGAATGTGATAGAGTATTATTGTACTGTCAGAAACAAAGAAAAATAGTATGGGGAAAATATGCTATAGGAAGTGGTGCAAAGTGAAATAAGTAGAACCATCAGGTCAAAATACTATCAAAGTTATTAAATGTTGTCAATGTTATCAAATGAACAATTCTGAGTGCTTACTATGTGCAAGTTACCATTATTATCTCAGTACTAAATTAAAATAATAATAGTAATAATGTGAGCAATACAAATAATAAGACATGATGCTTCTCATATGGCGCTTCTGATCTAATAAAAGAGAAAATAAATGATACAAGGTATAATATTTAAATGAAATAAGATAAGCTTAAAGTACTATAATCAGAGAAGAAAGGTTGCAACTAAAATAAAGGTTTTTTTGGATATAGAAAAATCACTAAAATTGGAATTAGGAATGCAATTTAATCCAACATGAATTTGTTAGCTACTTACTTTATGCCAAGCATCATTTTAGACAAAACATACAAAAACATCATAAAAACATAGTCCCTCCCCTCAACAAGGTTTATATTATATTGAGAAAAATAAAAAGTAGTAATAAAGAAAATTTTTAAATGATGAATAATTTTATTGGAAAGGAAAAGTACCAACAACCAGTACAGTAAAAGTCTTATGTATAGAAGCTGATACTTGAGTTGAGCTTTTAAAGGCTTCTAGAGAGGTGAATAAAGAGAATTCTGAGCATAGATCTAACCAAAAAGTTTCCCCATCCTAGAGTTTTCTATATCAATAAAATCATAAGTTCAGTTTCTAGCCTTATCTCAAAAAATATATAAATATATAAATGAAAATATTTAAGGAAATCTGTATAGTAAACATTTTCAGTTTAATAAGGCTTTTTCTTGCCACTTCCTTTGACTACCATTATGCGTTCTTGTGTACTTGCTTTTCAAAGAGCTTTACAAAGCTTTTCACTTTACTTTAAAAAAAAAATCTCATATTTCAGCATGAGTAGTAAGTATTCAAGATGAGTTTCTTACACACTAAGTATAAATTTTCTAAAAAAAAGAAGCTTTCTAAGAATGATATGTAACAAATTTAGGAATACAACTCAATATCTGAATATTAATAAATTATACTTAAGCATTTTATGTCCAGAGTTTTATTCTCTTGTGTAACTTAACACCTTTTGAGTAACTTTATAACTTCAATTTATGTGAATTTGGTGAATATACATTTTATGAATAGATGCTTAATTTGTTTCCTTTTTATGCACAAAATGTTACATACAGTTTTGTCAAGTAATGAAGGAATCTCTTTCCATTTTTATTTATGAATAAAAAGGCAAACTAAACTCTGAATTTCCTAATTTATTCAATCTAATCTTGACTTTCAAGTATTATAAATATAAAAGGAAAAGTAAGTTTTGTAGCACATTTTTCATTCCCAATAATGTCTAAACTATAATGCTATCTTTTATTTTATTTTTATCTGTAAAGATAGAAAAATTAATTTTCCAATATTAATATAATTAAAATTAAGTAGGCATTTAATAAAGCTCTAAAGTATATATATATATCTATTACTAGCTTAAGTTTTAGGATTTATTTTGTGATTCAAAGTTTAGATAATATGGTATAGAGGAAGAATAACAAGAATTAACATTTCTATAGCTTTAAAGGGATACATAAACTTAGTATCCCTTTAAAGCTATAGAAATGTTAATTCTTGTTATTATTGTTAAGGGCTTTATAAAATTATCTCACTTAGTCCTAACAACCTTTTAACATCCCCTAAAACTCAGTCTCAAAGATTAGATAACTCATTGAAGAGAACATAATACAGCTCATATGTATTTGACTTCAGTCCCAGCACTCTATTCACTGAGCTATCTAGGTATCTCCCAGGTTACACTAGAAAAAAAGAAATAAAATTAAAAATAAACACAAACATAATAATATGATATTATAATGATAATAACAGTAATAATAACCCTATACAAAGTGCCCAATATGCAAATGTATAATTTACTACAAATAAAGGATGTTATTTAGTGTTCTGTTTTGGAAGCCAAATGTTAGGCATCTAGGATAAAGACATTTCTTTTCCTAAAGGAACACAACTCTATGACCCTTTTTGAATTTGTTTATTAAAAAAATCAAGAAGGAAAAATAAAAAAGGAAGATTTAAATGTCAATTATATACATAAAGTTTGGGCTAATCTCAGAACTCGGTGAATATTTTGATTTAATTGAAGACATAAAAACAGAGATTAAAATATATCAAAATACAACATTCAGTTCAACTACAAGGAAAAATAATGTATTTAACTGTTACTTTTTCTTGTTTGCAATCACTGACCCAAGTACCCTAGGTTTTACCATCATCAGGACACAATTATTTAGAATTATTTTGCCCAACTACTATATACATATATTGTCCCTCTTTCCCACTCCAATTCTGTTTGATACTTGTGGAAGTTGGAAGTCATTCCACTATAGCCAGATACTTAAATTTTTCTTGTTCTATTGATAAAGGGGTATCCTTGGTAAATTTGGAAAGATATACTGTTAAATCTGTGATTTAAAAAGATTGTTAGCTTACAAAATTTTTAATCATTTACAGAGTCATTTCAAACTTAACAGAAATTAATTATACTTCATTGCTCAATCTTCCCCTTTTTAATTAAGACATTAATCATTTATTGCCTACTAGGTGCTACAGGGTAAAGTGTGATTTCTAGTTGAAGATCATTCCCTAAGTACCATTATGATACTCTAAGATCCCTTGATGGTTGGAGTATTTGTAAGGAAGGTACTCAGGGACATATTAGATACAGTGGATAGAATCATAACCAATTATTAGAAACTAAATAAATACTGATAAACATTTCAGTTTGTTGACAATTAATAATATTGAAATACCCTACCCATTTAGTATCCTTCTTACACACATTTTAATAGTTTTCATTAATCAAAAGAAAAAACTGTTTTTCTTGTAATTTAGTGCTTTCTAAGGAAAAAAAAAGTAATCACCACAAGAAAAAGACAAAATCCTTAACAACCTGCATGGTCAGGTCCAGCCTTACAAGTTGCAGATTCATTCACCCATCAGCCATGTGGCATTTAGATATGAAAACTTGATGGAATGAATGCTAAGAAAAGATTACAATTAAGACTGAGCTTGTTCTCTACTGTGACCAAGTTGGTACACATGGGAGTATATTCCCATAGTGTTGGGGAGGGGCACTTGGGTAAAGTGAAAGTTTTCAATTTAATCTATTCTTAAAGTAAGCATCGTCTAGTAATAGCTGATTGGTGCTAATTGGTTAAATGGAAATGAGGTGATTGACAGTAGAGAAAACATCAGAGAATGGATGCCAGAGAAAATAGGTTTAGAGAAATATACACCCAATGTCTCCAAGAGAGCTCTAGAACTCAGAAAGCCAATGTCTTGCTTTGACACAGTAATCCCAGAACACTGTTTCCACAAATAATTATCCATCTATATAATTTATGTATGTATGCATATACATATTTACAAATATAATTATTATATATTAGGCATTTTATGCATACATATTTAGCCTATACATGAATATATAATTATGTATGCTTAAATAATATTTATATTTTGTAATCTCCTTGTGAGTAAAACTCTCATTTTTGTTTTTGTAGCTCTGTTGCCTAGCATAAAGCCCTGGCAAATAGGAGGTTCTTAATAAAAACTTGGTTGATTGGTTGCTTTTAAAATAAAAAATATTTTGGGAAAGCAATCTTTGTCCTAAAAGAAAAATCTATTCAGTACAAACCCTAAAAGACAAATGATATTTTCAACTTAATATAACATTAACTTCATTACATATATATATATATATATATATAATTTAAAAATTTAAGCTTAAAATCTATTTTTGTAGTTTGTTGGAAAACTTTGTTTTTATCAATCTTCACATTTTGGGAATGGATGGTAATGGCTTCATATACAATTTCCTCTTATAAACACTGACAAATTACAATGAAAAATGCAATGCTCATTTGCATTAATAAAATGCTTTGTACACAAGAGATCATTCAGGTCGATAACTGGTCATTGAAGGAATTTTTTATTTCATTCTGCAATCATTTACTATGATCAGCCTGTATTTTTTCTTGATTTTTGAGTGCCTGGAAATTTTTGTTCTGAGATTGCATTAAAAAAACTAAATTCTAGGGCTTTTCAGCAGTGGAGAAAATTATCTATATATCATCACATTGACAATAT
The DNA here is from genome assembly GCF_048593235.1 of Sminthopsis crassicaudata. Lineage (NCBI taxonomy): Eukaryota > Metazoa > Chordata > Mammalia > Dasyuromorphia > Dasyuridae > Sminthopsis > Sminthopsis crassicaudata. The sequence goes on from NC_133620.1 coordinate 81,756,384, forward strand.
GAACTCCCAATCATTTGAGTCAAAGCAACCGCAACTTTAAGTTGAAAAGCTGGGGTAATCCTATTTTAACTATACACCAGAGAATTTAACAGGCAAGAATATCCCTTATGACCAAAAAAAAAAAAAATTCATACCTTGAAACAAGGACATTAACAAAAAACCGAGTAAAATGAAATAAACCCTGTGAAATTAGACTGAATCAAATGGTAACACTGCATAACAGCTAAGTTGGCAAAACCTTTGTTTGACCTTAAGGAATTATGCTTGTAAGAATTATTTCCTAATCAATAACCATTAGACACAAACAATGTTGATTTGTATCTTTATTGAAAGGTAAATGGCTCAAACTGAAATTGTTGCAATAAAACCTTCCTCTCTAACAGTGTCCATTTCAACAGGAAGCCAATAAATCTGACTTTCATGAAAAGCTAATGAATAATGAAAGACTAAAAGTTTTATTTTTAATCAACCAGAATTTGAATTTGCAAGACCATCAATAGTTGTTTTATCTTTCAGCATCATATTTTGATATGCTGAGATAATTATGGAAATTATGAATCAACAAAAATATAATTCGAATCTCGAGGATCGTCACATTATTTTGGTGGGGAAAAGTAACAATAAAATGTTGACACCAAGTGGATAATTCATGCAGCCATTTCTGAGGGAAAGATCCAAAAATCTCTGGTCAATCTCTCTTCTTTAATTTTCATTTTGTGCTTGCGTTAAGCAACAGACTAGATAAAACATCTGTAGATGCAGCTAGAGAATGTAATTTAGGTTTAATTTTGTTCCCCTTTCTAAATGACCATCCTCCTTCTATTACCTTATTCATTAGCGTTTCTCATTCTCTGTTCTTGCTCTTTTATTTCTACACCAACATTCTCTATGTGTGATACATCTGTTTTTGCTTGTTTCCAACTATAAATGTTGGTTTGCTTGTAGTGTAGAGTAAACTTATCAGTGTGAAGTTTTTAAAGTTAAATTACAGCCTTGATTCTTTCAACTACAGACCAGAGGCAGACCAGGAATTCAATAAGCCTGTACATGGAAGGAATCTATACATATAAGAGAAGTTGATTTTATCCCCTCCTGGAGTCTTCATTGGAAAATTTTCTCTTAACTACTAAACCTTGAAGGGAATGTTTTCAGACTCTTGAAGTTGAAAAAAGAGATGGAAGCTTCATGATAATAAGTGACTTCAGTCTAAAATGGTTGTCTCTATTTGTAGATATTTAGTTTAATAATTGCTTGACATGCACAAAACATTTTACAAAGTTCCACAGGTGGATTTAAAAGAAACAAAATTTGGGATATAAACTTAGGAAAGGAAAAGTGTAAATTGAAATCATTGATGTTTCATTTTAATAAATTCAAAGAAATATGTGCATATCTCACTTTATACAGTAAAAGGACAAATAACTATTTGTATTTAGAACTTCTATAATATTATTCATATTTTCATGTATTGAGGAATTTGTTATTTAAAAGAACCCTAAGAGTAGTTATGAATTTACCATACTTTTGAAATAACAATTATACCATAATTTTTATAAGTCAATTTGCTAAAAAAAAATGAACAACTTATATAGGATATTCTATTTAACAGAATAACTGATAATTTATTTAAAATTATTTATTTGAAATAACGAGGATAAAATGGAGCCATTCACATAAAAAATCATAAATCAGAATCATAAAATCTATTTGTTTCCCCATTTTAAAATAATGTGCAATTTTGAAGTTTCACATGCTTCATTTTGAGGTCTATAATAACTTTAAAAAATATTTATTTGAATGAAGGTAGTTCTCCCTAAAGTAAAAGAGGTTTCTTGGGTGTATTTAATCATAGCTTTCTTATGCCAAAGTTCTCTTTTATTATCCCAAATCAGTTTCCCTAATTATCCTAACATAGTTTCCCTAAATTGTCCTGCCTCAGTTTATAATTGTTCTGCTCAATCCTGCAAAACCATTCCTCCCTCTTAAACATCAAAATATTTGATAAGGATAAAAGATCTTATATTTTAGAATATCAGAATGCCTCTCCTCATCCCAAGCTATCAGAATATCAAATACTGTCTTATCAAGATGCCTCTCCCCATCTCCAGGGTGCCTACCCTCATTATGTCATCCCCATCTCTAGTGGCCCACCCCACCTTGTCAGAGTCCTGGTCCAGCTCTCAGCACCCTGACTCCACCCCTGCCTCAGTCTACCCCCTGTGTTTGAGCCACCTATATATATGTCATTGAGAATTCAGATTGTTTGCTGGATTCATGGAGATGATAGTCTCATTCAGCTCTGGGACCAAACCATATATCTATTTGGTCCCAATAAATCTCTCCCTTTCAAATAAAATATTATTTATCATACACAAAGCACAGTATTAGGCAGCAGCAGTACAAAATCAAACACACAATTAGTAAATATAAATAAAGGCATGAATCAACTAAAGGAAGTTCTAAAAAATAGGTGAATAGACTAGAGGAAGTTAAAGTTTGAACTGGCTATAGAAACTATTATGTCTCTTTAAGAAGAAAAGGTAGACATAAAGCAGTAATCTTGAAAAAGTCTTTTCCTGTTATAATTGGAAGCAATGAATGATTTATAGAGAAAAAGAAAGGAAAGAACTTTTTTTTTTCTTTATGAAAATACTATTTCAATTATTTCAAGAGGATAAAGATAGTGGGAACACTTTTTTTTTTGGGGGGGAAACTTTTTTATTCTCAATGAATGAAATGTTGAGTTTCATTTTCAGAAGGGAAGGAAAGTTATTTGCACTTAGAGAGAAGGATTGGTGTGACTCTGGTTATGATCATTTTCAAAGCAAAAACATTTTATTTATATATATGCATATATATGTTTTTGCTTTATGATTTGATTGTTAATAAATTATATATTCATTTATTTATTTCAGAAATATCTAGATTTAATAAAGAATATTATTAGTTATTGCTGTTTGGATAGAGTTCTCTAGTTTGTAAAATAGATAATATTCAATAAAGTTGGAAGTTTTGAGCTTGATTGACTGAAATAAGTTAAAATTTTAGTAACTCTGATACATTGTTGGTGGAATTGTGAATACATCCAGCCATTCTGGAAAGCAATTTGGAACTATGCTCAAAAAGTTATCAAACTGTGCATACCCTTTGACCCAGCAGTGTTACTACTGGGCTTATATCCCAAAGAGATCTTTTTTTAAAAAAATTAATTTTATAATTATAACATTTTTTTAGTACATATGTATAGGTAATTTTTTACAACATTATCTCTTGTACTCCCTTCTGTTCAGAATTTTTCCCCTCCTTCCGGCCACCCCCTCCTCTAGATGGCAGGCATTCCCATACATGTTAAATATCTTACAGTATATCCTAGGTACAATATATATATATATATATGTGCAAAACTGAATTTTGTTGTTGTTGTTGCAAAGGAATAATTGTATTCGGAAGGTAAAAATAATCTGGGAAGAAAAACAACAATAACAAAAATGCTCATAGTTTACACTCATTTCCCAGTGTTCTTTTTTCTGGGTGTAGCTGATTCTGTCCATCATTGATCAATTGGAATTGGACTAGCTCTTCTCTATGTTGAAGATATCCACTTCCCTCAGAATACATCCTCATACAGTATCATTGTTGAAGTGTATAACAATCTCCTAGTTCTGCTCGTTTCACTCAGCATCAGTTGATGTAAGTCTCTCCAAGACTCTCTGTATTCCTCCTGTTGGTCATTTTTTACAGAACAATAATATTCCATAACATTCATATACCATAATTTATCCAACCATTCTCCAATTGATGGAGATCCATTCATTTTCCAGTTTCTAGCCACTACAAAAAGGTCACAAACATTTTGGCACATATAGGTCCCTTTCCCTTCTTTAGTATTTCCTTGGGACCCAAAGAGATTTTAAAGAAGGGAAAGGGACCTGTATGTGCAAGAATCTTTGTGGCAGCCCTTTTTGTAGTGGCCAGAAACTGGAAACTATGTTGATACCCATCAATTGGAGTCTGGCTGAATAAATTGTGGTATAAGAATATTATGGAATATTATTGTTCTATAAGAAATGACCAACAGGATGATTTCAGAAAAGCCTGGAGAGACTTATATGAACTGATGCTGAGTGAAATGAGCAGGACCAGGAGATCGTTGTATACTTCAACAACAATACTATATAATGATCAATTCTGATGGATGTGGCCATTTTCAACAATGAGATGAACCAAATTAGTTCCAATAGAGCAGTAATGAACTGAACCAGCTACACCCAGCAAAAGAACTCTGGGAGATGACTATGAACCACTACATAGAATTCCCAATCCCTCTAATTTTGTCTGCCTGCATTTTGGATTTCCTTCACAGGCTAATTGTACACTATTTCAAAGTTTGATTCTTTTTGTACAGCAAAACAACTGTTTGGTCATGTATACATTTATTGTATTTAATTTATGCTTTAACATATTGAACATGTATTGGTCAATCTGCCATTTGGGGGAGGGGGATGGGGAGGGAAAATTAGAACAAAAGGTTTGGCAATTGTCAATGTTGTAAAATTACCCATGCATATATCTGGTAAATAAAAACTATTAAATTTTTAAAAATTAGTAACTAATGGAAAAATAGAAAATAATATTTTTTATTCAACATAAGAGAAATGTCTTAAAATAGATATGTCAATGGAGACTGAATGTGCCTTAAAGCATAGTATTTTCAATTTTTTTCTTTGTTTCTTTTTTTCTCATGCTTTTTTCCCTTTTCATCTAATTTTTCTTGCACAATATGACAAATATGAAAATGTGTTTAAAAGAATTGCATATATTTAACTTAGATTTTTTTTGTTGAGGAGGAGAGAACAGAGGGAGGGAGAGAGAATAATTAGGAACGCAAAGTCTTATAAAAATCAATTTTGAAACTATCTTTACATGGATTTTGAAAAGAAAATGTTATTGAAACTAAAAAAGAAAGAAAATAAATAAATGCAAATTGTTGAAGAAAATAGTCATTCAAAAGTGTTATTGGTTTCCTATGTAGAAAATGAGTTCTCTATAATTATTGTTTCAAGTTTCAATATGCCAAGAATATTTCATAAGAGTCCCCTAAGTGAAGGATGTTTATAAGTATGAAGTTATAATTCTTAAAACAACTAATTGATAAATTAGTGTGAAAATAACATTTGGCTGCCTAAAATGTAGAAGTTTGCTACTTCTAAACCATCCCTTGGGTTATGTGCATCTTAGGCAATCCACACTATATGATAATCTAAAAATGCTTATTTTTTTCCAGCTGAAATTTCTTTTAAGCTAAATAAAGAGTAGACTTAATGAGGATACAAGAAGATACCAAAAGATAACATGTAGCTTAAAAATGCTTGCCTTTTTTCTGTCTGCCCAAGTGTAAGTTTTGTTAAATTGCAGAGATGCAACAGGTTTCCGTTAATGCAAGATCCCAACCATCATCCTAATCAATTTTATCCAAGCAAAGGTTCTTCTTTATACTTTCATACCTTTTATCAAACCTACCATTATTAACAATGCCTTTCTCTATATAATCTAGCAGCCAAACTTCTAAACCCAACCTTCTCCTAATTTTATTCTAATATATTTACCACAATGGGAGAAGAAAATCATAATAATAGAGTGGAACCAAAATCTATGAAACTATCTTGTCCAACTAAGAATTAAATATGAATGCTATCTGTAAAACACCCAGAGGACATTAAGATTTGCCTTAAAAATCTCCAAGGAATGCAGAATTCCATTTGCTCCCAAGGTAGTCCATTTCAAGTTGGAATAACTCTCGGGTTTAGAAATATTGTTTCCCTAATATTAAGTCTAAATTTGTCTCTTTTTTTCAATTTCTACATAACTTCTTGTTTTATTCTCCAAGGCCAAGTGGACAAATCTTTAGCTCTTCATTTGGCAGTTTTTCAAATATTTGAGAAAACCTATCACATTTCTTTTTTTTTTTTTTTTTTTTTTTTTTTTTTTTTTTGTTGTTGTTGTTGTTTTGTTTTTTTTGTTTTGTTTTGTTTTGTTTTGTTTTTTTCTCCAGGATAAAATTATCATCATTATCACAATGACAGCATTTACTTAAAGTTTTGAAAAATCCTATACAAATATCTTCCTTTATCCTCACAAAATCCCAAGGAAGTAAGTAGTTATTATTCCTATTTTACAGATAAAGACTATAAGACAGGAGTGGTCATGTAACTTAATCAAGGTCATAGAGTTAATAACTATCTGAGGCAGAATTTCAAGTAATTCCTGACTCCAAGTTTACTACTATATTCACTTTATTACTTAGCATGCCCATTTCCTTCAATCTGTTCTCATATGGCATTTATTGGTGGCCTTTCACTATCCTGCTAGGTTCTCTTTACCACTAAAATGTGGATCCCCAAAGTACAAAGTACAAATATACAAATTAGAAATAAGTCCTGATAACATTTAATCAGTAAAACCTGGCAAATGATTTTCCACATCATCATCATCATTATTATTATCATTATCACTACAGCATATACAAGTGATCCTGTATTCATAAACTGAAAGGAGATTTAAGCTACTAAACTGTATAGTCTTATCAGATTCCAAATTTATCTAAACAGATTCACAGTCATGGAAACCAATAACATTTTTTAAAGTACTGGACTTTTCTTAAGAAATACTCTTGTCTTCCTTTAGAAATTCAGGTTTAAATAGATCGGTTAATTTGAGATCAAAGACGAGCATTTGCCCTTCTTTATATTTCCAATACTTAGGACAGTGCGTGACACATAGTCAGGACTTAATAAATTTTGCATTGATTAGTGAATGGTAGTTTGTTAATAGTCAATCACAATATCATGAAACTCACATGAAAATTAAGTGTATTACAAGAGAATTTAACACTTAGGGGAGCCCACAATCCATACAAAAGTATCTTTTCATAAGAGTAGGGCAAAGAGAAGAGTAAAGAACCTAGAAATTCTATCTAAAGGAACATAGCAATAAAGAGGAAAAGGTGCAGCAAAGATAAGGAATCCCTCCAGAAACGGAGGAGCAACACAATGCATTCTTTTCCTTTGTACACTGCTACTCTACGAAATTAGGATAGCTACCTTGTCTACAAGAGTCCCAGCTGCACAAACAATTTCTCAGCCTAGTGTGGATTGAATGTTGCCTGTCTTGATTCCCAAGTACAAACAAGTCCAGCTTGGAATGCAAACAATAAATTACACCAGTTGACAATTTGGGGGAATTTGTCCTTGACATTCAGGTTCCTCCACATACTCTAGGTCCAGGGTTTCTGGAAAATATGGCAACTCAAAAAGACAAGTTCAAGGAATAAATAATAAAAAAGGTATCTTGTTACACAAGAAAACTGTATAAATATGTATACATATATTGGATTTAGCATATATTTTATCATATTTAATATATATTAGACTACATGCCAGCTAGGGGAGGGGAGGGGGGGAAGGAGGGGGAAATTAGGAAGAAAAAGTTTTGCAAGGATCAATGTTGAAAAATTACCCATGCATATGTTTTGTAAATAAAAGGTAAAAGGAAGGAAGGAAAGAAGAGAGGAAGAAAGAAAGGAAGAGAGGAAAGAAAGAAAGAAAGAAAGAAAGAAAGAAAGAAAGAAAGAAAGAAAGAAAGAAAGAAAGAAAGAAAGAAAGAAAGAAAGAAAGAAAGGAAGGAAGGAGGAAGGAAGGAAGGAAGGAAGGAAGGAAGGAAGGAAGGAAGGAAGGAAGGAAGGAAGGAAGGAAGGAAGGAAGGAAGGAAGGAAGGAAGGAAGGAAGGAAGGAAGGAAGGAAGGAAGGAAGAGAGAGGAAGAAAGAAAAAAGAAAGAAAGAAAGTTTACAAAGACAAATGGATAAACATTTCATCATCATCCCTTTCTGGTTGGACTCTACCTTCCCTAGAGCTAGATACAGAAGAAAAAAAAAATTCTACCATGATATTGTCTACTCCTACTTCATTACCATCACCACTCAAAAAACAAGAACAAACTTCATTCCTTAAGAAGGTAAGCAAAATTGTGGTCCACTTGAGTGACTCTGTCAGTAGACACAATGTCTATATTTACTCCAGGAATTCTGCTGCTTGGTGTTGGTATATCTCCATTATGCATCTGGTGCTTCTTCATGAGCTGTCTGGTTTACTGGAATAAACCTTTCAAAAGTCTTTCTGTGGAAGATTGAATTTATGCCAGTCCATAGGTTCTCTCTTTAGCCCATCAGAATTCTTCTCTGCACACTACTCTTAAGTGTAGTCTCATTTTAAAGAGAATCTCAAATATATAACAGCATCCTGAAGGAGTCTCAAAGAACAAAATTCTCATTAGTGGTGCAAGGACTTTACTTTTCCAAGATACTTCAAAGTACTTCAAAGAGACTTAAAAGGCAGGAACCTTGTGGGTTGTATCATCCCTGGCTATATTGACTCCTACAGATCAGTTTTCTACTTTAAAATAGTAAAAATGGCTCTTATCCCCCTTCATTAGACTTTTTTTTCCTCCGGGATAAAATTAATATTATTATCACAATGACATCATTCACTTAAAGTTTTGAAACCCCATGCCATACCATCCCAGAAATACCCACCTTTTATTTGCCATAAGATAACTCAGGAAATATTCAGCTATACTTTCAAATATTTTTAGTCATCCTATGATAAATTATAAAATATTGTGTATAGCCATTCAGTAAATTAGTTGTTCAGAATATTAATCACAGTAATGTTTTTCTGGAGGTATAATGGAGAATACATTAAAAAGATCAAATTATAATGGCAAAATAACTCCTAGGTATTAAATGAAATCATCTTATAATTTAATACTACTGGCCATATCTTTCTTGTCAATATTAAAGAAATAACAAAGTAAGATACAATTTCAGGGAAAGATTTAAGTTAAAAATAAGAAGGCATTTGATGATTCTTTCCAATTGTTTTCCCAGCATTATATAGAGTAAAATAATTATTACATCAATTTATCATTTTTACAACCATCTTTGACAAATATATTTAGTATGTGTAATTTTGTGACATGTAAAAGTTTTGGAAATTTAAATCTATACTATGTAAAGGCTACAATTATATACTCTACTATAACAAGTGACATAAAATATTTTTTGCCATTATGATTCATGAGAATTCCTTCTCAAATTATCAATGCAGTTCCAGCATTTGCCAGTTTGTAGTACTGATACAGACTTACTTAATGGAAATCTAAATAGGAAAAAAGGGATATATTTTGTTTAAGAATGAAAAAATGGTAATTTTTAAATGTGAAAAAATACAAGCTCAATAAATATATTATTGCATTTATATAATTAACACGTTCTATGAAAATTACACTCTGAAGAACTCTTTATGATGGTTTGTAATTTATTTATTCATTCATTCAGTATTTGACTGTCTCTTAGCAAATTCTTAATAAATGCTTTTTGATGACTATATCCAATATACTGCACACTGTGATAGGTATTATTGAAGATACAATTTTCTAAGTCCCTCTAAGGTTCTTGAGTACAGGGACTAATTAAGTATATAAATAATATAAGATATCAAGAGAAAAAATCCCCTTATGGATCCTGAAAAAAAGAATGATATGAAGAAATCATGTCTAAACTTAGCAGGGGAAAAAAAAAAGCTAAGGAATAAAAACTAAATACAATATAATTCAAAAAATTGACATGATAGTAGCCCCCCCAAAAGCTAATATAATGTATGTCAAAATGAAAAGAGAAACAAATTCCAAAACATGACATAGTTTTATATACATAAACACACATATGGACAGCCATAGTTATGATGTCTTTAACCCTACTTAGGTGACATTTGATTGAACATTATGTTCATCTGAACACTCAGTTGTGGAAAGGACATAGAAAAAGGGATCTGGATGGTGCAAGTCTTAGAAATTACAAAATATGAAATTAGTTAAAGAAACTAGAATCCTTTAGCCTAGGGAAGTAAGGATATAGGAAGAACATGTTAGGAGTCTAAATTGTCATATGTAAGATATATTAAACTTGCTTTGTCTGTCTCTAAAGGACAAAAATTAGGAGGAATGATAGAGAAACAAGTATCAGCTTAATATAAAAGCTTCCTAAAAAATACAACTATGGAAGTTTTTTTTAGTATTTTGAGTATCAAAATCTTTAACTTTACGAATTTTCCAAATTAATAGCTACAAACAATTCATGATTACTAATTTTAACAATGTTATTCTTATCTGTTAAAAATATGTGTGCAGCAACATTTGTGATAACTTTAAATGTATAAATAGCCAAATGAAAAACATATAGCTCCCTCATATTCCAAAAGTACAGGAATCAACTGTACCTACTCTGTTGATAGTATTTGTGAATCATAGAAATTTGCAAAATGAACTTACCTTTCTTGAGTTTCCTTTCCCTTTCTAAAATTACCCTTTTCTTAGCTCAAATTGCCAAGCATAACTATTTATTTTTAACTTGACTTCAACTAAGAGTCCAACAGCTTTCTTTCAACTTGGCCTCAACTAAGTAGATGAAGAGAAAGAAAGATGATGAAATTCAAATTAGTCAATTGTTCTATTTATTTGCAGCTCTTGTAGCAGTCTGATAGAGATAAAAAAAAAAAGCCTAGGATTTTGTGGGCTTTTGATTTCTTTAAGTCTAATCTAAGTTCACTAATTATGAATACATTCTACACTTTCTTCTTAAGAAAAAATACTTTTAGATGTTAGAATATTGACAAAAAAATCATAATTTAGTGTTTTGAAACAACCAGTTGAACTGTGAATTTTTCTGTTGGAGCCAAATATTAAAATGTAGAATTTTTAAAACATGTTATGATTTTGGAGGAGTTGTGATAAATTATTTACATCTGTCAAAACACCAGTTATTTTTTGTAGAAACTTTTTAAAGTGATACAAACCCCATAATTCTTGAGCAACTATAGGGACTAGTAAAAGGCCACAAGAAACAATAACATTTCTGACAGATGGTTCTCTCTGTATACATTCAATTGTAAAGAATGTCTCCAAGGTAAATGTGATTTAGAGCTTAAAATAAGTTAGAACATGATTGATTTTTTTAAATATGACTGACTTTATAAAATTTTCACTTACAGAGAAAATAAATTGAGGGGAGTTATTATTTTCTGAAGTTCTAAATAAATAAAGTTACATGAGATTTCTTGAAATTACACATTTGTTGAAATGTTTATGCCTCAGGGTATCTTAGGAGGTTTTTATATAACATTAAATTAATTGACTTTTAAAGTATTAAGTATTTATTTGGGAAAAATATTCCTTTAATCTACATTTAATTTTTGAATCTCATCATTACTTAATTATAAAAAGAAACAATAACCTATCTGAGAAATTATCAAAATTACTTTATGTATGCACATCACTTCAATTAAAGGAATATATTTCTAGAACAATCAAGTAGAATGGAATTCACAAAGAAACCAAATCCCTTTTTAAAAATGTGGAATGTTCTTGCATCTTTACTCCATTGAATCAAAATTAAACCAAGCAAAATAGAGAGATCTTTACAATTACACATATTTTATAAATGGTACTTAAAAGGCTTTTTGAGTACCTAGGGGATTTTTAAAAAAAGATCTTCCTTTGCCTCACCAGCTTCGACTCATTTATGTTTAATCCAAAGGAAATGGAAAGATTGTAGTAATATTTGAGTATTACCAATATGAAAGCTTTTGGAGAACAGAATGCCAAAGCACTGCTTAACACTGCCTGGGGACAGACCTCTTCAATGGAAGTTCTCAGAGTCACAAACCACAAATCTGTGAACACTAAGAGCTTTCTCTGCAACCAAATCTTAGATAAATTCCATATTGCTAAAGTGTTTGAAATATACCAAGAGCCAAATGATATATTTCCTCACCTCCAAGTCATGCACAATTACTATACTAAAACCAAGGTGTCTATATAGTTTATTTTGTAAATGTGAGCTTGCAAAAGTCCTTTAATTTTCTTCTTTCACTGGGACACTAATACATTGCTGGTGGAGTTGTGAAAGAATCCAGCCATTCTGGAGAGCAATCTGGAATTATGCCCAAAAAGTTATCAAACTGTGCATACCCTTTGACCCAGCAGCGCTACTACTGGGATTATATCCCAAAGAAATACTAAAGAGCGGAAAGAGACATATATGTGCCAAAATGTTTGTGGCAGCTCTTTTTGTTGTAGCTAGAAACTGGAGGATGAATGGATGTCCATCAGTTGGAGAATGGTTGGGTAAATTGTGGTATATGAAGGTTATGGAATATTATTGCTCGGTAAGAAATGACCAGCAGGAGGAATATAGAGAGGCCTGGAGAGACTTAAATCAACTGATGCTGAGTGAAATGAGCAGAACCAGAAGATCACTGTACACTTCAACAACAATACTGTATGAGGATGTATTCTGATGGAAGTGGAAATCTTCAACATAAAGAAGATCCAACTAACTTCCAGTTGATCAATGATGGACAGAGGTAGCTGCACCCAGAGAAGAAACACTGGGAGGGGAATGAAAATTGTTAGGACTAATATCTGTCTGCCCAGGTTGCATGTACCTTCGGATTCTAATGTTTATTGTGCAAAAGAAAATGATATTCGCACACATGTATTGTACCTAGACTATATTGTAACACATGTAAAATGTATGGTATTGCCTGTCGTCGGGGGGAGGGAATAGAGGGAGGGGGGGTAAATGGGAAAATGAATACAAGGGATAATATTATAAAATATATATATATATATATATATATATATATATATATATATATATATATATATATATATATATATATATATATATATATATATATATATATATAATAAAAAAAAAAAATTTTCTTCTTTCATCAATGAATACTTGAAAAGTTGAATTATAAGATAAGCCTGTCCATCATTTGCAAATAAAACCTACATATATTTATTATTTATAGCATTTTGCTACATATTGTATTATGTGCAACATATTTACTAAAAAACAAGTTTTTGTTCATCAACATTAAAATATCAGTAACAAAACTTAGGGAGTTTTTTTAATTGTTGGATTTTAACATTAAAATATTTTGAGATTGAAGGGAAATCGTAAGTATTGTAGTCACATTCTCATTAAAGGTAATAAAATTGGGTCCCTGATGGGTTACATATATCACAGTTGAGAAGAGAACCTGTCTTCTAATTCAAAATTTAATGTTCTTTCCAGTATATCACAGTTACAAAACAGCATCCATTAGATTTCCACTTGTGTTGTATATTCTATTATTATGCACATGAATGAAGAATGCTTATATACTACTAACAAGCTTTTATGTTCCTATTACTGCTAAAAAGAAATGAGACAAAAGAGGCTAATTTTGCATATATTTCTTCTCTAGAATATATGGCCTCATATTCTATAATTGTGTTTCTCAACTTAAATATCAGTCTGTCTTATCATTGGAAGAATACTATGTTCATAGCGAAAGCTGCATCAGTATATATTATATATATCGGTATTTGTGTGTGTGTGTGTGTGTGTGTGTGTATTTGCTATTAGAAAAGGTTTCCACTTCAGTGGAGAACTAGCTGAGTTGGAGAATAGTAATAAATGGGGGGAAAGGAAGCATTGATAGAGCACACTTTTTAAAATTTAGAAAAAAAATCTTTGACCTAACAATTTTGAAAGTTGTTTGGTTTCAATACAAAATTCCACTTTTGAAAAGATCAGCTAATATAGGATTATGGTAAATAGACATCTCCATTATGCATGAAAAATCATCTTATTTAATGGTAAATAATGCAAAACAAGTTTTTAATTAATTGTATTGTTGTACAATGTTCTGGTTATAATAAATATTTCCTTCTCTTTTAAGTTAGTGGATTTACAGTTTCACTTATTTGCAAATAGAGCAAAACTGGGATGTCTGGGTTTATCAGATAATCAATATAATAGGTAATAGAGAGGTAACCAGAATTATATAGTGAAAAAAATTTTAAAGGATTCCCACAAATCATTTCTCTCTGTATTTAATGAATGCTGGTGGATTGTGTTATTTTAGCTTAAAGATATTAGGAGATTTGTTCTTTAACTATCCTCTCTAAGATAAGAAAGCTAGAAAGAAACATAAAGCAGTGAACTCAATATAAATGTATTACAAATTATATACTAACACTTAATATTATAGTGTTCTCAGTTAGTTTTCAGGAGATCTCTAGGGCCGCCTTCTTTTCAGTTCAGTAATCACCACAAGAACAGCCAGGTATTAAAGTCCAAAGTCCAAATTCTTTATTGTCTCCTTGTTGGGGGCTGGGCAAGTTTCTTGCCTTTTTTAAGGCAAAGCTTAATATCCTCTAGGTGTTTTACAGATAGGATTCATATTTAATTCTTAGTTGGACAAGATCGTTTCAGAGATTTGGTTCAACTCCATTATTATGATTTTCTTCTCCCATTGTTGCAAATGTATTTGAATAAAATTAGGAGAAGGTTCAGTGGGGGAAGTGCAGGAGGCCAGCCACCATAGTGGTGTGAGATAAAATGAATGAATTTCTGAGTCTGAGGGGCCTGTGCTTCAGCCTCCAGGCACCACAAAGCTAGACAACAGAATGAATCTGTCTCTCAGTCCCTGCTGGCTGTTATATAATATATTATAATTACATCATCTTAGGTATGAATCTTGTGGAACTATATATTAAGTACTAAGTACAAGTACTAAACTTGAGAACTATTAATCGCCATGCTAAACCATTGTCTTATCAATTCCATTGACTTAACACCTTATAAGAATCTTTGTTTTAAATACAGCGTTCTGGCCCATAACAGAATATGGAAGAATGCCTTTTCATTACTAGTTTTTGTTTTAAAGGATGGAAAATAATAATAATATCTAATTTTTCAAATACTTTACAATTTACAAAGCTCTTTCAAACACAGTATTCTATTTAATATTTGACATGGATAGACAAGTACTGATCTCACCACATTTTTTAGAGCCTCCTTCCTCCACCCCTAAACCTATTGTTTATTTTGTCTTTAGACTTTTGTATGAATATATATATGCATATATACATACAAAATTTAAAATACATATATATATATATATATAGTTATTTATCCTAAACAGAGAGTGATATTTATTTATTATAATAATTGTTTTACTTTTGTCCTTGCATCCTCAGAAACAGTCAAGTGGCATAATGGATCTATCCAATGCTCTAGCATTGGGTTGGGATTCAGAAAGACTCATTTCCTTTAGTTTGCATCTGGTCTCAGATATTTACTAGCTGTATGACCCTGCACAAATCACTGAACCCTTTTACCCCAGTATCTCATCTGTAAAATGAGTTGGAGATGGAAACGAAAAACCATTCTAATATCTTTGCCAAGAAAATCCCACTAAGATTATAAAAAGTTAAACACAAATGAAAAATTACTCAACAATAGCAAGTTGTTCTTCAGAGTTTAATACAGTGCTTGACACATATGAGTACTTGAAAAATGTTCATTAGATAAATGATTAATAATACATTTATTTTTTTATAAGGAACCTAAGTGTCATATGTTACATGATTTGCCCAAGTCTATACAGTTAATAAGTAGCGAAGGAACCCAGGTCTCTCTCTCTAATTCAAAAGTATCTTGTACTCCATTTCTGTAGTCTCTCCCAAATAAAGCCTGTGAGACAGAACCTGTTATAAGAGAAATAATCTAAGAATAATTGTAGGAAAAAATTCCAATTCTGTTTCATGAAAAAGGAAAAATAAAAATAGCTTTAGAGGTTTTTGCATATTAAAAATACAAAAAGTTAAAAGTTGGAAATAATTTATCCCTGACAAAAACCCAATTTATAAAGTGATAATGATCATTTGAAGAAGGAAGGAGTTTAACAGAAATATATTTAGATTGGCTAAGATGCCAGAAAAAAATAAAGAGAAATGTTGGAGAGGATGTGGGAAAACTGTGATACTAATGCATTGTTGGTGGAGTTGTGAAATGATCTAAGCATTCTGGAGAGCAGTTGATAAATCCTCCCAATGGACTATAAAACTGTGCAACCCTTTGATTCAGCAATGCCATTACTGGATCTGTATCCCAAGGAAATCACAAAGGAGAGAAAAGAGCTCACATGTGCAAAAAATGTTTCCAGCAGTTCTTTTTGTGTAAAAGAATTGGAAAATGAATAGATGCCTATCAATTGGAGAATGGCTGAACAAGTTGTGGTATATGAAGGTAATGGGAAATTACTATTCTATAAAAATGAGGAACAAGCTGATTTTTAAAAAGCCTGGATAGATTTACATGAATTGCTGTTGAGCAAACAAATAGAATACATTGTACACAATAACAACAAGAATATGTGATGATCAACTGAAAAAGACTTGGTTCTTCTCACTGGTTCAGTCATCCAAGGCAAAACCAATAGTCCTTGGATAGTTTTCTTTGGTGTATTTTATATATGAGTTCAAGTGAAATTTTTATGTCATAGAGATAGATTTTTACAAGATTAAGAAATTCCTTGATGCGCTTTTCAACATAGCACTATAAACTTGACTGAATATAAATCAACATATGCTATATTCACTTCTTTTTTGTGGCTTTTAAATTTTCTCTCCTATGATTTTTCTCTCCCAGCATGATTCATAAAGCAATGTATATTAAAAAATAAATCGATAAATAAAATTAAAAAGAGAAAAAATACATCTTTTTTTTTTTTTTTTTTTTTTTGAGCTGGTCTCTAAGAAAGTTTAAGCCTACAAAGCATAGAGGAAAATGTGAGAATGATCCAAGAAGTAAGCATGTAGCCTCAAGCTAAATAGTCAGAAATCTCAGGTTGCTTTTAGTCAGTCATCATTGAAACTAAAATCTAAAGAAAATCATAGTCAAAGAAGATGAAGCTTGCTTAGACTCAAAGGATAAAACTAGGTTAGGCAGTTAGACGATACAGGGGAAAGTGTTGTACCTGGAATGACGAAGATCTGTATTAAAATCCAGCCTCAGATACTAGCTTGTGTTGCTGGATAAATTACAGTTTTTGTTTGCATTCGTTTCCTCATCTAAAAAATGAGAATAACAATAGAACCTACCACCCATGGTGAAAGCTGCTATATACCTCCAAATAGAAAACTGATGAATTCTGAATGAATGAAGTTCATTCAGAATGAAGATTGAATCACATCTTTTGTGATTAAATTAATTTATAAATGAAAATTAGATCATACTTTTTAAAAACTTAATTTTTCTCCTTCTGATCTATGTTTTCTTTTGCATAATTTCAATAATGAAATATGTTTCACATCACTTCACATGTATAATTGATATCAAGTTGTTTGCTTTCTCGAGGAATGGGGAGGGAGAGAATTAGAATTTAAAATTTAAAAAAGAATGTTAAAAAACTGGGAAATAGTTAATTAAATAAATAAAAATACAGTACTTATCTCCCAGGGTAGATGTAAAGATCAAATGAGATAATATTTTAAAGTACTTTTCAAACATTAAAGAGCTATATAAATGTTAGCAAGGAGAAGAGAAGGAGGAAAGAGAAAAGGAGGAGAAAGATATAATGATGAGTTAAAGGAGAAGTAAATCATGTGGAAAAGTCATTTACCTCCAGTGTACTTCAGGAAGCCATTTCACTAGCTAAATCCAGGCAGAAAAAAAGAAAGACTATGGAATTAAGTAAGATATATATCTAATTAAAGGTTTAATAGTTTTAAGAGGACTAAACTAAAATTCCTAATTTTTTTGAACCTCTGTTTTTAGATTGAGCAGAGAATAAATTAGCTAAGTATTACAAAAGCTTTAAAATACCTAGAAAACCAAAGATCTCATCAGTATTATAACTAGTAGTGCTACTACTAGTAGTTACTAAGACCATACTTATGGTATGGTCTTAGGCAGGCCAACATTACAGGCTGAAATGTGTTACCAGGAGCCTTCAACGTGAACTCATATCTTTTAAGATAAGTAACAATAAAAAGTAGTGTTAGAGTTTGAGGTTACTATACTGTGCTTATAATCCTATTTCATTTTGGTGGAGTTAATATGGATGCTCTTGGAAGATTGTTTTGCTTCAACTCTTGTGTCTTAGTCATTTCACATATGTCATCCAGAGGCTTAAAAAAACACTTTGTTTAACATTTTACAAATACTATGATCTCTGCTTCTGTTAAGGTCTTATACTTGATCATTTAAGTGATATTTGTTTCAAAAGTATATCAGCAAGTTCTTTACTTTCTTATCATGTGCTTTGAAAATATCATTCCTTGGGAATTTCATGCTCAGAATTCATTCTCACCGTTCCCTTGGGATTTAATCCACTTATCTTCAGAGCTTTTGACCTGGGTCCCAACTTATTCAACTGAAATCTTAGTAGGAAACTAGTCCATCATACTATATCTCCTAGCTGCTCCTAGACATTATGCTCTGGATTCATATTCATTCATTCCTCTATATCTCCATCCTATCTCCTAGATGCTCCTAGACATTAAGCTCTGGATTCATATTCATCCATTTCTCTTCCTCTTTTATGATGAAGAACCATTAATCTTTCTATAGCTGCTTCAAAGTAATAAGCCCTGAGTTTCATTAGTTCTATATGGATTTTTATTAGGACACTTTCCAAATCTGCTATGACCCATTTAAATTCTGAAAGGACATGTTAAGACTGGTAATACATAGATGTTAATTACTTTAATCATGTTCTTCCAACCAATAAATCTCTTGGCACAGACAGCCTATAGCTTTCATATTGATAATTTTAGGATCAATGTGCCTTGCCTGGAGGAAAGCAAGATATTTATGTAAGTATTGCCTATGTTCTTTGGTCCATTTGATTTCTGAATTCAAAGTTAAATATTTTAGTCTCTTTTTCCTTGATATATTTTATATATGAGTTCAAGTGAAATTTTTTTATCCTGGAAAAGATTTTACAAGTTTAAGAAATTCCTTGATATGCTTTTCAACATAGCTTTATATAAACTTAATGTCACCCATCTTATAGCAAGTGATTAACAAAATGCTTTAATATGATCCCCTTGAGGAAAAGGACCTGTAGTGCAATAATGCTAGTGGCAGCCCTCTTTGTAGTGTCTAGAAACTGGAAACTGAGTGGATGCCCATCAATTGGAAAATGGCTGAGTAAATTGTGGTATATGAATGTTATGGAATATTATTGTTCTATAAGAAATGACCAACAGGCGGAGCCAAGATGGCGGAGAAGAAACACACGACTCAGTGAACGTCCTCACTCCCTCACAACCAATTAGATAAATTAAGTCTCAAAATTAGCTCAGGACTGATAGATACCACAAGGACTGGAAGCACGACTTACCAGCTGAAGAGAATCTGGAGTTTCAACAGGAAAGGTCAGTTCTCAGGGGAGGAATAAGAAAGACCAGCACAGACGGTGGGGTAGGGGCACACTGCGCCCATTGCGCTGGGAAGGGCTCTGGGATCAGAGAAGCCACTGAGGTAAAGGAATCTGGCACAGGCGGTTAGCTCTTCTCTGCTAATTATTTGGCAGTTCAGAAGAGAAAGCCAAAATATTTTAAAACTCAGATTAGATTTTCCCCGGAACCTGGGGGTGACTCAGGCACAGATCTCGGCACCAGGGGGTGTGGCCTCAGCTACCTCCTGAGAATAGTTAAGAGACTGACAAGTGGGTGGATACGGCCCAAGGCAACACACACTGCCTAGCTTAGCTGGAGGGAGTGGAACTCAGCTCCAGGAAGTCCCAGAGAAGCGGAACCTTTGAACTAGGGACCGCGGTTTCTGGCAGACACTTCCAGTTTGAGCGCAGGGGCTTCTCACGTCACCTGCTGCAGACACCCACTCCCCACCCGGACACATAGGCTGGGCTTCTTGCTGTCTTCACTATTCTATGCCCTTGAAGCACAGTAGTGCTAATCACCTCTGAGGCACTTCCAGGGAGGGGGTGGGGAACTCTCTCCCAGAGCTCTCTCTTAGCCCAGGCGCAGGAGCCGCTGCATCCATCCGGTCTGGGAGGAAGCTGGTAAAGAAGTAAATAATTTCCTACCCCAGAGACAGACCCCAAAAGATTTTTTTTAAGTATGAGCAAAAAAGCTAGAAAAACTATAGATTCCTTCTATACAGAGAAAGAGCGGGTGTCCAACCCCGAGGAAGTTGACAGCAGAGAATCAGATAACAACCTAAAGGGGAACGATTCCTGCCCCCCATCACATAACTCTCTCCTAGAAGAAGCTCTTAAAAAATTGAGGGAGATCGAAGAAAAATGGGGAAAAGAAAGGGAAGTTATGATAGAGAATAACAACGTCCTGAAATTGGAGTTGGAAAAAATAAAGAATTCACAGGAGATGCAGGGAAACAAAATTAGTGAATTAGAAAAGGTTAAAAAAACACAGGAAAGTAGGATTTCTGAATTGGAAAAGATAAAAAAGTCTCAAGAAAATAGAATTTCTGAATTGGAAAAAGAAAATAATTCTCAAAAAAAAAAAAATTAGGGAAATGGAAAAAAACTCAATAGAGCAAAATAATTCATTTAAAAACGAAATTGGGCATTTACAAAAAGAACTAAAAACTGTGAAAGAAGAAAATAACTCCTTAAAAGTCAGGATGGAACAAATAGAAATGAATGATTCACAGAGAACCCAAGAATCAGTCAAACAAAACAAAAAAAAATGAGAAGCTGGAGAACAACGTCAAATACTTACTGGGAAAATCTATAGACCTGGAAAATAGATCTAGGAGAGATAATCTGCGGATTATTGGACTTCCAGAAAACTATGACCAAAAAAAGAGCCTAGATTCTATTTTACAGGAAATTATCAAAGAGAACTGTCCAGAGATAATAGAAACAGAAGGGAAAGTAGATGTGGAAAGAATTCATTGAACTCCTTCTGAAATAGACCCTAAAAAAAGAAC
This sequence comes from Sminthopsis crassicaudata, assembly GCF_048593235.1. Taxonomy (NCBI): domain Eukaryota; kingdom Metazoa; phylum Chordata; class Mammalia; order Dasyuromorphia; family Dasyuridae; genus Sminthopsis; species Sminthopsis crassicaudata. The sequence goes on from NC_133620.1 coordinate 81,777,257, forward strand.
ACCACGGAATATTGTGGCTAAGCTGCAGAATTACCACACAAAGGAGAAAATCCTGCAAGCAGCTAGAAAAAAACAATTTAAATACCAAGGTGCCACAATAAGGGTCACCCAAGATCTGGCTGCCTCCACATTAAAAGATAGAAGGGCCTGGAACCTGATATTCCGTAGGCAAAAGATCAAGGACTGCAACCAAGAATGAACTACCCAGCTAAGTTTAGCATCTTTTTCCATGGAAGAAGATGGTCATTCAATGAAACAGAGGAATTCTATATGTTTCTAAGAAAAAAACCAGACTTAAACAAAAAATTTGATCTACATCCACAAGACTGAAGAGAAACAGAAAAAGGTACACAGAACCCTTGAGAACTGTAACTCTGTTGTGGGTATATAAAAAATACTCAAGGATAATTTGATTTTACTGATATAAAAGAAAAAAAGGGGGGTGTGGTAAAGGGAAGGAGGTCGGTTCAGAAAAAGGGGAAGGAGTGATAAAAAGAGGGAAACTACATCCCAGGAAGAGACATAGAAAATACACCATATCTGAGGGAACTTAGTGAGGGGGAGAATCATTGTGTTAATCTTACTCTCATCAGAAGAGGCTCAAAGAGTAAATAATTAACATATTTGTTTTTCAGAGAATTTTCTCTCACCTCATTAAAAGGGGGGAGAGGAAAAGGGGAAAGGAAAAGGAGAATAAGTGAAGGGACTTGGAGGGAGGGGGGAGGGATCCTAAAAAAAAAAAAAAAAAAGAGGGAGGGTTGCGCGTCACAAGGGGGGTCTGTAAATTAAATATCGGGGAGGGGGATCAGGGGGGTCAAGGGAAAAAAGTATAATCTGGGGATAATACGATGGCAGGAAATACAGAATTAGTAATTTTAACTGTAAATGTAAATGGGATGAACGATCCCATCAAACGGAGACGGATAGCAGATTGGATCAAAAAGCAGAACCCTACAATATGTTGTCTACAGGAAACACACTTAAAACAGGGAGATACATACAGAGTAAAGGTAAAAGGTTGGAACAGAGCTTATTATGCTTCAGGTAAAGCCAAAAAAGCAGGGGTAGCTATCCTTATCTCAGATCAAGCAAAAGCAGAAGTAGATCTCGTTAAAAAAGATAAGGAAGGAAACTATATCCTGCTGAAAGGTAGCATAAATAATGAAGCCATATCAATACTAAACATATATGCACCAAGTGGTATAGCATCTAACTTTCTAAAGGAAAAGTTAAGAGAACTGCAAGAAGAAATAGACAGTAAAACTATAATAGTGGGAGATCTCAACCTTGCACTCTCAGATTTAGACAAATCCAACCACAAAACAAACAAGAAAGAAATTAAAAAAGTAAATAGAACATTAGAAAAACTAGGTATGATAGACCTTTGGAGAAAACTGAATGGCAATAGGAAAGAATATACTTTCTTCTCAGCAGTTCATGGATCCTATACAAAAATTGACCATATATTAGGACATAAAGATCTCAAAATTAAATGTAGGAAGGCAGAAATAATAAATGCCTTCTTCTCAGATCACAATGCAATAAAAGCTACATTCAGTAAAAAGTTAGGGGTAAATAGACCAAAAAGTAATTGGAAACTGAATAATCTCATCTTAAAGAATGACTGGGTGAAAGAGCAAATTATAGAAACAATTAACAATTTCACCCAAGATAATGATAATGATGAGACATCATATCAAAATCTTTGGGATGCAGCTAAAGCGGTAATAAGGGGAAATTTTATATCTTTAGAGGCTTATTTGAAGAAAATTGAGAAAGAGAAGATTAACGAATTGGGCTTACAACTTAAAAGGCTAGAAAAAGACCAAATTATAAACCCCCAACCAAAAACTAAACTCGAAATACAAAAATTAAAAGGAGAAATCAATAAAATTGAAAGTAAAAAAACTATTGAATTAATAAATAAAACCAAGAGTTGGTTTTATGAAAAAGCCAATAAAATAGATAAACCTTTGGTAAATTTGATCAAAAAAAAGAAAGAGGAAAATCAAATTGATAGTCTTACAAATGAAAAGGGGGATCTTTCCACCAATGAAGAGGAAATTAGAGAAATAATAAGGAGTTACTTTGCCCAACTTTATGCCAATAAATTTGATAACTTAAGTGAAATGGATGACTTTCTCCAAAAATATAGGCTCCCTAGATTAACAGAGGAGGAGATAAATTGCTTAAATAGTCCCATTTCAGAAAAAGAAATAGAACAAGCTATTAATCAACTCCCCAGGAAAAAATCCCCAGGGCCAGATGGATTCACATGTGAATTCTACCAAACATTTAAAGAACAATTAGCCCCAATGTTATATAAATTATTTGAAAAAATAGGGGATGAAGGAGTCCTACCAAACTCCTTTTATGACACAGACATGGTACTGATACCTAAACCTGGTAGATCGAAAACTGAGAAAGAAAATTATAGACCAATCTCCTTAATGAATATTGATGCTAAAATCTTAAATAAGATATTAGCAAAAAGACTTCAGAAAATCATCTCCAAGATAATACACTATGATCAAGTAGGATTTATTCCAGGAATGCAGGGCTGGTTTAATATTAGGAAAACTATTAATATAATTGACCATATTAATAATCAAATTAATAAGAACCATATGATGATCTCAATAGATGCAGAAAAAGCATTTGACAAAATCCAACATCCATTCCTACTAAAAACTCTTGAGAGTATAGGAATAAATGGATTATTCCTTAGAATAATCAGGAGTATATATTTAAGACCGTCAGTAAGCATAATATGCAATAGAAATAAACTGCAACCTTTCCCAGTAAGATCAGGAGTGAAACAAGGTTGCCCACTATCACCATTACTATTCAATATAGTACTAGAAACGCTAGCCTCGGCAATAAGAGCCGAGAAAGAGATTCAAGGAATTAGAGTAGGAAATGAGGAAATCAAACTATCACTTTTTGCAGATGACATGATGGTATACTTAGAGAACCCCAAAGACTCTGCTAAAAAGCTACTAGAAATAATTCAAAATTTCAGCAAAGTGGCAGGATACAAAATAAATCCACATAAATCCTCGGCATTTTTATATATCACTAACAAAATGCAACAGCAAGAGATACAAAGAGAAATTCCATTCCAAACAAATGTTGAGAGTATAAAATATTTGGGAATCCATCTACCAAAGAAAAGTCAGGAATTATATGAGAAAAATTACAAAACACTTGCCACAAAAATAAAATCAGATTTAAATAATTGGAAAGACATTCAGTGCTCTTGGATAGGCCGAGCGAATATAATAAAGATGACAATACTCCCCAAACTAATCTATTTATTTAGTGCTATACCAATCAGACTCCCAAGAAACTATTTTAATGACCTAGAAAAAATAACAACAAAATTCATATGGAAGAATAAAAGGTCAAGAATTGCAAGGGAACTAATGAAAAAAAACTCAGAGGAAGGTGGTCTAAGTGTACCTGATCTAAAGCTATATTATATAGCAGCAGTCACCAAAACCATTTGGTATTGGCTACGAAATAGACCGGTAGATCAGTGGAACAGATTAGATACAAAGGACAAAAAAGGGTACATCTATAGCAATCTAATCTTTGACAAACCCAAAGATTCCAACATTAGGGATAAAAATTCATTATTCGGAAAAAACTGTTGGGAAAACTGGAAATTAGTATGGCAGAAATTAGATATGGATCCACACTTAACACCATATACCAAGATAAGATCAAAATGGGTCCATGATTTAGGCATAAAGAGGGAGATAATAAATAGATTAGAGGAACAGAGGATAATCTACCTCTCAGACTTGTGGAGGAGGAAGGAATTTATGACCAGAGGAGAACTAGAGATCATTATTGATCACAAAATAGAAGATTTTGATTACATCAAACTAAAAAGTTTCTGTACAAATAATACTAATGCAAACAAGATTAGAAGGGAAGTAACAAATTGGGAAAATATTTTTAAAAACAAAGGTTCTGACAAAGGTCTCATTTCCAAAATATATAGAGAACTGACCCTAATTTATAAGAAACCGAACCATTCTCCAATTGATAAATGGTCAAAGGATATGAACAGACAATTCTCAGAGGAAGAAATTGAAACTATATCCACTCACATGAAAGAGTGTTCCAAATCACTACTGATCAGAGAAATGCAAATTAAGACCACTCTGAGATACCACTACACACCTGTCAGATTGGCTAAGATGACAGGAACAAATAATGACAAATGTTGGAGGGGATGTGGGGAAACTGGGACACTAATACATTGCTGGTGGAGTTGTGAAAGAATCCAGCCATTCTGGAGAGCAATCTGGAATTATGCCCAAAAAGTTATCAAACTGTGCATACCCTTTGACCCAGCAGCGCTACTACTGGGATTATATCCCAAAGAAATACTAAAGAGCGGAAAGAGACATATATGTGCCAAAATGTTTGTGGCAGCTCTTTTTGTTGTAGCTAGAAACTGGAAGAAGAATGGATGTCCATCAGTTGGAGAATGGTTGGGTAAATTGTGGTATATGAAGGTTATGGAATATTATTGCTCGGTAAGAAATGACCAGCAGGAGGAATATAGAGAGGCCTGGAGAGACTTAAATCAACTGATGCTGAGTGAAATGAGCAGAACCAGAAGATCACTGTACACTTCAACAACAATACTGTATGAGGATGTATTCTGATGGAAGTGGAAATCTTCAACATAAAGAAGATCCAACTCACTTCCAGTTGATCAATGATGGACAGAGGTAGCTGCACCCAGAGAAGAAACACTGGGAGGGGAATGAAAATTGTTAGGACTAATATCTGTCTGCCCAGGTTGCATGTACCTTCGGATTCTAATGTTTATTGTGCAACAAGAAAATGATATTCGCACACATGTATTGTACCTAGACTATATTGTAACACATGTAAAATGTATGGTATTGCCTGTCGTCGGGGGGAGGGAATAGAGGGAGGGGGGGTAAATTGGAAAAATGAATACAAGGGATAATATTATAAAATATATATATATATATATATATATATAATAAAAAAAAATAAAAAAACAAAACAAAACAAAAAAAAAAAAAAAAAAAAAAAAAAAAAGAAATGACCAACAGGATGGTTTCAGAAAGGCCTGGAGAGACTTATATTAAGTGATACTGAGTGAAAAGAGGAGGACCAGGAAATAATTATATAATTCGACAGCAATACTATATGATGATTAATTCTGATGAACATGGCTCTCTTCAACAATGAGATGAAGCACATCAGTTCCATTTATTCAACAATGAATAGAACCAGCTACACCCAGCAAAAGAACCCTGGGAAATGAGTGTGAACCATTACATAGCATTCCCAATGCCTCTGTTTTTGTCTGCTTGTATTTTTGATTTCCTTCACAGGTCAATTGTATGTTATTTCAAAGTCCAATTCTTCCTGTGCAGCCAAACTATTGGATGTGTATATATGTGTGTATATATATATGCATATTTATATATTATATATATACACATATATTGTATTTAACATATATTTTAATATATTTAATATGTATTGGAACACCTGCCATCTGGGGGAAGGGGTGGGGGGAAGGAGGGGAAAAATTGAAATAAAAGGTTTTGCAATTGTCAGTGCTGAAAAATTACCCATGCATATATCTTGTAAATAAAAAGCTATAATAAAATAAATAAATAAACAAATATGATCCCCTTGGAAGTCCATACCAAGTTCTATATGAGGGATGATAATAGATATAAGGCTAGAGCAAACCAAAAGATGATTAAATTGTCTCCCTAGAAAACCTCATATCTATACCAATTTTTCCTGTCAATACAGTATTGATGACATGTTTTTTTTTTTTTTGTTTGTTTGTTTTTTTTTTTTTTTAATCAATAGCTATCTGTTGTGTCCTGCTTTCTAGAGCCCCCAAGTTGGGGTGACAAAACATACCATTGCTTTCTAGAACCTCCACACTGGGATGATTAAAATATTGAGTTCTGCTTTCTAGAGCCCCCAAGTTGGGATGACAAAATGCAGCATGGGCTGGGGGCTGTAGAAAGCAGTGGTATGTTTTGTCACCCTAACTTGGGACTCTAGAAAACAGGACACAACAGCTATCTACATGGAAAGAAAATAGTTTTAGCATTATAAAATATTTTACACTTTTCCCAGATAGTGGGAGAAAATATTCATTCATGAGGACAATAGCAAATTCCATCTTAAAAAAATTTACTTGGCTTGGATTAGTTTTGACTGACAGTAATATTCATGTTATCAAATAAAATGGACTTTTCAAATTTTCAGTCAAGTATGCTCATATCCTTTTCAAAAATTATTTGAGACATTGATTTGTCATTTTCATTGTGTTAAAATTTCTGAAGTTTGCAGTAAATGAGTATTTCCAATTATCTTAGTTTCTTCAATTTTTCCTTTATATTTTAGTAGTTCCTTTAGTAGGTTTAAGAATGAAATTATTGGTGCATTGGTCTACAATACATTACTGTATGACTGAAAACTGAGGATATCATTGGCAAAAAGTATAAACCTGATAAGGTTATTTTTTAGCTTCTAAATGGTGCAATATCAGCATATAATGAAAACATTCATTTAGTTCATTAGAACTTGTGGATTTCCTACTTTATCAGTCAACATCTGAACTAGGAAGTGAGATATTATATTTCTGGGTTTTTTATTATTATATAAGAACATTCATGAGTATAACTCATTCCAATGTTCCCAACCCAATAATCATGACATTTCTGAATAAAATATTATCTTTGAGTTTTGTGAACAGGTATGTAATATCCTGACAAGGATGCTAACCCGATCAGTAGTGTTGCCAGAGTCCAATTTACCAATATTTCAGGGATGATGGCAGGCCATCACAACTACCATAAAGATCCCTAAGAACATTAATTTCCCATTATATATTATTCTGGCTAGCCTGTCCCTATTTTGCCATAGGGACACTCATCACTCAATGAACAGATGAATTACTGGGGAAGGGGTATCTATATTGTGCTATTACACCACTGCCATCTGGTGGCTACCATTCGAATTGCAACCTGACGATGTTGACGTATCCCTACTTAGAATGTTTTTAAATGTGTCAAATAACATGAGAGTATTACAAAGAAAATAGACTATACTGAAATATGCATATTAAAATATTTTAAATTTCTCAGGTCAATAACATATTGTTTAATAACTATACCAAGTAAATTCTACTTTAATGCAGAGAAAAATAAAGGAGCCAGCTACATAAGGTAACTTTTGATAATGATCTGAACATCTGACCCATAGGTCCTAATGATATTTGTTTTACATTAGAAATTTAAATTATAATTATAAGTTACTTAACTTTGATGATACTTGTTTTCCTCATCTACTATATTGGGAGAAAGCAATAAAGGAAGATGTTAGTGGGGGTTAGTAATTTATATATATATATATATATATATATATATATATATATATATCTTGATATTTATTTTTATATAAAATTGGTTACCTTTGTAGTACTATGTGTTTTATTTTATGTATTTAAAAACATTCTCAGAAATCGTCCATTGACCTTTACCAGACTTCTGAAGGGATTTATGGCAGAAAAAAAATTCCAGGACTTGTTTTATCTACAAATTTCTTTTCAATTCTCATTCCTATGATAAGGCTTGCTATCACCCTTATTGTGACATAATATCCATTGCAAGTCATTTTAGACTAGCAATTAAGAGGCCTGAGTTCTATCATTAACTAGGTGGTTTTATCTATAAAATTAAGAGATTCAGCTTAAGTTTTCTCATAAAGTCCCTACCAACTGTTAAAGGTACAACAATTCTAGGTCTTCAATATTTAGAAATTTGGAACTGGAGAGGATAGTAGATATTATCTAGTTTAACATCCTCATTTTGTAGATAAGGAAACTAAAGGAGGGAAAAGACACATGATTTTCCTAGTGGCTAGTTGGTGTGTTAGTTGGGAGTAAAACTCAGACCTAATGACTCATTATAAAATGATCTTTCACTATGTTTTATATTGCTTCAAAATTAAGAGAAAGTTCTTCCTTCTACAAAAAAGGCTTTTCTGGTTTTCCTTCATCTTTATGTTTTCCTTCTGAGATTATCTCCAATTTTCTTCTGTATATATCTTGTTGCTGCATGAATTTTTGTTTATTGTAATTGAACTGTGAGCTTCTTATGAAAAAGGATGATGATGGGGGTGGGAGAAAGGAGATTATTTTTGTTTACATTGTTATTTCCATTTCTTTTTAACTCTCACCTTTAACATAGTATCTGGTATCCAGTGGGCACTTAATAAATGATTGTTTACTTTACTACAATATTTGCATATTCTATATAACTTTAAATGTATTCATCCTGATAAGAAAGCATCTTTAGATTTTAAATGTTTTAAGTTGTTTGAAAATTATCAAATAACATCAACTTTTTAAATGCTAAAACTAAAAAGTACTATTTTTCACACTGAACATTAGATGTGAATAAATTCATTTTGTAATTTTTATGGCAATCAATGGTAGTAGCTGAAAGTCTTTAATCTATTTCATAGATTACCAAGTCTTTAATCTATTTCATAGATTACCAAGAGCATTTACTCACTCTTGAAAAAAATATATTAAAATGGCTAAAAACACAGATGAGTCTTTAAAATAAGGACTATATAAATTATGTGAATAATTTCATTAATGTAGAGCCCTTCTGGGGTGAAAGCTTCAATTATCCCTTCAGGACAGCACCTGTTTTGGAAGAAAAGGAAAAGAGAGGAAAAGAAAAGAAAGGAAAGGAGAGAAGAGGAGAGGATAAAAAGGAAAGGAAAAAATAAAGAAAAAAGGGAAGGCAAAGGAGAGAAGAGGAGAGGATAAAAAGGAAAAGAAAAAAGAAAGAAAAAAGAGAAAGGAGAGGAGAGGAGAGGACAGGAAAAAGGAAAAAGGAAAAAGGAAAAGGGAAAAGGGAAAGGGAAAGAAAAGGGGAAAGAAAAAAAAGGAGGAAAAGGAAGAGAAAGGGAAAGAAAAAAGGAGTAAAAGGAAGAGAAAGGGAAAGAAGGAAAGAAAGGGAAAGGAAAGGAATAGGAAAAGGAAGGGAAAGGGAAGGGGAAGGGGAAATGGAAAGGAAATGGAAAATAAGGGAAAGGGAAAGGAAGGAAAAGGAAAGGGAAAGGAAGGGAAAGGAATCTTTTATTAATTACATACTGTCAGGTTCTTAATAATATATCACCTTTTCTTGCCTCACTTCACTTCTCAAAAGTTTATTTAGCAAAACATCTGAGAAATAATATATGAATTAAAACAAAAAAAACATGGTTGGTGCTGCAATAAAAATAGATGGTTTAAATAAGGTTTTGTGGATCCAATATGAAATGACCCCAAAAGAGCTTAAATTGAATATCTCAAATAGTTTTTATTTAATTCATTGGTTCATCACACAATGAATGAACCTATTCCTTGTTCCATTACACCCTTAAGTTCATATGCATTTTAATACCACTCAATTCTGCAAGATATTACAGATCTAGATAAAATCATGAAATCTCAGTGATTTACAATGAGGATTATGGACTGAGATCTAAAAAGGGCCTTGGGGTCACCTAATCCAACTCCTTCATTTACAGATGATACAAATGAGACCTAGGAAAGTTAGATGCTTTGCCCAATGTTTTAGAGGAAGTAAGTCTGTAGCATTTATTGTTTTCAATGTTCAACAGTTAAATAGTAACATTATTTTCAATAAAAGCTTAATAGACTATAAAATATTGTTATGCTGGCAATCTATAATATTCCATACAACATCTCTTTGGTACTTCGATAATTAAAATTCCTTGAAAAAAAGTTCAAAATAGTTTGCTTTTTGAAAAAGCAAATTCTGCTGTTATAGGACAGTATTTCCATATATATCCAATTACAATTTTTGAGGGTTTTTTAAAATGACTTTAAAATTAGCGATACATAATGGCCACTATTTATCTTAGCGAATTATAATCTCAGAGAAAAAAGTAGTACCTTTGAAAATAAATATTTGCCACTTTTAAAAACAACAATTTCATGTTTTTTTTTTTAATTTAATAATACTTTTTATGACAAGGCCATGGAACAATAAATTAACATTTCTTTTAGAATTATATTTAAGAATTATTCTTTTATCCCTAATGGCAGCTGATATCCTTTGATCAACATTCCTTTAAATAGTAGTATAATATAAAAAGTGATTATATCATGCTATAAAATGCATATTGATATGGATATTAGTAGGTTTTCTAAGAGTGATGAAACCATTAGATTTTGCATCAAGAAATATGTGAGTATAAATTTCACCTCTTATATTTACTAGTTATGTGTAACTAGAAATTAGGTGATTAATTTAACTAAACTAAAAGACCAGCAATCTTAACCTCTTAATTTTACACAATAGAAAATTGAAGCTATGTGATTTTGCAAGGCGGACGCTAGTGTCTTAGGCAGGATGTGAAGTTAAAAGTAAATTGTTCATCTCACTGGAGAACACAATTTTCTAAATGCTATCATAGATTAAAAAAGGTATACACAAAATACTCAATTTATTTTTAGTGATTGAGGAGTTTATGGGGAAAATGTGTAGTAATTTATTTTTAATATTATTTAAATTATCAATTTTCATTGTCCTATAAGTTTAGAGATTAGATATAGATATATGTATGCATATGCATATACATTTTATATATGTATGCACATATATCTGTATGCATACATGTTAAATTTAATACATGCTTTTAAAAATCCTATATTTAGCAGACATTTCATTTCAAATAATTTCTTCTTTCCTGTTCTTTGTACATTGAAAGATTTATACTTGTTGATATTTGCAAAGTTTCTAATTTAAAAGAACTAATTGTATTAGAAAATCAAACCTTCTAAGCAAAAGAAGATTTCTGTTACTTGTAAGTAGTAAAATCTGACAAAGAGCAAAGGGGAAGTCTTCACCCACCCCAATATCTCTCTGGGATTTTTAAAAAATGTTTTCAGAGATTTTTAAAAAAATTATTTCTAAGAAGATAAATGTTAAAATGATATTAACTACTTACAACATCCTGTAATGTAGTTATATGATTTTTTATTTATATTATTTATGGTGATGAAAGTTTAAGTTTTATTAAGAAATTCAACATAAATTTCAGAATTGCTTAAGAACCAATCTTGATTTTATACAGAGATTTATAAAATTACCAGAATATAGAATATACCAAAGATTATATATGAAAAGATAATAGATGAAGAAAACAAGAAATAGTACAAAAATTGTCCAAAAAAGCAATAAATTACAATGTTATAGTTTATTGGGGTTTTTTTGTTGTTGTTTACCCCAAGGAAAAAACAATCTAAAATTAAAAGGGATAAGTAGAATGGTGGTTTCTGAAAGTATCATGAGTGTTAGATCATGAAGAAAAATTACAAAAGATGGAATGACTATTGAAAGCCCCCAGAGCCCCTCAGGTTTCTCATCAATAAAAGGAGATGAGAAGCTGAGCAAAGGAAAGAGGTAGGAGGGTGGAGAGGAGACAGAAATAGAAGCAAAGACAGGAACAAACCATGATAGATACTGTCCCAGGCAGAGAGAGAGATTATAGGGAAAATACAAATTTAGATAGATGAATAGAAGACAAAAAGATAGAAAAGACTGTAATAAAATGAAGAGACTTCTATAAAGAAAGTGTTAAATACAACTGGCTCAACAGAGCAGAAGGCACAAAAGGCTGGGAAAGAACAGATGAAATAGAAGAAGGGATTGGAGACTACATAAAAGAACAGGTCAAGTTGAAGATGAAGGCAGAAAGCATGACAGATTAAAACAGCTGAGGTATGAATCAGAGTAATGGTAGTCTTTTGTCCAATCTACCTGTATCTAAATTGAAATCTGTCCAGAAGGACAAGGTCCATTTTCTTGTTCATTTCACACTGTCATGCAATTCTCTTTTTTAGCTTTTTGCTACATATTTTTAATCCTGATATCATGCTGTAGGGTATAATTTGATCCAATATATAATGTCAGTCTGAATTTGTCTAAATAAAAATTCAGGTTTCAATATCCACTTGACATAAAGGATATACCTATTTTGTGTCTGCAGAGATTTGCCTAATTTATAGCACTCCATACTCAATATTGCTTATTGCTATTTAAACTATAGAGTATATAATAAAAACAAATTACTTCCTATCAAAACAAAACCAAACCAGTATTTCAAACAATATATAAACTATTTTTTAATCTTTTCCCAAAGATGCCTTATGTTTTCCACTTTTTCATCTCCATCTATGCTACTGTTGGAGATTCAACCCACCTAAAATACTGTTTGGTTTCATATTTATCTTTTGAAAAGTACTCAAATTCCATTTAATTTCTGAAATTTGATGCTTGCTCCTATTTCTCTGCATTATCACATTATTTTTTGCCTTTCTTCTAAAACTGATCACACTTTGCCTAATGTAATATTTGCCTGATATTAATATTATTCATATATGTCTTTTTAATAGATTACAAGCTTTTTAGGGACATGACCCATTTTGTTCATTTAATTTCACATATACTTATAATAATATATTGCATATCACTTTAAAGGTCTGTAAAATGCTTTACAGAATTTATCAATGAAAATTTGCTGATTGCATAAAAATTGCTGATTTTTAAAGTATTTTTCTGGGCACATTCTAGTTTATGAACTTTTACAACTTTTAAAACAATTAAAATAGCATGCCTAGAAGCAAAAGTCTGTTGGTAAATATTTAATAACTGGCTTTCCAGTTTTAAATTTAAATTAATTAAATTCCAGGGAGGAAGGGAGGGAGGAAGGAAGGGAGAAAGAAAGGAAAGGAGGGAGGGAAGAAGGGAAGGAAGGAAGAAGGAAGGACAAAAAATTTAGAAAAATACAAAGAGATACAGATGTGTGTTTTAGATATGCATATTTATATGTATATACATATGACTTTTTGGCTATGTATAATGGATGCTTATATGAGTATATATGAGGATCACTTGCATGAAGATAATAAATGAACCAGAAAAACTGATCCTGAAAAAATGCAGAAACAAAAGAGAAAAGAGGCCAGGACAGACATACCTGCACAAAGGAAGACTAAAAGAAATGATCAGAATAGTTAGAGGCAAACCAATAACCCCTTAATTTAGGTTCTTAATCTGAAGTATATGAAATTGTTTGATTTTCTAAAAATATTTTGATATTTACATCAATATAATTTGTTTCCTTTAAATTCTATGAATTTTATTTCATGAATTCAAAAACATCATTGTGAGAAAGAGTCCATATTCTTCAGCAGACTAAAACAGGTATCCATGACACAAAAATTTTAAGAAAACTCTTTAGAAGTTAAATTGTAGAGTCCATTGAATGAAAAAGTCAGATTTTTTTTAGCTTGATAATTCTAAAATACAATCTACCTTCAGGATTAAGTAACCCTGCTCCAGAGAGAATTTTCATGGAAATCCAAGCATTAAAAAGTTATCTAGGAAAAGGACATAGTAAAATTGCAAAAGAAAAAAAAATTGAAAAAAGATCACCACATTTATCATTTAAAAATGATCAGGAAGCTTCTTGGAGGGAGCAGTTTCAGTTGAGGAGTGGGATTCAGAACACTGTAAAGTTCTGAGAAGTGAGTAGAGCATGAAAGTCAAGCCAGTTTCTTTTCTTTTTTTTTTTTTTTAAGAAATCAGGATCAAGTTCTATAATTTGAAGAATCCATATAATTCCCCTTTTTGAAGCAAGGTTCTTTCACCTCCATACACAAAGCACCCTCCCTTTCTGACTGTGGCTCATCCATATAAAGATCAAATTCTTTTAATTCCCTGAGATGTAATTTATCTAGGCTAGCCAATGAATTTATTTGCAGCAGTTAGATGCCTGCCTACTAGCTCTTCCTTATCTCCAGTTTCAATTTCCTCTTAACTATTTTTTGTTTAATCTCACCCAGTTCGATGATTGTTCTCCTTGATAGAGAAAATGGAAGCAAAATTTAATTTGAGCAATCTGTTCTCTGTCATTCATTATTGTCTTTCTATTCACTCCCAAGTAAAGCATGTTTTTTTTTCCCCTTTTTTTCAATATAACTAAAAAAACCCAATTATTTTGCTTTGCTTTAAAAGCTTCAACTCACCTCATTTTGGGTTTAACCCTTAATCATTCTGGGTGCTTCCTTCAATACACTATTTTTACATCAGTGCCTACTGTAATTATGTCATATTCAGCCCCATTATAAATATATATATATATATATATATGTATATATATATATATGTATTATATGTAATTTCGAAAATCCGAGTTTACCAATGAGCTCCTTATGCAGTCACACTAATTTCTCTGGTACTTCCTATCTTTTCTTTTCTTTTGGAAATGTTTCTGTATTTGAAAAAATTGGCAGATTCCCTGTTCTTGAGCTGACTTTTCTTGGAGAAACTTAAGTCATGGAATCTGACTTTTACTTTTCTCTATACTGTGACTCAATGAAATGACTTGCCCACATCCACTCATGTGGAAAAAAAGAATCCAGATCTTCTACTACAAAGTCCAATACTCCTTAGCCAATTTACTCCCACCCTACTTACTATCAGGGAGAAATCCCTTAAGAATATACAGATGATGACACAGACATGGTACTGATACTAAACCTGGTAGATCGAAAACTGAGAAAGAAAATTATAGACCAATCTCCTTAATGAATATTGATGCTAAAATCTTAAATAAGATATTAGCAAAAAGACTTCAGAAAATCATCTCCAAGATAATACACTATGATCAAGTAGGATTTATTCCAGGAATGCAGGGCTGGTTTAATATTAGGAAAACTATTAATATAATTGACCATATTAATAATCAAATTAATAAGAACCATATGATCATCTCAATAGATGCAGAAAAAGCATTTGACAAAATCCAACATCCATTCCTACTAAAAACTCTTGAGAGTATAGGAATAAATGGATTATTCCTTAGAATAATCAGGAGTATATATTTAAGACCGTCAGTAAGCATAATATGCAATAGAAATAAACTGCAACCTTTCCCAGTAAGATCAGGAGTGAAACAAGGTTGCCCACTATCACCATTACTATTCAATATAGTACTAGAAACGCTAGCCTCGGCAATAAGAGCCGAGAAAGAGATTCAAGGAATTAGAGTAGGAAATGAGGAAATCAAACTATCACTTTTTGCAGATGACATGATGGTATACTTAGAGAACCCCAAAGACTCTGCTAAAAAGCTACTAGAAATAATTCAAAATTTCAGCAAAGTGGCAGGATACAAAATAAATCCACATAAATCCTCGGCATTTTTATATATCACTAACAAAATGCAACAGCAAGAGATACAAAGAGAAATTCCATTCCAAACAAATGTTGAGAGTATAAAATATTTGGGAATCCATCTACCAAAGAAAAGTCAGGAATTATATGAGAAAAATTACAAAACACTTGCCACAAAAATAAAATCAGATTTAAATAATTGGAAAGACATTCAGTGCTCTTGGATAGGCCGAGCGAATATAATAAAGATGACAATACTCCCCAAACTAATCTATTTATTTAGTGCTATACCAATCAGACTCCCAAGAAACTATTTTAATGACCTAGAAAAAATAACAACAAAATTCATATGGAAGAATAAAAGGTCAAGAATTGCAAGGGAACTAATGAAAAAAAACTCAGAGGAAGGTGGTCTAAGTGTACCTGATCTAAAGCTATATTATATAGCAGCAGTCACCAAAACCATTTGGTATTGGCTACGAAATAGACCGGTAGATCAGTGGAACAGATTAGATACAAAAGACAAAAAAGGGTACATCTATAGCAATCTAATCTTTGACAAACCCAAAGATTCCAACATTAGGGATAAAAATTCATTATTCGGAAAAAACTGTTGGGAAAACTGGAAATTAGTATGGCAGAAATTAGATATGGATCCACACTTAACACCATATACCAAGATAAGATCAAAATGGGGTCCATGATTTAGGCATAAAGAGGGAGATAATAAATAGATTAGAGGAACAGAGGATAATCTACCTCTCAGACTTGTGGAGGAGGAAGGAATTTATGACCAGAGGAGAACTAGAGATCATTATTGATCACAAATAGAAGATTTTGATTACATCAAACTAAAAAGTTTCTGTACAAATAATACTAATGCAAACAAGATTAGAAGGGAAGTAACAAATTGGGAAAATATTTTTAAAAACAAAGGTTCTGACAAAGGTCTCATTTCCAAAATATATAGAGAACTGACCCTAATTTATAAGAAACCGAACCATTCTCCAATTGATAAATGGTCAAAGGATATGAACAGACAATTCTCAGAGGAAGAAATTGAAACTATATCCACTCACATGAAAGAGTGTTCCAAATCACTACTGATCAAAGAAATGCAAATTAAGACCACTCTGAGATACCACTACACACCTGTCAGATTGGCTAAGATGACAGGAACAAATAATGACAAATGTTGGAGGGGATGTGGGGAAACTGGGACACTAATACATTGCTGGTGGAGTTGTGAAAGAATCCAGCCATTCTGGAGAGCAATCTGGAATTATGCCCAAAAAGTTATCAAACTGTGCATACCCTTTGACCCAGCAGCGCTACTACTGGGATTATATCCCAAAGAAATACTAAAGAGCGGAAAGAGACATATATGTGCCAAAATGTTTGTGGCAGCTCTTTTTGTTGTAGCTAGAAACTGGAGGATGAATGGATGTCCATCAGTTGGAGAATGGTTGGGTAAATTGTGGTATATGAAGGTTATGGAATATTATTGCTCGGTAAGAAATGACCAGCAGGAGGAATATAGAGAGGCCTGGAGAGACTTAAATCAACTGATGCTGAGTGAAATGAGCAGAACCAGAAGATCACTATACACTTCAACAACAATACTGTATGAGGATGTATTCTGATGGAAGTGGAAATCTTCAACATAAAGAAGATCCAACTCACTTCCAGTTGATCAATGATGGACAGAGGTAGCTGCACCCAGAGAAGAAACACTGGGAGGGGAATGAAAATTGTTAGCACTAATATCTGTCTGCCCAGCTTACATGTACCTTCGGAATCTAATGCTTATTGTGCAACAAGAAAATGATATTCGCACACATGTATTGTACCTAGACTATATTGTAACACATGTAAAATGTATGGTATTGCCTGTCGTCGGGGGGAGGGAATAGAGGGAGGGGGGGTAAATTGGAAAAATGAATACAAGGGATAATATTATAAAATATATATATATATATAATAAAAAAAATTAAAAATAAAAAAAATAAAATATAAAAATAAAAAAAAAAAAAAAAAAAAAGAATATACAGATGAACATAAAAATGTCCAATGCAGTTAACTATGCTTATATTTTCATCCAAATACCTTGTAGAATTTTTAAAAATATTTTAATTGGGAAGAATTTGAACAAAAATCACTCAGAATCGATAGTTTAAATTGTATAGATTTGAAAGGGGATGCCTATAGAGATAATAGTATAGATCCATCAAAAAAAATTTAATTATAAAAATGAATTGCCATATGTTCATTATCTAGGATACTCAAAAATGATTGATGTGTTTTGATCCACTCTTATAAAAACATTGAATGCTAGTATAGATCTCCTTTAAATTTTATTACTACTATGAATTCACAACATAACATTTTAAACTGGAAAGAGGCCTTAGTGAACTTGTCCAACACTAGTCCAATACCCCAACCCTTAGTTGTCTTTGAGGCAGATCTCCATAACTGATAATAAAAATAGTGAATAATAAAACTAAAATTAATCAACATTAATCAGTACCCTTACCATTTGTTCTGTTTTCCCTCCTAAGAACAAGTAAAATAAATCTAATTTCTCCATGTGACAACTTTTAAATACTTGAAGGCTATTATAATACCCTCACTTTTCACAAGCCTATTCCCTAAGCTAAACAGTCTCAGTTTTTTCAACCAATCTTCATATGATTTCTAAACTCTTCACCATTTTGATTGCTCTCAAAGATATCAGTGGCTTTCCCAAAAAGTGGTGTCTAGAACTGAACACACTATCCTAGGTGTGGCCTAATCAGCATATAGTGCAATATAACTATCACATCTCTACTTCTAGACTTGACCCTTTTTTTTTTTTTTTTTTTTGAGTCTGGAGTTAAGTGACTTGCCCAGGGTCACACAGCTAGGAAGTGTTAAGTGTCTGAGACCAGATTTGAACTCAGGACCTTTTGAATTCAGGGCCGGTGCTCTATCCACTGCGCAACCTAGCTGCCCCAGACTTGACCCTTTTCTTCATGACCTTACTCTGCAGATGATAAAATAGCTTTTTTTCTTTTTCTTTTTTTTTTTTTTTTTGCTGCTATGTAACACTGTTGACCCAGCAGAAAATGCTCTGAATGCATTGACTTTTTAAAATTCCTTTAAATATATTGTCATTAATAAATGTCAATCTTTTATAAGAAGTAGTGATCAATATACCGTAAAAGGATCCATTCTTTAGGTTGTAATAATGTATACAGAACAGGAATTTCTAATTTAAAGAAGTAAAATATTAATTCTCAATAATAAATTGAGCCAGCTCATATATTATATATATATATATGCATATGCATATATATAATATATAAGCTGGACTTATTCTTATATATATAATATATAAGCTGGACTTATTCTTATATATATAATATATAAGCTGGAGTTATTCATATATGTATATATATACTATATATATATGTATATATATACATATATATATATATATAAAATGGCCTGATGAAGATTGCATGAGGCAAAGTGAACACTGTGAAAGGAGTATCAGAAAAATTGAGCTCCTATGCCCACTCAGCATGACCTTAGACACATCTCTCATTAATGAAATAATAGCACCTTATACAATCATAATAGATGATATTTATATAGAAATTTATTGTTTTGAAGTAATTTTATTCAAAATGAGTCTGTGAAATAACTTACATTTTATATAGAGGCAACTCAGTAGATAGAATGCTGGATTTGGAATCAGAAAGACATTAATTAAAATTTGACCTTAGATAATTACAAGATGTGTCAGTCTGGTGAAGTAACAACCTCTGCCTGCCTCAATTTCTTCATCTGGAAAATAAGAACAAATCAAAGCATCTACTTCTTTGGATTATTAGGAAAATTGGGTGATTTAACAATTGTAAAGTGCTTTGTAAATCTTAAGACATTATAAAAACACTATTATCATTACACTTTAGATTTATAAAACACTTTCCATGAAATCTCACATTTGATAGATAAGGATACACACATAAATATAGAATCACAGAATTACATAGTATTCACTTAGTTTCTTTTCACTTTAAGATTCAGAAATTACTTAACATGCATGATTCTATTTGATAAATATTATGTATTCATTTTAAAATACAAGATGTGCCAAAAATCCCACGGAATTTTAGTCTAAAACTAGTTTTTGGAGTACATAGACATAAAACTACACAGTATTTATGTAACTTGTTTTACCCTCATTTGTTAACATTCCCCCAGTAGACTGGGAAAACTGAAATTAGGATTGCTTCATGTTTCTTTCTTTGTCCTCTGAGTGACTAAAACATAGCTGACTTTTAAAAACATTAATGGGATTTACCTAAATTCACAGTAATAAACATAGCCAGCAATAAAAGTTTTATGAAGAAAATAGTTCAAGTATGTTCTAGTTTTGCAAATGAAGAAACAAACTGAGGAGGAGCTTTAGTAAAGATCTCAATTAACATGTAAGAGAGCTCAGACTTGAATCCAATTCCTAGAATAAAAATTGCCTGAATTTTGAATTCTCCTATTTTCTATTTCATTTACTTCTTTTTAACCTTGAAAGATCAAACTATACACTATGATATACTTTATGGATTGCTTAAAAAATATGGAGGTATTTAAAAAACAAATGCCATGAATTTCAAAAATTACAAAAGTCTCTTTTTTGAAAAAGAAATTGGAAAACTGATAGTTATAAAAAGGCTTCAGGATGCAGACATAAAATTTGATTTTAGTTTCTTTTATGATCTTGAAATTGCTTTAGATTGTAGTACAGTAGAAAGAGGGCTGGGTTTAGAGTCAAGAAGACCTCCAGTTTAAATTCAGTCAGATACTATCTTTGTGATCCTGAGCAAGTCATTTACCTCTATTTGCCTCCGTTTCCATAATTGTAGCATGATGATGATAGCACCTACCTTTCAGGGTTTTAGTTAGGGTTAAAGAAGATGATATTTGTAAATAGGACTTAGCAGAGCGCCTAGAAAATAGTAGGTCTATAAAACTGGTTATTCCTTTCCTTTTGTGCCCTTCCCTTCCCATCCCCCATTTCTTTTAAATACAGCAATAAAACCTACTTTTTGGTTTGTTTGTGTTTTTTTTTTTTCCAATAAATGCATTTGAATGTTATTCTTGGCATTTTAATGTTCTGGGCATTTGAATGTTGTTCTGGCTGAGTCACACTCAAGTCAATTCCCTGGTAGTTTGTATTTGATAATGAAATTAAATGAGACACTCATAGATCATTCAACAGTTAACAAAAAGAGATTGACAGCCATAGCAAGAGGAAGCTATTCAGCAATGAAATTTCATTGAGGATACCTCAAGTTCATTCAGCTGAGTAAAGCTCCTTTTCCAGAGTTATCTATTGTAGTGTGACATTTTCTACTTAGGCAATCAGAAAGTGGTGATAAAACCCAAGTTTTTAGTTCTTTGAGTCAACCAAGTCTGAAGGATATTTTTACTAGTTTTTAAGGGGTGGGGTGAGGAAAATAGCCTAATTTGCATTGGGGTGAAAGGTAGGATATTGCTCCTTATAAAGTGAGGCACATTAATGTCATCCCCTAGGCAGTGCAAAAGAACATATTAATTTTATTATTAGTAATGGTAGTAACAAACAAGTTTTAGAATCCATTCACAGGCAGTATGGCATAATGGAAAGACAAGCTGAATTTGAATTCAAAAGACCTACAGCAGGTTTTAGTTCCTTATCTTCCACTTCCCTGTTAAGTGATCTCAGGAGGGGTTCTCACTTTAAGATTCAGAAAGCACTTAACATATATACATATATATGTATATTTTATCACTGATTTCCTTAATAAAGCTATAAATTTTATTTTATGCATTTAAAATCATTACTCTGAGAATTGATCCAAAGGCTTTACCAGCCTTCCAAAGGAATCTTTGACACATGAATGGTTAAGAACCCCTGCCTTAAGTAAATCACATAAAACTTTGTCTAAGTTTCATTTTTATTCTCTGTAAAATAAGAAGGTTGACAAAGATCCCAACTTCTGGGATAAGAATTCATTATTTGACAAAAACTGCTGGGAAAATTGGAAATTAGTATGGCAGAAACTAGGCATGGACCCACATTTAACACTACATACTAAGATAAGATCAAAATGGGTCCAAGATTTAGGCATAAAGAACGAGATCATAAATAAATTAGAGGAACATAGGATAGTTTACCTCTCAGACTTGTGGAGAAGGAAGGAATTTGTGTCCAAAGGAGAAGTAGAGCTCATTATTGATCACAAAATAGAAAATTTTGATTACAGCAAATTAAAAAGCTTTTGCACAAACAAAACTAATGCAAACAAGATTAGAAGGGAAGTAACAAATTGGGAAAATATTTTTAGAGTTAAAGGTTCTGATAAAGGCCTCAACACCAAAATATACAGAGAATTGACTTTACTTTATAAGAAATCAAGCCATTCTCCAATTGATAAATGGTCAAAGGATATGAACAGACAATTTTCAGATGATGAAATTAAAACTATTTCCACTCATATGAAAGAGTGTTCCAAATCACTATTGATCAGAGAAATGCAAATTAAAACAACTCTGAGATACCACTACACACCTGTCAGATCGGCTAAGATGACAGGAACAAATAATGATGAATGTTGGAGGGGCTGTGGAAAAACTGGGACACTGATGCATTGTTGGTGGAGTTGTGAAAGAATCTGGCCATTCTGGAGAGCAATCTGGAATTATGCCTAAAAAAGTTATCAAACTGTGCATATCCTTTGATCCAGCGGTGCTACTACTGGGCTTACATCCCAAGGAAATACTAAAGAAGGGAAAGGGACCTGTATGTGCCAAAATGTTTGTGGCAGCCCTTTTTGTAGTGGCTAGAACTGGAAAATGAATGGATGTCCATCAATTGGA
This sequence comes from Sminthopsis crassicaudata, assembly GCF_048593235.1. Taxonomy (NCBI): domain Eukaryota; kingdom Metazoa; phylum Chordata; class Mammalia; order Dasyuromorphia; family Dasyuridae; genus Sminthopsis; species Sminthopsis crassicaudata. Next base: position 81,799,447 of record NC_133620.1, read on the forward strand.
GAATGGTTGGGTAAATTATGGTATATGAATGTTATGGAATATTATTGTTCTGTAAGAAATGACCAGCAGGACGAATACAGAGAGGTTTGGATAGACTTACATCAACTGATGCTGAGTGAAACGAGCAGAACTAGATCATTATGCACTTCAATAATGATACTGTATGAGGATGTATTCTGATGGAAGTGGATATCTTCAACATAGAGAAGAGCTAATCCAATTCCAATTGATCAATGATGGACAGAATCAGCTATACCCAGAAAAGGAACACTGGGAAATGAGTGTGTGAGCATTTTTTTGTTTTTCTTCCCAGGTTATCTTTGCAACAACAACAACAACAACAACAACAACAACAAAATTCAGTTCTGCACATATATATTGTACCTAGGATATACTATAACATATTTAATATGTATAGGAATGTCTGCCATCTGGGGAGGGGGTGGAGGGAAGTAGGGGAAAATTCTGAACCGAAGGGAGTACAAGGGATAATGCTGTAAAAATGTTCTAATTATAAAATTAATTAAAAAAAAAAAGAAAAGAAAAGAAGAGGGTTGAGTGAGATGATACTGGAGTCCTACCTTTAGGATACTATGAAATAAAAGTTACATTTCCACATAATGATACCTGAATCTCAAGCTGTGTATCAACCAAGTTACAGAACTATAGGATGAATAAATGAGAGAGACAGAGAAAGGGGGGGGGAGGGAGGGAGGAAGGGAGATAGACACACATGGTGAGGGAGAAGAGAGTTAAGGAGGGAAGATGTGGGGGATGAAAGAGAGAGAGGTGGGGAGGGAGGGAAACAGACAGAGACACAGAGAGACTGATACAGAGAGAGACAGAGACAGAGAGATATACAGAGCATCAGAGAAAGAGAAAGAAAGACAAAGACAGGGTCACGTAGAGGAGAACAAGAAAAACCTATGACATTTAGTCAGGAAGTAGATTGTCAAAATAATTCACTGGTAAGCTTTGAGACTGATTCAGGATAGGAACCACTGGAAAAGAAGGTTACCTGGTAAATGCCACTTAAGAAGAGTACACAAAATAAAAGACATTCTCTACAGGGTTAAGATAAGGAATAAATAGTAGTAGTCAGGAACAAATTAGGATTGGTAAAATTCAGGGAACTCTGTGCAAAGATGTTTCTTACCTCTAATGAATCTGTCTCCTAATTTCAGACATTTCAAAAGTCAATTGTTTAAATATAATCAAACATCATTTCTATTAAACATGTCAGAATTTTCAATTATTTAATGAGGTTAGTAAAAGGCATTATAGCATTGTGGATAAGGAAGTGCCTCAGAAGCCTATGTGTAGAAGTCCTAACTACATTCCAGCATTTAACATGTCCACATTCAAGGCAATTCTCTTATGTCTAGAAGGAATGGGAAAGTGTCAGCCTGCATTGGTAGATGAAATTTACTTTACCAACGAACTCACAAATCCAGGATCTATTCCTAATGAGGTTTTGCTATTTAAAGAAGAACAAAGAAACCTAATTTTAAGAAGGGAAATTCTCATTCCCAAAACCTTTAACAAGTTTTCTTTCCTTTATTATTAGACAAGTTAGCTGCATTAACTTAATAACAAGATGGTAATTTAGGATTTAAATTCCTGTGTGATCCAGAAAAGTAAGATTCTGAAACATTATGTATCATTTTTTCATTGATAAAAGAATAACCTCAAGATTTTTTCTCTTAAAATTAAGTGATTTACATTAATATATGGTGAATATAACCTCTGGAAATTTCATACTCATATTGCACTTGGTTTTATGACCATTCAGGATTTCTCTACCTATTGGCATCAGCCTTCCTCTCACCTCTCTAATGCTCTTTTTATCTCCTCTCCAATCAGCTTTCTTTCATGTTGGTTGTCTTTCTTCATTAATGTGTAAACTCTCAGATTGCCTAATCTGTTCTTATTTTCAGCCTTAGCACTTAGTAGACTACCAGACACATCTCTGGGAAGGAAATAAGCATCTTAATAGAGCCTATGATGTGCCAAGCACAGTGATAAGGCTTTATAATTATTACCTAATTTGATCTTCACAGCAGCCAGGCAAAGTCCGTACCTATTATTATCCCCATTTTATAACTGAGGAAATTGCAGCTCTTCTTGTCACATAACTAGAAGTGTCTGGGTAGATCACATTTGAACTCAGATCTTTCTAATTTCCTGACTAGACCCTGTCCTTTATCCACTGAGCCAAGGACACATTTATGAAGTGAACATTGAATAAATTCTCTATTTATTGAAACAAATAAATAGAAATACGATTTTATAATGCCTACATTTTAAAATGTTATCAATAGCATAGTTTATTTCATTATAAGTTTTAATGCCTAAGTTACCAATAATTTAAAAAGGAAGAAAGAGGATAGAAAAAAAGATGTAAATATTCAGTTTAATGAGTTCTACTAAATTCAAAGTGAATTTAAGGACTTTCTTTAAGATGGCCAATGTTTCTTTTTTTTTTTTTTTTTTTTTTTTTTGAACACAGAATAATTTTAATTTCCTCAGTGATATCACAAATTTGTAAAAATGAATACATGAAAAGTCTTTACCCTCCATGAATTTGTTTACAGTAGTCTAGCGAAGAATATTTTAAGTAAAATATAAATTAACATTAAAAGAAATCAGTGGAATAGAGTACTAGATTACATGAAGCTATCTTCTAAAAACCTGTTTTCCTAATTTTTATTAGGGTTTATAGCACACATCTTTTTTTTTTTTTTTTTTATATATATATATATATTTTATAATATTATCCCTTGTATTCATTTTTCCAATTTACCCCCCCTCCCTCTATTCCCTCCCCCCGACGACAGGCAATACCATACATTTTACATGTGTTACAATATAGTCTAGGTACAATACATGTGTGCGAATATCACTTTCTTGTTGCACAATAAACATTAGAATCCGAAGGTACATGCAACCTGGGCAGACAGATATTAGTGCTAACAATTTTCATTCCCCTCCCAGTGTTTCTTCTCTGGGTGCAGCTACCTCTGTCCATCATTGATCAACTGGAAGTGAGTTGGATCTTCTTTATGTTGAAGATTTCCACTTCCATCAGAATACATCCTCATACAGCATTGTTGTTGAAGTGTACAGTGATCTTCTGGTTCTGCTCATTTCACTCAGCATCAGTTGATTTAAGTCTCTCCAGGCCTCTCTATATTCCTCCTGCTGGTCATTTCTTACCGAGCAATAATATTCCATAACCTTCATATACCACAATTTACCCAACCATTCTCCAACTGATGGACATCCATTCATCCTCCAGTTTCTAGCTACAACAAAAAGAGCTGCCACAAACATTTTGGCACATATATGTCTCTTTCCGCTCTTTAGTATTTCTTTGGGATATAATCCCAGTAGTAGCGCTGCTGGGTCAAAGGGTATGCACAGTTTGATAACTTTTTGGGCATAATTCCAGATTGCTCTCCAGAATGGCTGGATTCTTTCACAACTCCACCAGCAATGTATTAGTGTCCCAGTTTCCCCACATCCCCTCCAACATTTGTCATTATTTGTTCCTGTCATCTTAGCCAATCTGACAGGTGTGTAGTGGTATCTCAGAGTGGTCTTAATTTGCATTTCTCTGATCAGTAGTGATTTGGAACACTCTTTCATGTGAGTGGATATAGTTTCAATTTCTTCCTCTGAGAATTGTCTGTTCATATCCTTTGACCATTTATCAATTGGAGAATGGTTCGGTTTCTTATAAATTTGGGTCAGTTCTCTATATATTTTGGAAATGAGACCTTTGTCAGAACCTTTGTTTTTAAAAATATTTTCCCAATTTGTTACTTCCCTTCTAATCTTGTTTGCATTAGTATTATTTGTACAGAAACTTTTTAGTTTGATGTAATCAAAATCTTCTATTTTGTGATCAATAATGATCTCTAGTTCTCCTCTGGTCATAAATTCCTTCCTCCTCCACAAGTCTGAGAGGTAGATTATCCTCTGTTCCTCTAATCTATTTATTATCTCCCTCTTTATGCCTAAATCATGGACCCATTTTGATCTTATCTTGGTATATGGTGTTAAGTGTGGATCCATATCTAATTTCTGCCATACTAATTTCCAGTTTTCCCAACAGTTTTTTCCGAATAATGAATTTTTATCCCTAATGTTGGAATCTTTGGGTTTGTCAAAGATTAGATTGCTATAGATGTATCCTTTTTTGTCCTTTGTATCTAATCTGTTCCACTGATCTACCGGTCTATTTCGTAGCCAATACCAAATGGTTTTGGTGACTGCTGCTATATAATATAGCTTTAGATCAGGTACACTTAGACCACCTTCCTCTGAGTTTTTTTTCATTAGTTCCCTTGCAATTCTTGACCTTTTATTCTTCCATATGAATTTTGTTGTTATTTTTTCTAGGTCATTAAAATAGTTTCTTGAGAGTCTGATTGGTATAGCACTAAATTAATAGATTAGTTTGGGGAGTATTGTCATCTTTATTATATTCGCTCGGCCTATCCAAGAGCACTGAATGTCTTTCCAATTATTTAAATCTGATTTTATTTTTGTGGCAAGTGTTTTGTAATTTTTCTCATATAATTCCTGACTTTTCTTTGGTAGATGGATTCCCAAATACTTTATACTCTCAACATTTGTTTGGAATGGAATTTCTCTTTGTATCTCTTGCTGTTGCATTTTGTTAGTGATATATAAAAATGCCGAGGATTTATGTGGATTTATTTTGTATCCTGCCACTTTGCTGAAATTTTGAATTATTTCTAGTAGCTTTTTAGCAGAGTCTTTGGGGTTCTCTAAGTATACCATCATGTCATCTGCAAAAAGTGATAGTTTGATTTCCTCATTTCCTACTCTAATTCCTTGAATCTCTTTCTCGGCTCTTATTGCCGAGGCTAGCGTTTCTAGTACTATATTGAATAGTAATGGTGATAGTGGGCAACCTTGTTTCACTCCTGATCTTACTGGGAAAGGTTGCAGTTTATTTCTATTGCATATTATGCTTACTGACGGTCTTAAATATATACTCCTGATTATTCTAAGGAATAATCCATTTATTCCTATACTCTCAAGAGTTTTTAGTAGGAATGGATGTTGGATTTTGTCAAATGCTTTTTCTGCATCTATTGAGATGATCATATGGTTCTTATTAATTTGATTATTAATATGGTCAATTATATTAATAGTTTTCCTAATATTAAACCAGCCCTGCATTCCTGGAATAAATCCTACTTGATCATAGTGTATTATCTTGGAGATGATTTTCTGAAGTCTTTTTGCTAATATCTTATTTAAGATTTTAGCATCAATATTCATTAAGGAGATTGGTCTATAATTTTCTTTCTCAGTTTTCGATCTACCAGGTTTAGGTATCAGTACCATGTCTGTGTCATAAAAGGAGTTTGGTAGGACTCCTTCATCCCCTATTTTTTCAAATAATTTATATAACATTGGGGCTAATTGTTCTTTAAATGTTTGGTAGAATTCACATGTGAATCCATCTGGCCCTGGGGATTTTTTCCTGGGGAGTTGATTAATAGCTTGTTCTATTTCTTTTTCTGAAATGGGACTATTTAAGCAATTTATCTCCTCCTCTGTTAATCTAGGGAGCCTATATTTTTGGAGAAAGTCATCCATTTCACTTAAGTTATCAAATTTATTGGATGGCCAATGTTTCAAAAGCAAAGCAAATGTTTTGAAATTTTGAATTTATTCATCGAACAATTTATAATTTTACTTGAATTAAGAAATAGAAAGGACCTAAAAAATAACCATAGCCCATTCCTGTCTTTCTCAAAGACAAAGAAAGATATTAGTATACTAGAAAATGTCACACAGGTAGCAATAATGCCAGGAAACATCTGTGTAGACAATTCCCTGAATTTCATCTGCTCTGATTTTGAGTCTTATTCGATAGCTGAGCCAGAATTTTTAATATCAAGGTTCTTTACCTCAAATCCCAGCATTTTTGCCTAGCCATGCTGTCTTCCTAACATTAACTTTATTGGAAGACAAAAATGTAAGATGCCTATCATCACCTAAACTCTCTTACTTTTCAACACAAAATTTCTAGCTTCCTAGACTAATTTTAAAATACTACTTCAGATACGTAAATACCTTGTATTATATTTGAAAATGAAATAATACCAAAAACCTAAATCTAGAATCAGTATACACAAAGGGAAGAGCTCCATAAATTATAAAGTCTGAATAAATATAAAAATTCTATTGAATTATAGAAAGATGAAATTTTTCAAAAAACAGATAATGGAAATAATATCTTCAATCAAAAAATAAACTACTTTTGTTACAAGAGAAAAAATATAGAGAATTTGGTTTTAATAAAAGACAACTATTATTATGCTGACAGTAACAATTAAAACAATAATAATTGGCATTAACATACCACAAAAGTTTGCAAAATGCTATTTATTAGTATTTTATGTGATCCTCACAATAACTGTGTTACTATTATACCCATTTTATTTTTTTACATTAGTTTTCATTTACCAGATATATGCATGGGTAATTTTATAACATTAACAACTGCCAAACTTTTTATTCTAATTTTTCCTCTCCTTCCCCCCCCCATGTGGCAGGTTGACCAATACATGTTCAATATTATACCCAGTTTATAAATGAAGAAGATGAAAGAGGTTCATTTACTTGCTCAGGATAAAACAGTTATTAAGTATCTGAATCAGAATGTGAACTGAGGTCTTAGATATGAACTTACTTCTTCCTAACTGCAAATGTAGCACTTCATGTGATATGCCATTATATAAATATTGAATTAAATATATTTTACATCAGAAGATCCTGAGTCATTTAGCTGTATTTCCATTAATGTAAAAGCAAATTAAATCCAATTATATCTCACCAAGATTATTCTTATTTGGCAAAAAATACCAACTTATTATAGTACTTTTATAACATTTTCCATGTGAATTTTAGGAATAACAATTATAGTTTAATGAAGCTTCTACCTGCTTTTTTTAAAATGTGTGAATCATAGTAAAGATTATTCTGTCAGAAGCACAAATATTTATCTAATCTGCCATGTTGGCAACTATAGTGTAATTTATGATTATTCTATTTCCTTCCCAACAGAGAAATCTGACTTGCTTTAGCCTCAAAACATGTACCCAGAACATGACAGAATCTTTTAAAATTTGTCAGAAATTAAAACTGGTAATCATTCTTACTGATTTACATAGGCAAAAATTTTATTGACAGAATGAACCCAGAAGTCAGTGTTAAGGTTCACAAGGTTATGGGCAAGCAAATTGAAGACCTTAACACTTATATAAATGATTTTTTTCTCCCATTTCTATGACCAGTAGAAGAATAGTATTATAATTTAAAAGAAAACTTCTTAAATTATGTGTTGTGACTCGATATAGGGGTTGCAAAACTAAATGTAGGGAATATAAAAATTTTGGCAATAGTAAAAGGTATCAAATATTCCATTAATGTTTAATTATTTATATAAAAATAAACTAGTACATCTATCTATAAAATTATGTATGAATAATAGTAATAATCTAAGAAATTAGCTTTCATCTTTAATAAATGATAAAGTTTTATATTGATCCCAAATTGTTTTACAATGCATTCCTTTATAATTTATTATCAGTAAATAATTGATTTGTAAACTCATTTTATATTTACCTATATATCCAGAATGGTATAAACATTTCTCAGACTACAAGGAGTCACAAATGGAAAAAGTTTAGGAAGACTTGATTTAAAATACATTCATGTAAAATTCATGTAAAGAAATCCATGAACTACATTTCAACTACAGAGAATGAATTAAGGTTGGTAAAAAGTTTAGCTAAAGAGAGAGAAAACCTTTCTTATAATTTAGATGGTTATTAAGTGGTAGAACTTGGAAAGTTCAGTGTGGAGGGTGCACACTGACTTTCTTGCTATTTCTACAATAACATTGTTTTCGACTTCAGCACCTTCCTACAGATTGTAAGCACCTGCCTACAATGCTATCTTTTCTTCCTTGTACCTTTTAGAATGCTCAGCTGCCTTCAATGCTCAGATTAAGTTATATTCCCCTACAAATATTTTGCATTTACTTATTCTGGGAAAATAATTGTATTCCTCAGGGCAATTTAAGATCCTTGAAGACTGTTTCATTTTTTTTTTTATAACAAATCTAAGATCTTGTATAGTGACTGACAAACACAGGTACTTAATAAATGATTATTGATAGTTTAACAAATAATACCACAGTAATGGATGATAGAGAGAAAACCAGAAAAACTCAACTTCTCACATACAGATTATCAAGTTTTGTTGATTGTACTTCTAAAATATCTCTTTCATTGATCTTATCTATTGCCAACTTTAATGCCCTGTAGCAGGTCCTTGTAATTTGATTGGACTCATCTAAGAGCCTACCAACTGGTCTTCTGAATTCCATGATCCTTTCAACTAATGGTACTTCCAGGATAATCTTCCTTGTGCATAAATTTGGTCATGTTATAACTATGCTCAAAATATCTTCAGTGATTCATTTGTTCTCCATAATTTAGTACTATCTTACCTTTCTGTTTTTTCTCATATTGCTTCTATCCATATTCCCTGTTCTCTTTCTAGACAAAACTATTTGTCTACAATTATTATTTTCCCTTTACCACCTCTACGATTTTTCTTCCTCTTCCCCCTATTCCTATAGGTTCCTTCCACATCCTCTTCAAAATTTTCTAACTATTTTTTAAAGTTTATTTTAAAAACCATTCTCTATAAGCCTTCCAATTTTTGCTCCTGTATATAGTAATATTTCCTTTTTCTGGAATCCCTTGAAACTCAAAACATTATTTTGTATTATGTTCATCTGTGTGGAATATAATTGCATTAAAAGAAATAATAAACATGAAGATTATAGGGAAGCATATTCAACACAAGTAAATTGACAATATTTAAATCATCAAAAATAAATAAAGGATATGATAACTTTTTTAGTCAGCTCTAACGACCAACCAATGTTTTCAGTTATTTTTATCTCTGAGAGGAGAATTTTATAAATTCATAAAAGATATCCCAAGCTTTTTTTTTAATATATCAATCCCAAGCAATCTAGATAAACACAGTCACATACGTAAATATGCTTATAACCCTTCTTGGGGAGGAGGTGGTAGAGAGGGGATAGGTGAAGGGAATTAGATATTTGTCCAGAACACAGTATAGTCTGAATAAAACACATAAAATTACAAAATCAACATTGTTAAAGCAAAAAAGGAAAATTCTAAAGAAAAAGAGTCTACACCCCTTAACACTCCTATTTCTTTTTGGTTTTCATGACAAGAAAAAGTATACTTATGAATCTGAGAATAGGGGAAAGCAGGACACACAATAGCATAAATTGGTGTTATGTCATTAAAAAAAAACATGCATCAAAACATTTGCTTTCATAGAACAATAAAGCTGGAGATGTTCTTAGGAATATTCTAGGTCAACCTACAAAACAGATGAAGTACCTAAAATCTACAAAAGTCAGTTTGAGGCAGGGAGGTGTCATGTGACAAACATTAGGACAAGGTGAGGTCCAACCTCTACCATATATTCAGAGTTGTTTAAGTAACAACCTCTGTGAACATGAGTGAGTATCTATGCTCTTTAAAAGGGTATAATACTTGCAGTATTTTCATCACAAGGATTTAGTGAGGTTAAATTAGATGCTCCTCATAAGATACATTATAGGATCATCTATCCATAGATATGTGTGTATGTGTGTGTGTATGTGTGTGTGTGCAAGAGCTGTTACTTTTAATGAATAAATGATTTATCTAAGGTCATCTAGGGAGTAAATGGGATAGCCTTGACTAGAACTCAGGTTTCCTCATTTCCTTGACTAGAATTCAGTTTTCCTCATTTCCAGAGCTATAACATTCCATTTATAAAATCATATTTAAACCACTTAAATGTCACATAAACTCATATCAATAAATTATTGTATGTTCATATTTTACTTTTGTCACCATTAAATATTTTAATAATATCAAAACCAAATATTTTTGCATCATATGTATCACACTTCTCAAGTCAGCATTAACTAGTGGTGAAATATTTCAATAGTAATTTGGGGGGGGCCAAAGCAATTGGGGTTAAATGATTTGCCTAGGGTCACAGAGCTAGTAAATACCAGGTGTCAAAGGTTGAATTTGAATTCAGGTCTTCCTGACTCCAGAGCCAGTGCTCTATCCACTGAATCACCTAACAGCCCCTCGATAGTAATTTTTAAAAACAATTGTGCTTTACAGTATATCCTGTTAAAGAATATAGTTCTTTTAAAAAATAAGACAAAAAGTTTGCTACTAAAAATAGTGCATACTACATGATAATATATTTTCAACATATGTTCGGTTTGGGAAGATTATATTAGGAGGCGCTTGCATTATCCTGTCAAGCTATAACAAGGGCCTGAACTAGAGTAGTAGCATGAATGATAAGACATTGATGTATAATTTGATTTGCCTCTTCAAAGAGAAGAATCTTACATGCTCATCTTTTTAAAGCAAAGTTTTTGTTCATAACTTGGGTCACAATTCTTTATTTCTTAAGTCCTAGGTTTTCAAGATGAACATCTTATATCAAAGAAGAAACTTTATACAAATACATATTTATAATAGAAGTATGCTCATGGCTTTTTGTAAAGACATTAAATTATTTTAATAGCATGATTTACTTTTTGTTTTAACAGATGTAAATTCTAACTGGAAATTTTTAAAGGGCAATTTTTAATATTCAATGTAAATCTAGATTTTAATCACTTAATGAGTAAACATCTATATTAAATAGAGGCATAAGATGTCTATGTTAAATAGAGCTTTAATAACAAGAAATAGAATAGGCACATTGCTTTAAATCTGCTAATAAGGGAGAGATGTAAGGATAAAACAACATCTTATTCATAAATTTTTTTTGAGCAGAAAGTAATTTCTGACAGACTAATTGAAAACACAATGACATGTATTAGAACAGGGAAGAATATGATAATAATAGCAGACCTGAAGGGCACAGAAAGGGAAAATTTAGCCTCTAGGGAAGAAAAAAAAAGATTTTAGAGTGACAGGTTTATAGTTGTCAAGTATATGAAAGATTAATAGAAGGAAAAGGAATTGGACTGATTCTGCCTGACCTTTTAAGACTAAAAACCATGGGTGAAATATACAGAGAAGAAGGTCACTATAAGAAAAGACTTCCTTAGAAGAACAGTCAAAAAAATGAGACAACTGCATTCCCAAATCATCATTCATTAAATGCCTACTCTGTGCAAGGTGCTATGTAGTTTGCTCAGCAAGAGATGATCACTTGGTAGAAATATGATACCAATAATCCAAGCCTGAATTGAATCCAACCTAATTTGCATTAACTAAATCCTGAAGTTTTTTTTTTTTATTTTTTATTCTAAAGCAACAAACTCTATGTGAAAATTGAAGATCCATTCTTGAAGTGAGAAATGAATTAACTTTAAGTAGCAAAATTACATATGGAAGTATGACCACTTAAAAAAAACCTGTTAATGTTTAAAAAAAACACTGTATAAGTCTGTTTTCGATTACAACTTATATTTTATAAAGGACATTAATTATTGAGCACATCCCTTCCACATAGTCTATAGTTCCAATGACACTATCTTTACTGTTCCTTCTAGAAGACATTACATCTGACCCAGCATTTTCACTGGCTATCTCCCCAAACTGCACCGTTTTTCATCCTCATCTTTACCTTCTTCCTTCTCTGGTTCAAGTCTCATCTAAAATTCCACTTTCTATTTTAAAAAATAATAATAATCTTTCAAGCTCTTCCTGAATGCTACTATGAGGATTGTAGCTTCCCTTCCCTTGCCATTTTAAAAAATCTTGTACATATGTTGTTAATACAAAGTTTTGTTTTGTTTCATTCCATGTTGTCTCTCTCATTAGAATGTGAGTCCCTTGAGGGATCTGCCTATTCTACAAAACTCCTGAAGTATTATAGGCAAGTCTACAATATAAACAGCTCTTCAAGAACTACTCCTTTCCCCACAACATATTTTGTTATTCCTCTCAGACAATTTTATGATAGGGAGAAGAAAGTGTTAATTCTTAATTTCATGTTTGGGACTGATTTTTATCTCTAATAAGCAAAGAGGAAAGGTGCAGAAAATGACTAGGAAGGGCTAGTTGAATAAGTAAGGTGTATAGAACTTTCTGGAACACTTTAGAATATGGCCGAGTGGGTTATTAAGAACGGGGAATGTATTTAAAAGAGGAAATCTTGTGTTCAAAGACCAGATTATAACACACACATTTATTGGTTTTTCAAACCCAAATATATAAAGAGATAGCATATGTCACAAGTATTCAGGAATTAAAGGCCTTTTTTATTTTAAAGTGTGAAATTCAAAAGTCAAAAAAGAAAAAAAGAAAATTGAAAAAATGAAAAATCATATATTTCGTGTTGCTGTCAGACGTGTGAAAAATAAAAATTGGCACTAGGACAATAACTTTCTCCTCCTGTGAATCACCATTTTGTTCTTTTTGGTTTTTTTCAGACCAATTGAAAAGTAGGAAATAAGAGGAAAAACTTATTTTTGTGGAGGGTTTTAAGATATTTTTCTGAATTCCAGCAGTTCACAAAACTCTTTAATATCTCCTAGTTTGAAATCATTTATTACCTTTAAAATGGATGAAACAAACCAATTTAAAAAAAAAAAAACACTGAATCTGCCTCCTGGCCATCTTTCTTTTCCCTCATTTTCAAAAAAATTCAAAAAAATTACTGTCAGAATTCTTGGGAAACATATTAGCCATGAGGCTTTTCTCTTAGTAGAAAGTAGGTTGTTTTTTTTTTTTTTTAATCAATTGGTAACTTAATGTTTTAGTTGGTTTCTCTAAGCTTGAACAAACATAAGAAGAGGGGGGAAAAGCTAAAAGAGAGAAAACAGCAGATATGGAAGAGAAAGGAAGATTACTGAAAAAGTGATGGCAAAATGAAGCAAAAAGAGACAATCAGGAGAGAAAAACCAACAACACTTTAAGATATTGTATAAGAAAACATTCCTAATAAAATCATTTAGGAAAAGTAGTACATATTAAATACATAAATATTGATAGATGACCAATGATTAAATTGCTATATCCAAGTATCCCCATTAATAGTTGAATCTATGTTATAATATACTGTAGCAGTAATTAAGAAGATTTATAAAAATAAAATTGCTCCTTTCACCAAAAAACACAGATTGTAGAAGCTACATTTTGTAGTAATTGAGATAATTTAACAAATAAATGTTTGGCTAAATTGATATTTATAGAATAGTGTAGGACTTGGGTAACATACCTTTCTTTGCTAGGATATGGGTCCATAGAATAAAATTAGATTTTAGTGATTTCCAGACTTCACGGTTTTCTAAATGTTCTTACAATATAAAGAATTAATATGTGATAAATTATAATGGGAGCTTTGGACAAAATTGTAAGGGGGGCAGCATTTCACTGGAAAACTGAATAAATCAGAGGTCATGAATTAAGTGTGAAACAAGCCTGGATTCTAATGACTCAATTACTCCACTTAAAATAACCTTCCTTTGTGAAGTGAGAACATCTCTATTGAAACAATCAATAAAAGACATTAAACTAAGTTCAAAAAATCCTTGAAAGCCATTGAATGAAATGTATGATATTACACAGGAGATGTCTTTGGAGTGATAGAAGAAATTCATTCATGACTTGTAAGTTCTCAATTTACAGCCCTTTTGGACAGATACCAGTTGAAATTGGCTAGAAATTGGTAGAGTCTGCCCCCACCAAACACCTAAGAGGGAATGCTTGGATGGGAGAACAATAAAGTGAAGTAAAAATAAAAGAACTTTTCTATTTCCTACCCATTCATGTGCCACTCCCTTGACCAGAGAATGATCTTGTGTCCTTTGCAGAACTGCAGATTTGGGATTTCCAATAATCATCCTAGCAATGTCAATGGAAAAGCTGAGAAGGTAACTATAATCATAGGTAAAGATAAAGTGAAGCTAGGGAAAGTTAGCTTTGATATACTACAATATGCCTCAGAAAAGCTGCATAAAGAAAATCTCATGGTAGCACAATATGGAAAAAAATGGATTTTTTATGATTGTGAATTATAGTCATTCCATATGCACTCTAAACTTAAGCCCACTTTTTCCTGGAATCAATATTTGCTTTTAGGAAAGTGTATCACAATATTTTGCTATTTTTACTATACCATTTTAAAATATACCTTACTAAAAACTAATTAAGCTAGGTGACTAACTGATATAAATTGATATCATGATAATCTTGGAAGAAAGGTAGTCCAACTAGAAGACCAGCTTCAAGATTCCACAGAACCCTGAGGGGAATTATAGCTCAACTCACTTTGTGGATATGACATGCCAGTGCCAATAAGGTTTAAAGAATATCTCCTGAGCAGAAATTTACCAGGGATTTTTTTTTAAATAGCTGAAAGGTAAAGCTCACACAAATAACTATAATAAAAGTTAGTATAGCACAGGAGAAGTTAAAAAGAGGGAATATTGTAAAAGAGACAGCAAATCAATCAGTTGCATTTTGAAGGAAAAGAATCAGGTCTTGGATTGTACCTATGTTCTTGCCCTCATATTAGAACTCCAAATATAGATGCTAACTCAGATTCCATTGAGGTGGAGGAATAACCTCCCAATATACAAATTTATAAGAGAGGGGGGAAAGATATTAGTTATTAATCAAATGTATATAGGAATATATATTCTATAGCAAGCAATAACAATTCATTTATAGTCTCTGAAGAAAGGATAAAATTTTCAGCTATAAAATTCTAAGAATCAAGCATATCTCTACATAGAAAGCAGTGAAGCAATGAAAAATTTGGTGATCTTGCCACAGGGCTTTAATCATCATTGTGGGCCCCACTCCCAGTTCTATGGGAAACTAACATCAGAACTTGACCCATCCTGAATCTTACTAGTTAGATTTAGAATAGGGACACAACTCTAAAAGCTTTCTTGACTACTAAAAAGATAAATTTGCAAGCTCCTTTAATAGAGGTGTACTAAAGGAAGCAACCTGCACCATCTAAAGATCTCTTTAATTGCTTTGGATCCAAACTACATACCAACTAATGAACAACATGTACTATTCATGTCTATGTCATGACTATGTCATGTCATGACAAACACATTGATGAAAATCCATTTTCCACTCAGTCACTTAAACCAGACATCTATGCTAAAATTCTACCTCAAAATCATGCATTAGAACATTTAAAACCAGGATTAGAATCCATATTCTGGTTTCAAAAGAAATTATTTTCCTACCATACAGTGCCTCCATTATTTTCTTAGTAAGATTTGGCTATCTATATACTTTAAAAAAAGAACATATGCAAAAAGAATGAATGATTTTTATTTAGTATTTCTAAGAGATGTCAAAATTAGTTTTTTTCCCTTTTTTTTTAATGATTTGAATTAATTTAGAAAAAAAAATAATTTTTAAGGTGTCTCTCTCCCAGGGAATCAGAGTTTAAAAGAAAGTGATACAGTAACTATTTTATAATAATTAACATTTTCCTGTTCTGTTGTTTATTTCTGTTCTATTTTCTCTTCTCTTTTCTTTTTCTCTGCCTCTTTCTATCACTCTGTTTCTCTCTCTCTCCTTTGTGAAAGGGAAGATTTTTTTTTTCTGTAAGTGGCAGGAGGGGGTGCTTAGAAATAGAGGTAATATAAAATCAAAGGAGAACACCTTTGTTATTTTTTTAAAAGAAGCAATTATTTTATATTTATATTTCAGTAGTAAAGATAACTTTCATTCAATCCTGTGAAATATAGTTGGCAAACATGATTTTTTAAATTAAAGAATAAATATAATTCATTTAAATAATACTTTCTTAAATGGCAAAATCTAATACAATATTAATTTGAAGGCAATTTTATTTACATTGTGCCATATTCTATATACAAAAGAGTAAAAACTACTCATAGCAGAGGGACTCACTTGTGACTTTGAACTTCCATTTATACAAACTGAACTACTGAAATTGTTCCCTTTAAAATTTAATTTAATAATTAGGAAGCACACACAATAATTAGGAAGGCAACAAATAAAATTTAGCTTCTGAAATTTTAACTACTTCACTGATAAGTTCATTGATCTAAGATAATGAAGATCAAAATTCTTACTAAGACAAGTAGAGGAAACATGGAAATTTTTTTTTGTTTTAGATGCTAAAATAAACACAATTTATTTAGTCTTCTAAAATTCCACTATTAAGGGGTGAAAATATTGAATATCTGTGATGAATCATATAGAATTTATCAATGAAAAATAAAAGTAGTAAGAAAAGCAACCAATTTAAGAACCAACACTTTAATATCATAAATGATTTCATTTCTATGAGAATTTAATAATCTATCCACTGACTAAAGAATGAATTTCCATTTAAGTTTAATGGATTTTCCATTCTATTTTTTTCTACAAAATTTCTATATATCTTAGATTATTTGGATTATCATAAGCACCTCAACAAGGCTCTGAATTAAACTTTATATATGAACACAGATTATAAAAGACAGACATATGCTTGTTTTAAGCAGATTATAGCATATTGATCAAAGTGACTTGTATGTGAGAACTGACATAAAACATATCATTTAAGATGTATATTTTGCAAGTCATGCCTTAAAATAAAGGATAATAGATGAATTATCCATGTCTCTTTAAAATCCATGTAATTTGTGACAGAGATAGGAAAGGGCCTTTACTTGATTGAAAAAAAAATAAGAAAAGAAAAATAACCACCCCAACAACATAGCTGCCATTTTGGCAAGACAAGGAACAATCACAAAATAAGAGAGCATAAGTGGATTATGATCTGTATAATGTTTGCAGTAACACTGAACTGTATAAAATATGCATTATTTAGTAAGCAAAGTAAGTAGTATAAAGAGAACACTGCACATAGCAACAAGATTGTGTGATGATCAAGTGTGATGAACTTGGCTCTTTTCAACAATGAGGTGTTTCAAAGCAGTTTTAATAGACTGGTGTTAGAAAGAGCCATTCACATCCACAGTGAGAACTAGAGAGACTGAATGTGGATCAAAGCACAGTATTTTCAATGTTTTTTTGTGGTGATGGTGTTTGTTTTGCTTGCTTTTTTTTCCTTTCTCATGTTTGCTTTTCATTTTGATCTGATTTTTCTTGTGCACCATAACAAATATGAAAATATGTTTAGAAGAATTTCACATGTTTAAACTATAATAGATTGCTTGATGTCTAGGGGAGGACAGAGAGGAGGGAGAAAGGGAAAAAAGTTATAACACAAGATTTTGCCAAGATTGGAACACAAAATTTGAATGCTGAAATCTATCTTTTCATGTATTTGGAAAAAGGAAAAGCTATTATAAAATATGTATCATTAATATTCAAATACAAGTCACATTATCTACCTAATATTGGTAATTCCTTACAAATTAAGAAATTAATCACATTGTCACATTATGTCACACTGTATACTTTTATAGGTATTTGATTGCAAGAGAAAATATAGTATGAAATGATGAATATGTTGATGTTCTATTTTGAAACAGGGAAAAGGAGATCATAAGTGCAGAAGAACTAAGACAAGTGTAGTTAAACAAAATTTAGTAAATGCACATCATCATATGTTTTCCAAAAATATCTTATTAGAAAGTTAAAACTTAAATTAGCTTCAGGGTGTATGCTTCATTATATATTATATTATTATATTGAAAAAGCCCCTGGGGGAAAATCAAAATGATGGAATGATAGTCTGTATAGCCACTCCACACACCTGCTCCAAACAGATCTAAAAATATAGCAGACTAAGTCCTTACAGAAAATTTAAAGAAAAAACATCATACTGAGTCATTTTTCCCCAGATAAGTTCACCAAAAGAAGACACTCAGCAAGAAATGAGGGCACTGAGGATAAAATCTATCCAAGAACAAGTGGGAGGAGATAGGAGGACAGGCTGTGTGTGCATTAAGGCAGGAAAAGCTCTCAAATGGAGTGTAGAGTTGTGCAGAGTATAGGAATAGGTGCCCAATAGCAGCATTATTGGTCACCCCATAATTTGTGTCACAGATCCACAACTGTGGAAGGGCTTGGATCCAGGGATAATGTTCCAGGATAAATAGCAGCTATGGTCCCCCTAAGCATATGTGGAAAATGATGATAAGCATTTCTTCTGAACAAGAAAGAAGTTCATTAACAACTCTGAGGAACCACTACAAACCTCTCAGAGTTGCTGAGATAACAGGAAAAGATAATTATAAATGTTGGAGGGGATTGGGTAAACTGGGTTACTAAAGCACTGTTAGTAGAGTTGTGAACTGATCCAACCATTCTGGAGCCCAAAGGGTTATCAAACTGTATATACTCTTTGATACTCTACTAGGTCTGTACTATAAGGAAATCATAAAGAAGGGAAAAGGACCAACATGTGCAAAAGTGTTTGTTTGTAGCAGCTCTTTTTGTGGTGGCAAAGAACTGGAAAATGAGTAGATACCCATCAATCAACACATGCTAAGTTTATTTTTTTCTTTTTCCTCTTCTTTTTTTTGTCTAGTGATTTTTCCCTTTTGTGCTGATTTTTCTCTCCCAACATGATTCTTAAAGAAATGTGTATTTTTTTAATGTACATGTTTAACCAGCAAAAAAGAAAACAATACAATAAAATAAAATTTAAAAAGAAGTCTAGAGGCAAGAAGCAGCTCTGTGACTGTGACCGAAAGAACTAAGAGGAATGTCAGTTCCAGTTTTTAGTAAAGTCTGAGACATGTAGCTAAACAAGAGTAGGAATCTCATATAAAAGGGGATCCTGCAGATCTATGTACTCTAACCAGAATTCTAATGGGCTGATAGGGATTGGGTTCATTAGTTTCCTGGAACTTAAACTGTAAAAAGGTGGCCCAAACTAAAAGTAAGGGTAAAAACATGCAGAACTCATACCAGGATGGCAGAAATCAGACTTTTCTCTGTATTAGACCATTTTGGATGCTGAAATATTTCAGGTTCCAAGAATAATACATCATTCAATACTCTAAGAAAATACAAGAACAGTAGGACATTCTCTTCAGAAGAGCCATGAGCTTATAATTAAACAAACAAAGAAGCTCAACCGAAAATAATATAATGGTAACAGGGACAGGACACAATACACAAAATCAGAAGGTGAGACTGACTAAGAAAAGAAGAAAAACACAGCTTGGATATATTTTCAATAAGTATTCGTGGAAGAAAGGAGACAAGAGTCATTTTCTCAAGAGTTTAAAAAATTAATAAATTTTAAGAGTACTAGAAGAAAAATAATATAAAAGAAATGTGAGTAATAGAAGAAAGAATTGGAAAGGAAATTATCATCTGAAATAATGCAAAAAAAATCTCAACCAAGCAACAAACTCTTCCTAAATTAGAATAGATCAAATAAAAGCTAATACTTCCAGGAGACAATGAAAAGTATTATATATTTTTATTTAAAATATTAAAATAATATCAAGAAAAAGAAAATGTATGGTATCTCAAAGTAAAAACAACTTATCTGAAAAACTGATAGAAGAGAGATACTGTAATTTAACAATCACTAGACTTGAATGTCATGACCAAAAAAAAAAAAAATAAAAAAGCTTTGAAAATCATATTTCAAGAAAATTTTAAAATAATATTGATCAGATATCTTAAAACTAGACAGCAAAGGAGGATTCAAAAGAATTCATCAGCCACATAGAAAGAAATCCCCAAAGAAAAACTCTGAGGAACATTTTAACTAAAATACTGTAAGCATCCTAAAACAATTTAAGAACTAAAAAGCAACTGTCAGGATCATACAAGCTATAGTAGCTATCCCTGTCCCCCCCTCCCCTAAAGGAGTAGAATGCTTATAATATAATGTTCCAGGAAAAGAATAGACAAATCTAATCAATATTAATTTACCTTCCCCCAAAATTAGTATAATCCTTTGTCATGGGGACTGCTTAATAGTCTCAGTCAGTGACTGACTCTTCTTGACTCCATTTGGAATGGTTTGCCATTTCTTTCTCCAACTCATATTAAAATGAGGACTTTGAGACAAACAGTCTTAAGGGACTTGATCAAGATTGTACAGCTAATAAAATATCAGAGATCAAATTTGAACTCAGAAAAAAAAAAAAAAAAAAGCTCAACACTCTATCCACTACTCTAAGTGCTCTAAGTATAATTTTACAGAAGGAAAAATAGATTTTTTTTTAACTAAACCAAAGGACTTCCAAGAATTCCTGATAAGAAGTCATAACTGCAAATCTTGAAATACAAGCACTAGAGTCAAGTACAATATAAAAAGATAAACGAATAATAATAAAGTTTTAAGTATTAAATTGTTTACATTCTAATATGGGGAAATGATACATATGTCAAAATTATCAACATCAGGAGGTCACATAAGGAGCCTAACTGGATATAGAGGGATTGGGAGTGATTCTGAAATGTTTTTCTGTGTTTTTTTAAATAATGGAAAAGAAGGGGAAGAAAGATACACTGGATGGGAGAATAGAAGGAGGAATTCTCTCATGGGAGAAATCTATACAAGAAAGGAAGAAGAGACAGCATAGTAGGTGAGGGTAATACTTGAACCTCAATGTCATCTGAACTGATTAAATAAGGGGACAATGCACAAACAGAAAGCTATTTCACTCAACAAGAAAACATGAAGGAAAAGGAAAAGAAAAAAAAGGAGAACAAAAGAAACTGTTAAGAAAAGGATTTGTGCTATGCAAAACAAATGCAAAGTATATGCAAAAATATTTAGAGCAGCTATTTTTGTAAAGTCAAGGAATTAAGGCTAAAAATCCAAACCCTGAGGGAGTGATAATCAATAAGGTACAACTAAACAATTTATGGCATGCCACTATGATGGGATACTATTGTACTACATGAAATGATATAATGAATTGATGCAAAGTGGAGTTACCAAAAACTAGGAGAAAAAATTATACAGTAACAACAAAACTATAAACACATACATCTTTGGAAGATTTGGAAACTAACCAATGCAATGATAAACCATAAATCCAGAGGACACAAAATGAAATATACTCTTCATCTTCAGAGAGAGAAAAATGATGGATTGAGAGTGTAGATTAAGAGAAAACTAGTAGGACATGGTCAACACAGGAATTTTTTTAACCTGATTATACATTTTTGTAACATAGCTCTTGTTTTTCTTTTCTTTTCAATTGGGGATGAGGAGGAAGTTAGAGAGAAAGAAGGCTGAGCATTGTTTGGGTAAAAAATAAAATTTAATTTACAAAAAGAAAAATAACTGCTTTTTCATTCAAAGTGTATTCAAATGGAACAAATATTAACTTCCTATTTATGCTTCTTAGAAGTTCATAAATCAATAGCAAAGTAATAACAATTTATTCAATTAGGAATCAAATATAAAATAATTGTGTCATACATTTGAGAATTCAAAATATATCAGAAATTCAGAATATATATTTTGATATAATACATTCATAAAATAATTATATCTAGGAGTTTAATGAATGCAATGCAAGTTAACTCAGAAGGCAACTTAAACAAAAAAATTCTTGAGTGTGACCAAAAAGAAAAAAAAATTATTGCCAAAGGCAATATTAAGATAAAAATATAAATTTGTAAAATATTATAAAAATATGACAGTATCATTTGTAGGCAGTATCATCTCAGTAAGCATAAAGTAGGAATGGAAGATAAAAACAGTTTAAAGAAAGCTTAGAAAAATATTTAACTGAGCAAAGCTTTTCCAGGGGCATGTAAGGATAAAAACAGGCTAGAGGAAAAAGGAGGAAAAGAGGAAAAAAAGGAAAAAATTGCAATTAAACATTTTAACATTGTCAAAACAAAAACATTATTAACTTAAACTTTTATCAAGTGGTACCACCAGATTTAGAATTTAAATTACAGTTTTAGAGTTGCTTACAACTAAATCTAAATAGAACAAGAAAGGAAAAGCAAATTAGACTGGACCAAACACATATAGAGAAGATCTGTGCTAGAATTAATACAATTGTGAAGGACCAATATAAAGTATCTTAGTAAGGAGAAGATACTAAAATCAAATGGGAAAATGACAAACCATATTAATGAAAAAGTGACCAATAGAATATCAGCAACTATTGACAGATATGTCTATATAAAATCTTTATGGCAATCATCTATGCATAAACACAAGGGAATCCCTGAAAAGTCTAGCTATAGAGAACAAGAAGGTTATTGCAACTGGTAGTCAACATGTACCATAATTTTACCATTCCAAAATTACCTGAAAAATAGAATATAAGATTCCATAGTGCTTTTAAAAATTTTTTAAAATGTGATTTTAATTCAGTAGAACAAAAGGTTAACATATAGGCTTTAACGAGTTCTTTCTAGTACAAACTTCAAAATCTTTCACAATTCATTAGAGTACATGATAAAAATAACCTGTTCAGTAGTCCTCTGCTAATAAATATTAGGCAAGGCAGGTGATCATCATGGCACTGGAGAAAATCCATAACAGTGTTTAGGTTAAAGACAGATTCTTTGTAAATGGGGAGAATTTCCAGATGCTCTTGTTTGTGAATGACATTGTATATAACTAGACAAATTGGATAGATAAACAGTTACCTGGGTCCAAAAATTAATATATGAAAGGAAGTAGTTTCTATTAATTTTGAAAAATCATAAAGCACCTAAGTTAAGCTTCACAGAAAGCAAAGATGCATCTTTTAAAATGTAGCATTCTATCAGTGTTGTTACAAACACTGTTACAAAGCTCTATTGTTACCTGGAACACAACTTCTTCCAAAGGACTCATAAATCGTGGGTGTGAATAGACTACAAAATATAACAAAGATATTCAAAGAAGAATATTGCTTGAAGACATCATCAAGAGAGTGGATGATGGGAAGAGAACAATGAGCTACTCACATGGCTAGAATGAGGGAAAACAATGGGACAGCCAAAATGATCTTACCAGTATACTAGCAAAGTTTGGGGAAAAGTGAAAATGGCCTCCAAAAAGGCGTGGAAGTCTTGTTTTAAATTTTGGAGATGACATGGGCATAGAGAATGGGAAAGCTTCAATCACTTGTGATCTATATCACTACAGAGAGTTCCTAAATCATATAATAATTCCAAAAGGGCAGTTATATGTAGCAGAATAGAGTGCCAGGCTTGGAGTGAGTAACTGTGTGACACTGAGGAAGTCACTTAACCCTGTTTGCCTCAGTTTCCTCACCCTTAAAATGAACTGGAAAAAGAAATGGCAAACTATTTCAGTATCTTTGCGAAGAAAACCCCAAAATGGGTCACAAAAAAATATCAAAACAATAAAACAACAAAAACAGTAATAATAATAGTATTTATCTAGCACCATATAAATTATAAATCAATTTATAAATATTGCTTTGAAAAATTTATAATCTCTATAGAACTTAATTAATCAAGGCCAAAAGAAAGAATAAACGTTAAAAGAGAGAGAGTGGAAACAAATATTTTTTAAAATGTTGAAATTATTTAATGAAATTAAGGTAAATTCTACAAAGAGCCTCAGGCAAAATAGACTACACCAAAACCACAACTAAATATATGTAGGATAATTTTAAAGCAACTAGAATTAGACATTGTCCAAATTGATCAGTTGGGGGTTTTGGTGGTGGTGGTTATTTTGGGGGGTTTGTTTTGAGGGGTTTTTGTGGGGGGAGATTTGCTACTCCCAGAAAGAGGAAAGCAAAAAACAAAAACAAAGGATTATTCATCAAACTTATTTATAAGATTTTAACTACACAGAAAAGTCAAGTACATCAGATGAATGAAACTATGAGTGAAGCTGCCAGGATCCTTTAAGGAGACATACTGTATGTGAGTGCTAAGCCATTACTAAGAGAAGGGATGATGTAAGCCTAAGAAATAGACAACACTATTATATTGAAGAGAGCAGCAAAAGATCATGATCTTTAAAATGCACTTACAAAAATGGAGGGGTTAAAAACAAGGGGAAAGTAAAGAATATTTTGTTTGCAAATAAGATTTGGATTATATTTCAATTGTCTGCTGGTCCTTTAATAGACAGTGTTCTATAAAATAATGCTGGAAATTTAGAAATCATAATCTTTCCACATTTTCCCTATTATTAATTCTAATAGTCCTTAACAGAAGGTTCACTGGCAACTAAGCATAGTTGCATTGTGATTTCAATACTAACTAAACATGCCCTTGATAAAGAACTTCAAAAATATTTTAGTTGTTTTTCTAACTCATCATATTATGAAGCAGAAATTTGTTTCATATTTTAAAAATGCATAACTGGATGACTGATAAATAAATAAATAAATAAAATCATACATACATATACAACAAAACAAAACAAACATCACAGCCCTCCTAATACTAATCCTATTGAATTAATTTCATTCTTTATTTTAATTAGGTCTTTAAAATTCAGTCCTAGGATACAGAAACATACATACTGTTTAAAACTAAGAAATTTAATAATCCATAAGCTCAATATAAGTGTTAGCTCTCAGAAACCATTTGAAAACAGATTCACAAATAACAAAGAATGTACCAGCTTATTGTTTTCCAATAATCTATGGAATGACTCAACTAAGATAGATAGATAGATAGATAGATAGATAGATAGATAGATAGATAGATAGATAGATAGATAGAATGGATGTAGATACAGATAATTGGGTATGCATATATACACATGTTCTAGATATAGTTTTAAATAATTGTTTCTTTAAAAAAGAAGCACAAGTATATAAAGACTGTAATTTGGTATTTATTCTATATAGTCTTTCCCACAAAATAGAATTTCTGAGATAATTTGCTGTGCAAAATCCTATATAAATATTGACCTGCAGCATAGTGCCCTCTGGTGCACATAAACCAGAAAGTAATTCTTACAATAATATAATGCCCACATGGGTAGGCACACACACACACACACACACACACACACACACACACAGAGTCCCAATTCTAAATTAATTATATCTTATTTTATAACTTTAATTCAAAAACTAGGCAATCTACTGATTTAAAAACAAATCTTCACATACAACTATTACTATTCCATGAAATCCAAACAAATGACCACTTGTGTATTCCTCTAGTTTATGGGTTGATTGGATTTGGGGAAATGGCAGGTAAAAGCACCAATTAACAATGCAAGAAAATGTTAACTTCTTTTCTGAAACATATCCCAAATCAAATGCAAAATAACAATTTAAAAAGTGAAAAATCACTTTTCTTGTTCATCTCAGCCTTGATCACTAGCTTTCTTTACCTGTTTCCCCACCAAAGCCTTTGAAGTCATGTGTAGGCTTACTTGCTGAGGTTTCAATTTCAACATCATAGGAGTCATACTTCAATAACCAGCTCAGAATAGTTTTTCCATTTGTGCTGTTCTTACATAGCATAAGGTATAAAGTTAAAAAGAATTAATACTAAAGAGAAACAGAGCTCCCAGATTTATAACTATTTACTTTTATAATTTTAATTTTTGGGGGGGAGATAGCCTCAATGGGGGCAGACCATTCTAAAATTTGTGAGGCACAAGTGGTCATTGCCATTCACTTTATTTTCAAAATACTTTGTATTCCCAATAAATATTTTTTTAAAAGAGAAAGCATGCCTGTGGTACACAATGTATAACTACACATATATTTAGCAATGATGATTTTTCTAGGACTATATGATTTAATCCCCCATCTGAAACTTTCCCTTAAAGAAATCTGTCATTATTTATATACAACTTCTAGGATGATATCTCTGTAATTGCTTTCCCTTTGCTTCATACCTGTAAATCTTGTATCTTGTGCTAAATCCCTGCCGGCTTCTGTCCACAAAATCTGTGTATTCCTGTGAGCGATGGAAGGGTCCCTTATCAGAGAGGAGCCAGTCGAAGGGGCTTGTGGCATGCTGATCCGAAACAGCAGCAACTGCTAAAACCCAGCAATGAAGACTCAGTGCTATCCACTCCCATAGAGCCATCAGAGAGAGCAATTCAGCACCAGCACTGCACCGCCATATCATGCTTCCACAGGGTACTTAGAGCCTTCATTCTCTTAGCTTTCCCTCAACACCTAGACAAAATACACAGGCAATTGGTTAGCCCTTAGAACCTCAGATCATTCCTTACTATTAACTTAAGAATGAGAAATCCTTTTTTGTTTAGACTTTCAGTTAGTATCAATCTCACTAACTTGTGACAGAGCAGCTTTGAAAAAATTTAGTGCACAATAATTATTTTAACAATTGTGAAACTTTTCCTAACTGTTCATTTTCTTCCACTTATATTGAAAAAACAAACTCACCATGCTATAAAAGAATAATCAGTCTCAACACTGATATAAAGTGGATCAATCAAAAAACAAAAGCCTTAACAGCCTTCCTATTGTATTGATGTGGAATTGCATAATGATATAAGGAATTTGATGCTACAATATTCTTCACAGTTCAGCACACTTGCACCATCACTTTTTCATATGATATGGAGATTTAATGCATCATTCCTTATTAGCAAGGATACTACAATGAAATGTAAATTTGTACATTCATACAACATTCCCCAACACTTTCATCTCAAATGCTTCTTACATGTTGTAAAATATAAATCTTTTTCATTTTATATTTGATGGATAGGATTCACCATAAAAATGAATGAATTATATTCTATAAACTTATTTCCACATCTTAGAAAACCATGATATAAAAACTAGTAGGTTAGCTACTAGATGTTGAAGGGTTCCACCAAGAATACAAAACATGAATATATATGTGTGAACATGCATATATAGATGACTATACATTTTCTTCCCACGTTTCTTTAGAAATGTTAGTTCTGTCCTGCTTGCTTAAAATAATATGATTAAATTTATGGCTCTATCTTAATATTATACATTTTTCTGAATTTCATATATACAAATATTCATACTTATAAAATTCATATACAAACACATAAAGGAAGACAATACAGATTATTTATAGACTAAATAACACATAAAAATCATTTTTATGCAACTCAGAAATAAAACAAGCAAGAGCTTTACATCTTCTGAAGTGTGTTGCAAATAAGGTTATGAAAGAAGCAATTTATGTAATTTGTATGCTCTAAGCATAATATTCCCCATATATTATATTTGAATTTAATTATATTTTTTACTTATCAAGTTCCTCAAATAAAGCACAAAGCTTCAGAATGTTCAGTCTGAGGATTTTGTTTAAATTAGAGACCTTTTAGATTTTAAGAGAAGTGCTTCCATAAAATTGAGATCTTTATTCAAGAAGCAACTAGAATATCAAATTATATGAGAAATAACAACATTTTGAGATTATATTAGTAAATGACTTCTCTAAATGTTTAGTTATAAGAACTGACACCCTTTAATTTGGTTTTCAGAATGTAAGGGAACATACACATGCATGTACACACATACACACACACACACACACCATTTTAGCAGTGTCATATAGACACAACTAACACATCACAAATGTTTAAAATTGAGCATTTATACTGAACTGATTTTATTTTTCTTCTAGAATTTTGTAATTGTAGATCCACTGCCAAACTGAAATATCATTCATATCAGAAACAAATGGTTTAATGGTAAATTCACTATTAATATAAAACATATTTTTCCTTTTTTGGCAGGAAAAAGAATAAAGGAAACTGTAATAGCTCCATTTGCTAAGGGGGAGGGGGAAAGTATTGTATCACCGAATATAATTATGAATAAAAATGTTAACTATATGAACTTAGAAAGTCACTAATTTAAAATGAAGTCAAATTTTGCTAATCTGCCATTAATCAGTAAAGCAAACTTTTATGTTCTCGAAATTTGAGTAAGTAGAGATTGAAACCTGACTCTTTTTATTCTAACATCTCATACATATATTATTCTTATTTTGACTGAAAAGTTATAAAATGGAATTTTTCTAAAATGCATCCTCTAACTTATTTTCAATCAACCCCTTTTCAATTCTAGGATCTTCCTGGTCAAGTCACTTTGAGGGCTTCTCCTGCTTTTCTTTATTTCTCCTTTTTCTCTATTAGGGAAGATTGTTGTAGATTTTGTTGTTGCTAATATTTTAAAGAATAAGTAGATGTTGGAAAATAGATAAAAGTTTAGTGAAGAAATATCACAGATTTAAGCCTTTATCATTCCTTCTCCAGTTCGTTTTAAATGTAAATATATATGAGAATAACTTCCTATGTATACACACTCAAGGATAATATATATAGACAAAATCTGTGATTTCATTGGCTTAGGAAGTTCTCAAATGAACACTGCCTCTCTCTCTTTCTATGTGTGTGTCTCTCTCTGAATTCTCTCTCTCTCGCCCTCTTGTTCTCTCTGTCTCTCTTTGTATGTATATGTAAAAAAAAATGAAAATAAATAAGAGAAAAAGAAATGAAAAAGTAACATCTATACATGTTTTAAAATATATTTACCTACATATAAACTTACTAGGTGCAGGATACTGTGCTAGAATCTTAAGTAGATATAAAACTGATTCAACACTGTGAATCTTGGGAGCTTGAGAAGGAAACATGAGCATAGATATCCCTAATATAACAAGATAAATGTATTAGAAAGTTACAAAGCAAAAGGGCAATGTGAACAGGTTGGGAAAGGTTCAAGGAGGAAGTTGCATTGGAGAACATTTAATACTAAGTAAGACTTCAATATTCAAAGACGGGAAGGAAGGGTTTCCAGGCAAAGAAAAATGCCTGTTATGTTATGGCCTAAATTCAGAAAATGGTCTATTTGCCAAAAGAGATGAGTCTGTCTGCAAATGGACCAATTAGTCCTTAAATATAAAGAAACATTTATGGCCTTTCAAAATAAATTAGGTTCATTGACTCTGACTTCAGGGAAACACAATAAAACAAATCAATGATACTCAATAGAAGGTGATGCTGAGACAGCTTTTGAGAACCTGCTTTCATCAGTTAGAAAAGCAGGAAAGGATAGCTTAACTA
Organism: Sminthopsis crassicaudata; assembly: GCF_048593235.1. NCBI lineage: Eukaryota > Metazoa > Chordata > Mammalia > Dasyuromorphia > Dasyuridae > Sminthopsis > Sminthopsis crassicaudata. Next base: position 81,828,478 of record NC_133620.1, read on the forward strand.
CATCTTATCTGAATAAGTGTTTTGTCTTCTTTTTTATTCTACTTATTACAAGAAAAAATACCTTCATATTTACATCTTCTCTTTCAAAGTATATTAATGTTTCTGTTTTGAATGGCAGATTTTTTCCACATTTGGCATGGTCTAATAGCCACACTTATCTTGGCAGTAGCCAATCTGCAAACAGCTTGACTTCAAAATATAACTTTTATCTGCACAAATGATTTAAGAATAACACAGCAATACCATAAGCCCAGCTAATATTACAACTAAGAATGCAGAAATGAACATCTGTGGTCAACGTGGTCTTAAAAAGGAAAGGAATATAGAAAAGTTACTGAGAGGAATTCCTATCCAGCATTAACAATACATAATCATTAATCAACTAGTATGGGCGAAACATCATGCTAAGCACTGCAGATACAAATACAAAGACTAAAACAATCTCTACTCTCTCTAGAGAGACAACATTTACATATATTTGTACATAAGGAAAATATATGCAAAATAAATTTAAATGCAAGGGAGAGAGGAAGATCACTTCCTTCAGTTGGGATGGGAACAAGGAATCAGGACTGCCTATGGTGCTTGATATTCATTCTAAAGGAAGAAATGGATTCTACAAAAGAGATGAAGAAAAGGTATATTCCAGAGAAGTGAAATAGCTAATAAAAATGTTACAAAGCCTGGTGATGGAATGTCATATGTAAATTATGTCAAGAAGACCCATCTCATCAAGAAGCCAAGGTGGGATAGCTAAAAATGGCTAGTTAAGTCTTTATAAGAAACAGGAGGGGAGAAGGTAGAAAAATATAAAATCTATGGTTTCTGTATCAATTGACTAATAAACAAAAGTACATATGTTGCTGATATTCTGTGGCTGGAATAGGGTAAATCAGATAAAAACAAATACAGTTGTATTTAAATAACTTATGAAGAGCTTCTTAAAAAAGTATGAGATCCTGCAGGGCAGAGATTATTTTGTTTTGCTTTTGTATTTACAATGCTTGGATCATAGTTAGACACTTGACAGATGTTCGGTGAATAGATGAAAAGGAAAACATATATACTGTTTCATGCAACAAAACAAGAATTTCCTTTCCTTTTTTTTTTTTTTTTTGTAAAGTGAAAAGTGGCAGCAAATATTGAAACTTCTTTATTTTATCAAAGTGATAGCTTCAGATAAGTGAGAAGGCTGCGAACTGTATACTTTCAGTTATCAATTACTTCTAGATAAATACAAAGCAACATAGATAGACTGAATTGATTCAAGTTCATCACTCATATGCCCTCGACTTGAAACTCATGAATTCTTAGACCACAGATATATTTTACTAAACATACAAATGACTAGTACCCATTTGAATAGGATCTTTTCCATGACAGAACTGCTATAATTTTTGAATGGAATTTATTTAGATAAGCATCCCTCAAATACTTATCACATCATTACAAAGAAATGACAGCTATAGCTAAAATGGTATGTATACAAATTTTAAAAAATGGTATAATATGATGAACAGAAAACTAGCTTGGGTCATAGGAAATTTGGATGATCATCCCAATGATAAATCTTCCAAGCTGAATTACTTTAGGAAAATTCTGCTTTACAGACTTTCATTTATGTCCTCATCTTTAAAATAAGAGAATGCCTTTAAGTCACCTCATAGTTTCCCTCCAGCTCTAACATTCTAAGATTACATAATCTATATGTTAATATTCATCCTTTTGTTATAAAGGCATTAAAATCAATCCTTCTACATCCAAGGAACAAAGAAAAAAGATAAAAAAACTGTTGATTTAGGAAAAGAGAGTGAGAGAAAAGACATTAGAAAATTAGAAAAAATATTTCTGCATCAATGTTTGTAATATAAAATCATTACAAGTATAATCACACACACATACACACACACATATATGTATATATATATATATATATATATATATGTACATACACACACAAACACACACACACACACACACACACACACACAGATGCCCTTGATGAAACCAGGAGGAGGGAAATGAAAGTGCTTTCATAGATGATTTATTATGAAAAGTCACATCTGCAGAAAGTCACACAAGTATCTGTGAGGTATAAAGATTATAGATTCTATTGTGTTTATTATTTATGAATTGTAAAATGCATGATTTAGTTTAGTAAAGCAATCTTTGAAATCTCTCCATATTATTTTAGGTATAAAGTCATATAAGTCCATAATAGATGCAGCCATATAACTCTGTATAACTCCTTTAAATATTAGTAACAACTGGTGATGTATGGAAATATACATGCTCATTTGTCATTGAGGGTGCTCTGTGCAAAATATACCCAAAGAAGATGAATTTACTATGGATGGCAAAACTATTCATAAGTTTCTATTTAAAATGACATTGTGTTGCTTACTTTGAATCCAAAATACAATATGGAATCACCTTGATGAGACTGGAATTCACTCAAAAAATACTGGCTTAGTAATATATACAAAGGAAAAATAAAATTAAGAGACTATACCTTATTTCTCAGGATACATATATGCACATACATATATGTATGTGTGTATACACATGCATGCATGTTTGTGTGTGTTTGTGTATAGATGGACAATGAACTGAGATTAGAACTGAATAGGAAGGGAATATAGTGTTGGATTTTACTTGTGAAACAGTATAAAATTATTTTCTCCAATCTACTCCCAGGCACAAAAGTTTTTTTTTTGTTGTTTGTTTGTTTGTTTTTTTGTATATCAGTATTCTCCTAGTGATGTTTTATATAGCTGGCTGTGAATATTTTAAAAAATAAATTATTTCAGGAAAATCAAAGTTTTAGGTAACCCAAAGGGAAAAAGATATTGGGGATAATTAGGTTGTAGCATATTAAAAATAATGAGCTGCATATGGAATAAATGGCATAAAAATCAGCAAGGACATAGTGGTCACATGTAATGGCAGTAAAATACAAGGGGACTGAGCACAAAGTTTGCATTGATATCCCTGAAATATTCAAAGGACAATTGGAAAACCTCCAATAAATTAAGTAGCTTCTCTAAAGGAAGAAATGTATGAGAGAGCATTATAAAACAATAAGATTTATTACAATATACACTACCTGAGGGATTCACATCTATTAGATTCCTGATTTTTTTTTGAAGTATTAAAACAAAAAAGTGACCAGCTCATTCATGGTAAATAATTCTTTATCATATCGGTCAATAACTAGTGAGATTCATATATATTCTTTTTAAAACATTCAGGAAACAGAACCTATGATATGATTTAAGCTATTAATGTAATATTTTAGCCATTTTTCTCCCACCTCACCAGTCTGTTCCTTTATCCTCCATTCCAGAAACTCCTACTTCTTGCAATGAACTGTCCTGGTAAAAGGTGTTCAAAGATAAAACAAAAAAAATTATTTAACTAAAACCAACCAGCCTCTTTCATCTTAGAACTTAAAAATGTTACAAAAGGCTTATATTAGTAATTTTAAAAGTTTAAAAAGTTTAGATTACAACAATTATTTATTTTTTTGCAATAAATAGGATTGACATTAAATATAAAAATTGAAAGAATCTGAATAGTTCATCTAGTCTGTCTCACTTTACAGAGGGGAAAAAAATGAAATAGAGTTGACCTGAACTTGCCCAAAGATCATTCATCCCTAGGTCTCTTAATTCCTGGTCCTGTAATCTATCAACTATATCAAGGTACCTTTGTACTGCCTGAGGCTAATTCTACAAAACAATTTCAAAAAATAACTTTAAGTCTTTTGCAAGACTCTAAAACATTGCAAAACTCTAAAAATAATCTCATCTACTTTTCTCCTTGTAAAGATAAAGAAACAGAGGTTATGATGCTTTAGTTATCCTCTAGTGACAAAATCAGGACTAGAGTCCTGAGTTCCTGAATGTTATGAGTCCTGGGCGAGGAGTCAGGAAAACCTGAGTTCGAAATCGACCTCAGACACTTACTAGCTATGTAAAACTGTGCAAATTATATAAATTCTGTTTGTCACAGGTTTCTCATCCATAAAATGGGGATAATAACAGTACCTATTTCCTAAGATTATAGTAAGAATCACATGAGATAATAATTGTAAAAGTGTTTAGCACAGTGCCTGTCATATACTAATCACTAGGTAAAGATTAATTATTATTATTATCATTTTTATTAATCAATCTCAATTATGAAACATTTAATATTATGGATGAAAAATTAAAATATTAATAATATGAAATGAAAAATCAGTACAGATCATGATGTCAGAAGTATTCCTTCTACCTATGACTGTCCTCTTCATCATTTTTCTTTAGCTGTTAATAGAACTAATATAAATGAAAATTTGAATTATAAAAATACAAAGCAAATACAAAAATACAATCACTATCTAAAAATATTCTGTTAAATTCATTCATAATAATGTCATGGGATATCAAGAAAACAAGAACTATAATTATCAGCATTATAAACCTATTAACACTTTTCCCTGTGTGATGTCATCATTGTCATGATTATAATCTCTACATTGACCAACATATTTCATGTGAGGAAGAAGTTAAGCATAAATTCCTTATATCAGTAATATAAAATAAGGGATAACATGTTTATCATATGGTAGATTTTGAAAATATAAAAGCTAAAAGTGCTTTTTTTTAGATGGAAAGTCAAAAACAATGATAATTCTGGATGGATTTTTTTTCTTCCCACCAACTTTTTTTTTTTTAATTACTGGATTTTTTATGACACTTTAAATTCGACTATTCTTTCTTCAAACATTCCCAGGAGATAGATCATGCAAGTATTATTCCCAGTTTTTTTAGATGTGAAGACCAATATGTTAAGGGGTTTGCCCATGATTATACAAGTAATAAGTATGGAAGCCAGGATATGAACCTAGTTTTAGATATAATATTTCTTTCCTGTGTCATGCTTTTAATAGTTCCTTCCTGATTGTAATTGCTTACTAACATTTTGATAACTTATGTTCACTGGGAGTTGCCTCTGAGTAATCTGGTAATATCAATAATGAATCATCTTAGGATAAGAGCTCCATCACAAAATAATAGTGAGAAACATCATATGAGTTGATCTAAATTATTGCAAACAAATAACCATTAGTATAAACATGGAAGACTGCACTGGGTAACTTATATGCTATTCAAAGAGAGTGTCATGCTGGAGGTGTCTGACCTCTTAATTTAATCAATCTTATTATAAAATGGTCCACCTGCATTACTACAAGCTTCATTTCAATCAAGAGAGTAGCAAAATCTGCTAGTGTAAAAATGATGCAGGTGGTGGCTGGTGATATGAAGCATGATATTTCAGTAAAGAAATGCCTTATAATATTTTCCTGAAATACAATAGCAGATTTGTGATTAAGGTCAGATTTCTCCCTGGCCCCTGACAGACTGGATAATAGAAGGGGATATGAGGGTCACTTCTAGCATGTATTCATTGAAGCAAAATTTTGGAGTACTATCGTCCAAAAGTTTGGAAATATATTTCAAAGATATTTTTATAATCCTACTTAATCATTAATTTCTTTGGAGGCAAGAAGAAAAGACAGCTATGAAGATGTTATCTAATATGGAAATATGTTTAAAATGATAGTACATATATCACCTATATTAGATTGCTTGCTGTTTTGGGGAGAAGTAAGTCAGAGGAGAAAAAAAGGAACTGAAAGTCTTACAAAAATGAATGTTGAAAACTATCTTTACATGTAATTAGAAAAAAATAAAATACTATTAAGTTTTTTTTAAAAGATACTTATTTATCACAATGGAAAGTTCAAATATATTGAACATATCCATTTCTAGACATGAGTTATCTTTCATTTGACTTAGTATGTTTACCTCTGGGTTTATATTATATATTACTCTTTATATATATCAAATGTGACTTTGAGAAATATATAAGAAAAATATTTTAATTTGAAGCTATAACACTTTTTTAAAAAATCGCTTTTTATTTTCAAAATGTATGCACAAATCGTTTTCAGCATTCACCCTTGCAAAACCTTGTGTTTCAAATTTTTTCTCGCTCCCTCTCCTCAACATCCCTTCCCTAGACAACAATATCCAATACATATTAAACATGTGCAATTGTTCTAAACATAGTTCCACAATTATCATACTACATAAGAAAAATTGTGTCAAAAGGAGGGAAAATGAGAAAGAAAAAAACAAGAAGCAAACAATAAAACAGCAAAATGAAAATACTATGTTATGATTCACACTCAGTTCCCACCATCCTCTTTCTGGATGCAGATGGCTCTTTCCATCAAAAGTCTATTGGAACTGGCCTGAATCATCTTATTGTTGAAAAGAGCCATATCCATCAGAGTTGATTAGCACATAATCTTTTTTTTATTAATTTTATAATTATAAAATTTTTGACAGTACATATACATGAGTAATTTTTTATAATATTATCTCTTGTATTAATTTTTCCAAATTTTCCCCTCCCTCCCTCTCTTCCCTTCCCTAGATGACAGGCAATCCCATACATATTACATGTGTTACAGTATAACCTAGATACAATATATGTGTGTAAATCCAGTTTTCTTGGTAATAACACTTTTTATAAAACATTTTTCATGATCCATCTTTCCCCCAAAAAAAGTACTCACTCTCTCTCTCTCTTTCTCTCTCTCTCACACACACACACACACACACACACACACACACACACACACACACACACACACACAAAGCTACAGTATTTATTCCTAGAGTAAGGACCTCATAGAATATGAACTATATGATGTTAGAAGTCATATCTTACTAAATCTTTGTAAATCCCCAGATTTCAACCTTTTGTTCTGCATACATTTGTGTGAAATTGAAATATTCCATCACTGACCAGAATTCACTTCAAAATGATTCAAGGCAATTGATTTTTATCAATTCAATGACTACCTGTCATGGATCTACCTAACCTCTGGAAAGAGTCTATGTACTGTTGGATTAAAGTCTTATTTTTCTGATTTAAATCATCTTTTTGGAAATAAAATATACACATATATATATAAAGACCTGACAGGATTCCTACATTTTTTCACTAAGACAACCTATGCTAGTTGTGTACCTTCTGTTTATGAATTTATTATTTCATTTATTCTGTTTGGTTTCATTATATAAATTAATTTGTTTTAAAAAACAGTGTAAAAGTTCAGGCTTCCTTTAGAATTGCATTCATGGAATCTTTCAAGTCATTTAACTTTGCTAAGCCTGTACATCAGTTTCCTACTCTTTATTTATTTTAGCTGATGAGGCAATGCAGTGGCCCTGAATTACAACTTTAAGTGTTTTCCATCTTAATGAGAGTTAGTATTTCTCTGGGGAGTGAATAGTGTTAAGGGAACTAATCTCCTGCTTGATCTTGTCAATAAAATCTTGTCTTACCAATAAAGAGGAACTTAAGTGTGAGCATCTGACAGTGGGACTGATTGGGGAGGATATAGGAAAGTGGATGAGAATGAAAAGTGTTCCATCCCTCAAATATTCTTAGCACAAATGTAAAACTGTTCTTATAAGTCAAGAGCAGAGTGGCACATCTATCTTAACAGTAGGAAACAATAAAAGAAAAATGTTTTTTAGTAGACATGGCTCAAATCTCCTACAGCAAATCTGTCAATCCTTCTTACTTCTAATGGCATCCTTTCATTATTTCTCATTCTTTGTAAATAGTTTGTACAATATGTCTGCTTATTTTCTTTGTCATTAAATTGTGAGCTGACTGAAGGCAGGTGCTGTCTTTTTTTTTCTTTATATAATCTCTACACTTCACAGAGAGCCTGGCACATAGTAAGTGCTTAATACAATCTTTCTGACTGAATGAAAGCTGACTTGAATTAAGCACAGTGGAAAAGTGATTGAAAAAACTAAAGAATGGAATTTCTGCAGTCCAGTCACCATCAAGTTTAATTTTCTGGATTCAGTTCAATTTGTTTATATCCTTCTTGAAGTTAGGTACCTCAGATGTTTTCTGATCAGGGCAGTATATGTTGCCTTCTTAGTCCTTTTTAGCATAAATAATTTTTATAAGCGTTCAAAAATGACATATCTCACTATTACTAATATTAAGTAAAGCTTAAAGTCTGCTAAAACTCTATACCTTTTTTTATACAAACTTTATGTAGTCATATAGTTCTGATCTGGTGCTTGTGAAATGGATTTGTTGAACTCCAGTACAGAACTTTATATTTAGCTCCATTAAATTTCATATTATTAAATAAAATATTAAAAAAATATTGTTAAATTTCTCTAACTAGAGATATTTTTCTGTCCCATATTCCAAAGTACTACTTCTCTGCTGTTTGTATTATGTGCAAATTGTATTAGCATGGAATCTATGCCTTCAACCAACTTAACAATAAAAATAAATAATATACACTGAGTCAAAGCCAGATACTTGGAGCACCCAAGTTTCTAGATTGACTCTCTAGGATCTCTTCATTTCATAGAATAGTTATTCCAAAAAATCCACATACTGAATTTCAAGGTAAAAGGAACTTAGATACTCCAGCTACTCTAACTTCCTAATTTTATAGATTTGTACCTAAAGCTGAATCTCAAAAAGGTTAACTGACTTGACTAAGGTCAAATAATTAGGCAGTGGTAGACTGGACTATGCAGAACCAATGTTAACTCTCAGTCCAGTGGTATTTAGATAACATAATAATAATTTTGGCTAAGTAAAATACTTTTTTCTTTTGTCTTTTATCAGTGAAATCATAGCATAATTGTCTTAAAAACGTAAAATTACAATGGAATTAGTTGAAAACTAAAGACAAGAAAGAGACCAAGAATGATAGCAAATATATCCAATATGCTATCAATGAGATGGTACTGGAAGAGTTATATAACTTTTTTCAAAACTTTATGGCTTCCATAGTTTCCTATTATTATCATCCTTCATCCTTCTTTACTCTAAAAACGAGCTTCTCCATTACCCTGACACCACAGTTCCAGTTACAGGAATTTTATCCTCCCAACCTCATCACCCTACCACCACCTTAATTTTTGTTTGAATATTACATGGAATAAAGTTAGACTGTAATATCAAAACCTAACAGTAGATGCTGCTAATAAATTATGTAAAATTACTTACAGTACTTAAATTGAGGTTTTAAGGTATGTGAAATGAATATTTATCTCCCTAGAACTTTAAGCTCAAGTTTAAATTAAAAAAAAACATTTAATTAAAACAAAACTCATCTACATGTGTCATTCTTATGAGAAAGTAGACTCAGACTAAAAATGGACTTGTTATTTAACAACCATTCTATACAGAAATATTTAAACTAAAGTAGATATTTTAGATATGATTTCAGTCTTTTTTTGGCTAAACACTGACATCACCCCTAAATTTGGGAGCTTCTTCTCCTCCAAAAGGTAAGAGGTTCAGATACAACAAGAAACAATATATTTATCATGTCAGGATGCTGGTGTTTCTAATTAGACAAGTAACTAAGCCATGGAATATGTACATTTTGTCCAAAACCAGTGGAATGAACATATTTTAAATCGCCAAGAATAAACAAGTGACCAATTATTTACATCAATGTTGTATCATTTTTTTCCTACTTGTAAAGAGAAAATCTCCCTGTGACCACATTCTCCATTTCTTCAACTATGTCATAGAACAGGGGAAAAAAAAGTGTGTGAAAATAGGAAGAACCTATTAAAACAATATTTCTCAAAGAGAATTATAAGCTATGTCTGGAGAAACAATTTATCTTACATATAGACTTCTTTGAAAAGTTAATTATGAATGACATTTTTTTAAAAAAAGGAAACATAATGAAATCAATTTGTCCAACTGATGAGTAAATTAGTTGTTGATACTACTCAATTAGAAATAAAATAATGAGGTAGTAACCAATTTGTTACAAAACTCAAGAAAATATCTGTCAATTCACTGTAAAATATAAGAAGCAACAAAGAGACAAATTAGGAAGTCCATGCTCTCTCTACCTCCCACAAATGACTAAAATCTATGCAAATCACTTAGTGTCTCCATGCCTCAGGAAATTTTCTTAAGACTATAAATTGAAGAAGTTACTAAACTGCCTTGTTAGAAAGGAGGAATGGGGGGGAGGGTTATCCTCAAAGGGAATGTCCACACCTGTAAAATCACAGGTCTAGGTAGAAGCACAAAAGCCATAGATCTGCCTTTACAGGTAGCTATGAAACATATCACCTTTTTCATCATTTTTCTTTTCTATCATAAGTTCACCAGATTTAACCTATTTCACTTGCCATTCTTAGAATTGTTGTAGATATATGTACAATGTTTTAAGTTAATAACAACAGGATCTAATAGAAATGCTTAGCTTTAGATGTCAATCAGAACTTTTCTACACCAGCAGTCATATGGGATTAAGTTTATAAAATAGCAATAAAAGTTTCTTTCTTACTTATTCCTACTGTTTTTAAAGTTCATCTTTGTTCCTTAGTTTTCAGAGTTGAAAGAACAATGGAATATTTAAAGATACAGTTTGATAATAAAGATATATACATATAAATAGATAGAATTTTAATATAATATTTTACATATTTCAAAAAGCTTTAAAAACCACAATAAAAGGAAAGATAACTGTTGATGTTAGTTGTTTGTTTTGTTTTTTAAACTGGACCAATGACCAAAATACTTAAGGCATTTTCATGACAAAATAATAATTATTCAATCATAAGCAAAGAAAAACCAATCCTTGATTTTAGATTTCTATTTTCTGACAAAAATATTATTTGTAAAATAAAGATTTGATCTTTAAAGCAAAACTACATGTGGATTTATATCTATGTGTCGACATGCATTCAAAAAAGAAAAAAAGGACTCAATTTAGGTGAGGAGTATGTTTTTATTGTTTTAAAATATTCAGATATTTTTTGGTAAATTGGACATCTCCAAAGGATGATAACCAAGGTGATGACCAATATACAGAGAGGACTCAAAATTATGAAAAACATTGAAAGACACAGGGATGCTTGACCTGGAGAAGGGAAAATTAAGTAGAGTCAAGAGCTATCTTCAAGTATCTGAAGGTGAATTAATATTTAGATATTTTCTGCAATGCTTCAGAAACCAAAATCATGACTAATGAACAGAAGTCATCAAAATGCAAGCCTTACCTATTAGGAAGAGCAAATTCCTTTTTTATAATAGACTAGGATAACATAAAGTAAGGAGGTACATTTCTGAAAGAGTTCAAATAGAGATAATTTTTGGATAAAAAGAAGTTTGGATTATATTACCTTTCTTCCAATTCTAATATTACAGATTATAACATGATTACATAATGACTTCTTTTTTCTTCTTGATATTAGTAATGGAGAACAATTCCAGATTTACTGGTAATTAGATATAATAATGGATAACATGCTCAACTCAGACAGAAGATTTGTTTTCAAATCCTATCTTTGATGGTTGGTAGGGATATGATCATGAAATAAGTTGTCTCTGATTACTCACTGAATTATTGGAGATAAGAGAACTTGAGATACCTCACAGAGTTGTTGTTAGGCTAAAATAAAATAATGCATGCAAACTTCAAAGTAGAATATAAATATATATTATGATTAGCAAATAAAGAAAATATGTGAAATTCAAAATGTTTAAAAAGAAGGTAGTTTCTGTACAATTAGCAACTTGAATGCCCAGCAAAAAAACATTAGCATTATATGATACTAGAAACCACACATCCAATTAGATGTCAGTCACTATAATTGTTTGTTAAAGCAAATAAATTTCCTTTTCTTAAAATTACTACATTTAACAAGGAACTATTTGTGGAATTAAACTAATATCAATATTCTAAGAAGCTGGAATGTTATTTTACCTTACTTAATTGGAAATCTTCCCCATACATGCCTTCCTCATCTTTTTTTTTGTTTTTCTTGTGGGGAGGATACCTGAGGGGATTTTTTGCTTTGGATTTTTCTAATCCCCAGTGATTTGGTTTTCCTAATAACCAACCAGTTCTGCAGAATAATTTTCTTATAGAATCTTAGATATAGACTCTTATAATATTTTTCAATCATCTTGGAAATAAATTTTTAACAGGTCTAAGTGTCACAGATTCAAATCCTAAAAGCAAGATTCAGATATGTTATTTAAATTACTTAAGTAACATATTCAATTGCAATATATCTTTTCTGTTGTGTAAGAAAAAAGAGAGGGTGGAAGAAAATCATTGATTATATGAAGTTAGTCCTTGTGAAATCTTGAATGGACAACTTAATTATAAAATTTTTACTCAGCCTATTGAACCTGACTATTCCTAATATTGTTCAGAAAGTAATAACAACTGATAAAATTGCTTTTCCATTTATATAAATAATTTTGGGGCTTACCTGACTTTTTGGAATTGCATAAAACATGATATTAAAAAATCTAAATCACCTGATTATACTTTCATCTGTTCTCAAAACTTTCTGGTGGATCCTTTTGCCAACTCTATCTTTTAACCTCTCTTCACTGTCAAAGAAGACATTATCTGTTTATTTTCATAATTGAATGAAGTTTTAAAAATGTGGACATCAAAGAAGATGTTATCTCTGATAAATGTTATTGAGCAAATAAATATGTTTATACACCTTGCCAGAAAGTAGCTTTAAAAACAATTGATTTTTTAAAAACAAACTTTTATTTTGTAACTGATGCTGTGCAAGAGGCCTTTTTTTAAGGCAGTTTAGTATGTATAGACATAGCCTGAGATGTTACGGAAGAAATATTAATTTATGTTGGGGAGTAACATTCTAACATCAAGAATCAGAATATAGAAATGAATAGTTTTCTGCGTACAACAAAGCTATATTTTGACAATTCAGTATCTCAGATATTAACAGTGACAAGCATCTGTAAGAGTTTGTTCTTGTTTTACTTTTTGTTTTTTTAATTCAGCTCAATTTGAAATGGTTGATTATATTTCTTCAGAAATTAGAATGAATAATATTTTAAAAAGCAGAAGAATTGAAGCACACAAACAGCCTTCTCAAATAATTTTAATGGAATTTAAAAGGGCTTTACCATATATGGATTGTTCCTAATGTGGTTTTATAAAAAATAGAATTACAATATACTTTAGTATAAAGTTAACATGTTTATTAATTCATTTAATCACTGTGAATTTTATAGATTTACTGGAATGGTATCAAGATATCTCTCCATATCTCAGTTATTTCACATCATTTCTGTTTGGGTGTCTTACAAAGGTCCACATGCCACAGAATGTGATTTTAAGTCCTTAAAGAGTTCTCAAAGGAAGAAATTTCAATTAAAAATACAACACAGCAAAAAAAAAGTGTGTTTGTGTTATCCTCACCTTCATATCTTTCTGCCCAATAACTATTTTAAACAGATTTCTAAATAGATTTAAAACAAATATTTTTTCAAGAAAATGCAGTCCATTCATGGTGATTGAGAAGAAAAAGGAAGAAAAGCATAAATAATTTCACTACAAGTCACTCTTCATAGCTAACTTTATATCACTTAATCAGAAATAAACTGGTGTCTAGAAGGTAGAGATGCTGGTGCCAAAAAAGACCTAGTAAGTCAAACAAATAATTTTAAAATGTGGTATTTCAGATCTCTTCTACAGTAAACAATAAAAGCACAGAATTAATTATTGGGATTATTTTAAAGACAAACTCATCAATTTGTCAGTTTATCAACTTGTAGATACACAACAATGTAAAACAACCTGGCACTATTACTAATATGTTTTCCACTTCAAAGTTCACTTAGAGAAGAACAGATCCATGGCTTATCAAATAATTCTACTTCAAATTTGAGCAACTGGATAGCACTGAGAATGGGTAATTGGATATGAACACTTTGAAGCAACTACTCAAATTTACCCAAAATTGATAGTGGTAAAAGCTTCTGAATGTTGCTGACAAGGTTATTCAATGACCAATATTAAACCCTATAGCAAATTTTTTTCTTCCTTCTTCATCCCATCTCTTACAAATACACTGATAGATCTAGTATCCTTGTGGGAAGCTTTAGCAGGAAGATCAATACTAAAACATTGAAGAAAACTATAACTAAAACCCATTTTCACAAGTATTCTTCCTTTAATTATTCAGAATTTAAAAATATTTACATTCACTTACATCTTGATTAGACTTAAGATAATTTAATAAAATATTTTCTTCAAAACACTGGATGCATTCCCTGCCCTTTCTCAGGATCAATGCACTATAAACTTTAAAATAAAAATGGAAAGTAGAAAAAAAAAAAGACAAAAACATGGTTGAAAGTAAACTAACTACTGTTATAAATTTAATGGCAGCATCCAACTTGTTTTTATGAAAGAAGCAATACTACTTGATATCAAAGTGTCCCATTGATTAAATATGAAATCTTCTTAAAATTCAAAATGGATTTTAGAATTCAAAAGTCTTTCCTTTTCAATTTGTTCAAAATTGATAAAATGCACATATTTACATGAATATGACATTATCTCATTTTTCTCTCAGCTCTCTCACCTTCAAAACACATCAACACAAATCATCAGAATGCTATCTGAAACCATAAAGCTCCTAAGAAATCAAGATCCATCTCATTAACATGAAACTACTAGAAGGAAATCAATATCAAGTGTGTTGGTAAAAGTGAATATTTACATTGGACACCATCAAATGCAACTATATAAAGCATAAAATAAAGTTTAATGTGGTCCAGGAAAATATATGCCTTAAAACTTTCAAGTAAACTCTTGAAAAGAACCCAAATCAAATAAATGGTTGCTAGAGGGAAAACCCATATCAACTTGTTCTTTAGTTATTATAGGCTGAGCATGTTTGCTTGAACCAGATACTCTTTTTTTTTTTTTTAATGAATTCAGTGAAACTGTTTGCAACTAAACAGTATTAGATTGATATATGCAAATAAGAAATAGGTTAACTTTAGTATACTCTATCAACACATTTCTATAGAATTTTTATATTTTAAAACTATTGTATCTAATATCTCATTTTATTCACAGGATGCTTTGGATAGTAGATGCTATTATCCTTAAGTTTTAACAAATGACCAAATGCAGATTGTTGATCAGAGAAGTCAAGTTCACCCTGGCTAATTAGAGACAAAGTTACAGCCCTTCCTGGTAGGAAGAGCATAGCATTAGAGAACATAGGTTCAAATCTCAGCTCTACTCATTTACTGTCTCTCTCTGACTTCATAGAAATCACTTGATCTCTGTAGATCTGCTTTTCCTGATCTGAAAAAATCAAAGAAGTAGATGATGAAGGTCCTTTTCTGTTTGAGTTCTATGATACTACGACTAGAATGTGGCAGCAGCAATTTTCAGTTGAAATAATTCTGAAATCAAGATCTTTGAGTCCAATGTCTTCATCTTATAGTTGAGGAAGCTGAAGCCACAGGTCTCCTAACTTCCATCCACTATCCTTTTTTTCATTACATATCATTGTCTTCAGAGCAGTGCCTTGTCTTCCAAATTTAAACAGAAAACAATGGGAAAAATCATACCAAGATAATCATTTTTTTAAATCACAAAAATAAAATCACCTCCTCTTAAAGTAAATAATAATTTGTTCAACTATTGAGTTGAAATATTACTATTTATAACTGATACCTCATATCAATAGTTCATTGGGAGTATTCAATTTTTAAAGTTAAATTTAGCAATAATTCTTCCTTAACTTCCAAAGGAGAAATTAGAATGGTGCCTTTAAAAGTGTCTTTAAGATGAAGTCTAAACCTTCAAACCATTAGTTTAGAATAAATTGAAATATTGATCTAAATTGAATATGGAAATTTTGAAATGTCTCTGGATGAGCTCTGTAGCATAATTGAGAAGAAACAGTAAAAAGACTATATCCTAGGGAAGGAAATAAAATATTTTTGGAGGGGGAGGGGGAGTTAGCATCCAATGATACTGTGAGTAATAAAGTTAATCTGGAAAGGATGTTTGTTTCCTCACCCTTCTTCTTCCCAAGAACTAACTCCAAACTTCAGTTGATCTGTGTCCCATATTTTTCTTCTTTTAGTTTAAAGAAAAAACTAGAATAAAAATATGGTGTTTGCAAAGGTGAGAAATGTTATTATTATGCATTTAGTTTCTTAATAGAAAATGTACTATTGGAATATAAAGTCATATTATATAATTTCACTAGAAGACAAGTAAAATGAAGCATTTTAAAATCACATAAATCATACCTAACCCAAATTGGAAAACTGTTAACAATATGGTTTGTAAAGAAAAAGATTTCTTCCCCTCCACTGGCCTAATAAATACATCCTCTATAATAAAAACAGCAACAGATAAAGTATAAAAGAATCCAGGGGGAGGGGTAAATCCTAGCCTCTGGTGAGCTTCTTTTTCCACTAGGAATAATAATCTTTTTCATCAAACTCAGTTAGGTATTTTAACTTCATTGGTTTGCCTTAAAAGTACCAGATTCATTCTTTTTGCTTGATTATTAATGTCAGAAAGACATCAGTAGATGTCATTAATAAAAATATTTCTTAAAGTAAACTCTTAGTATATAAGATGTTAGATGAGAAATACCAATAGAACTAAAAGAGTTCTGTAATTAATTCTTAATAATAACTGTTGTCCAAATATATGGTGCTCTGTAAAATCTATGCAATGCAAAACAAAAAACAAAGGTACACAAAATTAGTTTTAAGCAGTTCTGAAAAAAGTTCTCTGAACAATTTTGTGGCCTAATACTCTGATTTAATACTCATGTTATATCACTATGATATAAATTTAAGACAACTTTCAATGTTTTCAGTGCCTGAAGATTTTTTTTTTTAAGTTTTTAATAGGCCATAATTTTATCCAGTAAAGTCAATTACAACATTGCTTTTTATAAGCTAGTCTATTTTTTCTTGCCATTTGATAACTGAAATATTTTGAAATATAACTTTTACCTAATGTGAAGATAAAACAAGAAAGTTCCCACCAAATATTGATTTCATGTTTGTCTTAGATATTATTTCAGGATACAGTAATGGCTGGATTTCTTTAAGAAGTTGTTCTCCACTTGTCTCTTACTTTAAGAAGTTCATCCCAAAGAAGTACTTTAAGTATATTTCTGTGCTATCATTCTATATACCGTACAGTCATGCATCCCGATCCTGAATTCTTTACACCTTTTCTGCCCCCCCCCATACTCCCACATTGCCAGGTCTTCCCACTCTTCTCCCTCCCCCGCTGTTGGCCCATCCCCACCCCCGCCCTCACCCCACCCGCAGCAAAAGGTGAGGAAGAAAATATAGTTAAACTCTCCAACAGATGCATAAGACATAAAATATGCATGTTAAGATTGTATACATTAGCGTAGAACCAATGGGGGGGGGGGGAATCTAGTACTGATGGAAACAGAAAGTCACTGCAGGCTGGGTCTCACACACAAGCTAGCTGAATGTAAATGGGAAATTCACACTACAAAAGCCAGATCTTTATCCCTTACCTGCTCAAATGCATGATGTCAAACAAATCTAAATATCAGAGATGGAAAAGGGGGGGCCAGAAAATTAGGCTCCTGTCTTCCAACCCGAAGTGGCAGCTTTACACCCTGATGTTTCCTTTACCTCGCTTCTTACACCAGCCTACATATGATTCATTATTTCTGCTGCCTATCCCTGGTTAGTACATTTGTAAATGATGCCGGGGATAATTTGCAAACCAGATCGCCTCTTCCTTTGATCAAACAGCCTTTAGGAAGCTCCCGCAGTTGGAAGTATACACCTTTATCTTCTGGGGAGAGTAGAGGCAGGGGAGCGTTTCCCCTGAATTATTCCCATGAGAATCGCCAGGAAGGAAACAGAAGGAGGGCGATTCTAACCGCAGGTTTCAATGTACTGCTGCGTCCTCAAAAACTGGTGCAAAGTAAGAGCCGCCTAGGTTCGAGTCCCAGGGAAGAGGAAGGAGCACAGGCAGCCAGTGGAGACTCAAACTATCTGCCTGCCACTGCTTGGCTGCAGAAGCAGCGGAGAAGCCAGTAGCCAAGCACCACCCCTTCTCTCCGTAAAGCCAGAGGAAAATACACTTCGAGTCCCAGACCCTCCTCCTTTCCACCCCCGCCTCCAGCAAAGTAGAAAGAGACAGAGACTGGGGGGGGGGGGGGGGGGGAGGAGGGGATAGCCAAACTTTAAAGTGGATATTCTAGGTAGTAATGAACCATTAGCATTAGAGGCAAACAAGTTAAGAAGCTCTTCCAGCTGACACCTGGCTTTTAGAGCTCAATCATAGAACTAGGGCTTTTGTACAAAGTTGGAATTCGTGTCTCCCCCAGTATTTCCCTGTCTAGTGAGAAGGAGGATCAGGGACGGCACCGGGATCATCGTGGGGGCTGAGACATGAAATTCAATCTTGGGAGACTGGCAGGAATGCAAACCAGCCCAAGACAGTCCTGGGTTAGGTCACTGGAAGGAATCTCCTTAAAACGCAAAGGTGCTCGCAGCCTTTGGATTCCCAGGTTGAACTACATATGTTGGTCTGGAGGGTAGGGAGAAGAGGCTACTCTCCCGCCCAGCCCCCGAAAGGCTGGCAGTGGAACGTGTCAGAAAATGGTTGGGGGGGTGAAGCGGGTATTCCAATCTGCCAACGCTCCCTGTGCTTGCGGGCTGCAAATGCCCAGGGAGCTGGAGCTGGCGCCCGTGGCAGGAAAGGGTCGGACTGGACAGACTCACGAGAAAGATTCCGAGCTTGGAGGCAGAAGGGCAGAGCCACGCTTAGGTCCGGCAGCCCCCCACGCCCTCTATCCCTCCACACCCAACCAACATCTAGTCCACGCCGTCCGTGGACCAGTCAGTCTGACTGACTGACATCTTATCTATCCTTCACGCTGCTCACACCCTGGCGAGCATCCAGGGCATATAGGCGTTGCTCTTAGCTGCGGGAAAACCTGAAGAAAAAGAGTTGCCTGTTGCTAACCCTCTACACCTCTACAGAGTCACCTTTGCAGAGGAGAGCCTCTCCCAGATGTAGTCCTGGAAGAAAGGGTCGGGGGGCGGCAAACCACTACACAGCCACAGAAGGGACTTACCTAAATACTGTACGTCTGGTCCTTGCCAGAGGAGAGACTAGGTTAAGAAGAAAGCGTCTGGCTGCGCTGAAAGTTTGTTCCCCCTGACCCGTGCGCAGTTGCAGCGGCAGCAGCGGCGGCAATCCTCCAACAAGAATTCTGAATTGGTTAATTGTCCTAAATCCTGGTGCTCCGGCTGAAGTCAAAAGAAACGATCACCGGGAGACACTCCCCTGCTAGGCAAGGCTATTGAATGAGCAAGACCTCCACCATCCTCCGAAAGAAGCAATGGGTGAGGGGGGGAGGGGGTGTAGATTATAATGTCTCGGTCGGAACCTAGGCAGAGACCAAGGGGAAAAAACCTTGAAGTCCCAAGTCTGGGAATGGAGCTCCTGGTGAAAGGACCATTTACACATCTGGACATGGGGGCTTTAGAATCCAAACGTATTACTTGCCTTTCAGAGACAGCTAGCAAAGACAGCAATACCAAGGGAAAGGTAGAAACCCTAAAATGATATTATCAACTCCATTCTTGCTAAAGGGCATTTCAGAATCTTTATTTGCTTTTTAATAGGCGATATGGAAGAAATAGCATAAACGCATATTCATACATTTAACCGTCCAGGCAGGTTTTGCACTGAGTGACCCCGGTACCTTCCAACTAGGTCTTTGAAGAGATTCATATACTCAACATACTCACATTGGAGAAAGAGAAGAAGATCATAATCTTTCTTTTAAGCCCATAAATATTTCAAACTGCTATAGGGAACACCTCCAGGTATCTGTTCAGCCTGAGGGTGTTTTGTGAGGGTAAGAATAAGAGTGGAGGATTAGGGGAAGAAGAGTAGTGGTGGAAGTTAGGGTGGTCAAATTTCTCCTATAGGGACTGTGTTTGACTTTTAGTACAGCCAAAATAAACTTTCTTAAATCAAGTCTAACTCCCATCCAGTATAAGATATCTCTGTTCCCAATTACTTGCACTACCATATAAATACTTGTAATATGCAATGGAAAGCAAAGGACTCAAATATAGTCTTATGCTACATGCTTGCTATCCACAACACTTCCTTCTTGGGTTATTTGGAAATAAGTAAAAATAAAAGTCCTTAAAAGTCACATTCTTTTTACATACTATTTATTAATATTTTACTCCTTATGGTTCTCTAATCTAGCCTTTTCCTGCTAAAAGCCTTCCAAAAACCCTGAGGATACATATAATGAGTTACGTTTTACTTCAGTTGCATAATTGGATCAGAATAACAATACAGTGACCTAAACAATCTTCTGAAGATCAGAGAGAGTAACGGACTTTCTGTCCCCCCCCCCCTCCTTAAGAAGGCTTTATAAAACTCCCTTAGATACACACATATAATTTGACCTTTTCCTTTGCTCAAATATAAGTACCAAGAAAGGGTTAAGCAGAAACAGGCTAGAGATACATCATGTAATGTGAATGGGAACAGAAGTGGAAAGCAAAAAAATGTAAAAATGGTTGGAGTTATATAGTTACATGAAGTATGATTTGGTGCCCACGTCTGATTAACATGTTAATTAGTTGATTTAATTAAAAATCTTTGAGTTCTGAAAGTGCCAAAGATTAAAAAAAAAAAAAAAAAACCTTAAGAAACAAAGCTTATAAAAAAGAAAAAAATCCTTAGCACCATTAAGTTTCAAATAACATATAAAGGGAATAACTTACCAGAGGAAATTTCAGGAAGCAAGATGACTTTGAGAAAAATGTATCCAGAAATCAAATAGACATTCCATGATGTTGCGGATTAAGCTAAAAGAGTGATCTGCATGGTGGTTGGACTTAGAAATAATCAGCAGTTCCTTGTGGCATGGAACCAAGTATGAGCCAGATATACAGAGTCACCAGACCCCAAACAAAAGGAAACAAAAATGTGAAGAGGAAGGGAAAAGTGGATTTGTGAAGATCCTCAGGCAGAAGAAGTGAATAATTACAGGTTGTGAATCCCCCTGAGGGTGGGGGAAAAAGAGGCTGTGAAAACCCAGTTTACAGGGGGAGGAATACTGATAAATCTACCCAGAGAAGTAAAAGGATATGGGGAAGACAGGGAGATAAAGAGAGAACTAGTGAGAGAGGCTGTAGTCATCCTGATAGATATAGCAGCAGGAATGATTTAGGGAGCCAGGGAGGATCCAATGAGAATTCAAGGGAGGACAGCCTCAGAAATTCTGCTGCTCTTCACTATCTCGGTTCCTCTCAAGATACCTGAGTTGTGATCATTATTAATAGAACTAATAGCATTCTGTCAGTCAGTTGCTTTTATTTGGGGTTTCCCTCCAACCTTCTCAACCAGCAGCAACTTATTGAGGGAGGGTGTTGGGAAAAGAAACCAACAGAACCAACCCCTACTGACAGGAACCCTCCAGCTGACTCCATTCAACGCTAATCAATCGAAGGGCAGAGAATGTGGAAGAAACCCAGAAGATAAGAAGGAGCTTTAAGGGGCACGGAGTCTGATAGGCTTAGAGAAAGGCAGGCTTTGGGAAAAGGAAAGTGACTAGTTCCAGCAGTCACGGCATCAGCAGCAACAGCAGCAGCAGCAGCAGCCTGATTCATGAGTGAATCCTATTTGCAATCCACTTAAAGAGATCGCCTTCTTTCTGAAACCACAATTCCCCTTGTGAGGAGAGAATGGGGGTTAGGAATGAGAGCCTAAGGTTGTGCTCTGGGAATTCCTGGAGACTATCCCTTGGGAGTTGGGGCAGTGCCGAGATCGAGCCTCCCCCTTTTACCTTCTCAAAGCCCCTATTTTCGCTTTCGTGCTTGGTTCCAAACAAGAGGGAAACTAGAAATGGCTCTCTGCTGAATGCATTATCTTGCTATTTTCCTATCGTGATTCCTCTGCTTGAAACTGAACAAACGATTGTATGATCAATTGGGTAAGATTAGCTTTATTCCTCCTCCCTCCCCCGCTCCCATCCCCAGTTCCCTTCCCAGTGCCCCCCTCACCTACCCGAATACCTTCCTATTCCCATGTTCTTTCACTATTTTCATTCATTTTAATTGCTATTTTAATAGGAGATTCTGGAACTTCCTTTTCCCTCCTTCAAGATCAGATTCCCTGGGGGAATCTACCTAAACGACAGAAACTGGTAATTCTGTTGGTTGTGACTGATTTATATTTGGCTGTGATGTGTATGGTTTCTTCCTTCCCTCCTTTTCCTAATAGAAAAAAAAATCTTTCATTCTTTCCCAGTTGGGTTCATTCTTGTAGCATGGATCTGTATAAGAGCTTTGAGGGAGCCTTTTGCTCTCCCCGAGATCTTCAGGAGAACCCCGAAGCTTTAAGAATTGTTCATCTCTCTTTCAGGAGTAAGAGGGAAAGGTAGGGTGGAAATTGATTTCTTGCAGAGACTGAAGCGCTGGATGATCGAGGGGATAAACATTTGCCCTGGTTCAAAATGTTCTTGGTGAGTAATCTTATTTTCTGCAGCAGAGAAGAAAACACACCGCTTCTAACTCCTCACACTGCCTCCTTCAATTCTTCCCTCATCACACACACACACACACACACACACACACACACACACACACACACACACACACACCCCTAGCCTCCATTCATTTACTAGCTTTCTGTATGTAAATCACGAGCTGGGTCAGTGGAAATTTTCCTTTCCCCCTTCCCAAGATCTTGGCTAAGTAAAAGAAGGAATTTGAAAGGGGATTTTTTTTTTTTTTCTGGGAGACTTTCTTCTTCTTATTTAATGTTCCCTGATAGCCTGTATCAGAAATAAACACTGACACGATGAAAAGCCAATTCTGGTGGCCTCTTGTGCATTTATTTAAATGATGTCCTAAATTTCTCTGCGGTTCTCTCCTCCTTCTTTAAACTGAGTATCGTTGTGTGGACTTGTCCTATTTCTGCAGCATTAGCTTGCCTTGGCCATGTTCTTAATACCTTTTAACTCTTCAGTCAGAACCATAAATGAACATTTTTTTGGTTTTGTTTTGTTTTGTTTCCCCCCCCCCCACTGCTTCAGGTAAATGAATGCTGTAAGAAAACACATTTTAATGTCTATGTTGGTTCTGGTCCTATTTACTGGATACGTGTTAGTAATATTCTTACTGGCCATTTGCATGTTCTAAGGTTACCTATAAACTTAGAAAACCCTTCTATGAGTCTACAGCACCCCCAGCCTGTAGATCCCCATTATGCTAAAAGAAAAATGGACATTTGTGGGAGAAAACAGCAAATTATTAAGATTTGATTAAACTTAAATTAAAATGTCCATTAAAAAAGTTTGAGGATAGCAAGTTTTTAAATATAGGTTGTTTAGCTTCTAGAGATGTAGTGTTTCTGTGTTGAATGTGAAGATGAAAGAAGAAAAATAATATTAACCTGAGAGAATGGGTTTCACAGTTGACTTCAGAGAATGTTTTTATGGCAAAGCATTATTTTGCTTCTCTCTATTGTGATATCCGTTTTCCCTTTTTGCTCCCCAAACTTAACTATATAAAGGGAAAGCTAACTAAGGTCACCTCTTGCATAAACAGGACAGTGTAAACCTTGTCTATGATTTGATTTCTAGCATTAAAATTTCACTTTCTGGCAATAAACTTTGTTCCAGTCAATCCATATGAATATTACCCATTTTCTAGAAATTATAAAATCCCAGAAGAGAATTCTCAAATGACATGTCAGCAGTGCCAAACAGTGCATGTACACCAATACCTATGGTGTTTATTAGTGTCAAAGTTGGCAAACTCAAAGAAAAGCTTTTTCCATGAAGATAGTTATATTTTTATGTTAATTTTTTTCTCATTCTTGGGCTTCATTCCAATCCTAATGATATTTTTGGCCAGATTTGTTTCTGCAGTCAACTCATTTTACCAACAGGACATTGGGTGTTGGTCTGTGGGTTTGGAGGAAGTGGGGAAATAGGAGGACTAAGAATGGGAGGAGTCAAAATTAGAAGACTACAGAATGAAAGAAAAACAATCAATTGTAATCAATTATTTTAAGTTTTTAAATCAAGAATTATGGAGCACTTTTAATGAATAAAATATCTTAGGATGCTCTCCAAAACAATGACACCAGCTATTCTGATTAACATTTTGTTCTTTAATATTCATAACAGTTCAAATGTTTGTGCAGCTAGGGACACCTCACCTCACCTTCCTTAAATCAGAACATTATAGCATTCATTTAAAAAAAATATGTGAGATTGTTGCTCAAATATTTAAACATATTTTAGAAGTCACAACATGAGTGCTAATATTCATTGTGTGGAATATGATTAGTGAACTTTAAAATGTGAGTTATTTCATAAGGATTTTAAGTATTTAGTACTAGGCTCTGATCTGTTTAAGATGAAATCATCATTCATACAGAATCACAAGACCATTATGAACAGGCTCTCCCAATCTCCTACTTATCCATTCTCCTATCCTGCTCCAAGGTATTTAATGGTCTTTAGAATTTAGAAGTCTTTTTTTAAAATTTATACATCTTATTAGGATATAATTTATCTGATAAGTACAATACACTTCATTTGCAGGTGGTTCTAGTAAAATTTTGTGGATTGGCAATATTTTATGTGAGATGTTCTGCCACTTTAAGTGCAAGGATCTCACTTAACACATTCTTGTCTATCATCTAATTGTCTACCATAATTTCTGATGTAAAATTATATTCTGGATATATTTAGTTAGAGAAATCATGTTTAAGTATTTGAAATGTTTTAGAAGGATTAGTGCTTCCAAACTATACCTAACCATTTAAAAATAATAAATTGTCATAGAAATTATGGTTAAATCAAGGTGATTAATTTCAGAAAATATAATGCTTAAGGTTTTTCATAGCAAAGGAAGAAAGCAAAGCATATATATATATATATATATATGTATATATATATATATATATACATATATATATATGTGAAATTTACATATTTTCTTCCCTACCAAACTATAAGCAAGCATACTATTTTTAGTCACTCTATCATCTGATGATAAAGATTGTTTGTTGATAAAGCTCCTGAAGAGTCTAAATGTTTTAAGGTTTTTAAGTCTCTCATTTCCCCCTATGACTTATGAGTCTTAAAATCAACATGTTTGGAAGTGTGAATACATACTACAGAGAATTCAATCTCCAAATTATAAAACTATGTATTTGATTCTTAGAATTTTGAATCTGGAAGGAATCTTTGAGCTTACTTGTCATTTTAGAGCACCAAGGAAATTCAGACCTATAGAACCAAAGAATTTAAGTTCATTAATATCATAACTCTACAGTCAAAACAAGTGGGCCAAAAGCTATATCTACGCCTTCATTTTACAAGTGAGGTACCCAAGGCTTTTCAGAGTTGACTTGCCCAAGGTAATATCATAATTAGTGATAGTTCTGGGACTAGAAGAACAGAAACAAGCTTTTACTAAGCATCTATAATGTGTCAGCCACTCTGCTGAGTGTGGTTCATTATTTCATTTGATCCTTACAACAATATTGGTATATAGATATCATTTCCCCCATTTTAAGTTGAAGAAACTAAGGCAGAAAGAAGGTAAGTGACTTCCTGAGGCTCACACTACCAATATTGAGTCTGGTTTTGAACTCTGGTCTTCTAGATTCCAGTCCTTTAATTATATCCACTAGAGTACCTAATTGGAGGCAAGTCAAGTCTCTTAGTAATTAAATTTGTTCAAGTTTTTGGTAGCGAACAAATTCAGATTAGTTAGTAGTTCTCATTCATCCCCTTTTCCCCCTCTTCTTTTTAAAGTCTGTTTTTATTTCTCAGCAAGTGACTGGACACTCAAATGCTGTATCTGATAAGTACAAGCTCTGGCAGGTGTTACTGAGTTAGAAAAGTTTCTAAGTTCTACTTGAATTGTAGCCTAAGGCCAAAGAGGCTTGGCCATCAACAAGAAAGTTGGTCACTAGATGATAGCAAAACTTTTGGCCATGTCACTGTATGAAGACCATCTACCAAAGCATGGAAAGATTATAATCTGAATACAGACTGAGTACTGACAAGGCCGACAATCACAAACACTCTCAAATATTTAAAAAAAGAAATAAATTAGGATCTAACAGCACTTCAAGGTATAATTTTGCATTGTTTTAGGAATCAGCTACTGCTTTTTGTGGTTTTCTGTATAGAACACCATAAGTATTTTACTTATGTAAAATACTGTCCCAAATTCTATCCAGCTGAGATTTGATACTCTTGTCCTATGTCTTCTCCCTGCCCTTTGGATATAAAATGTCCTACTAATCTAGAAAATAGGATATTTCAAGAGGGGGAGAACAGTATTATCTACAAATGAATTGTATCCATTCCTAATCAACTGTAAGAAAAAGGAGTTTCCTAATCTTTCCATAAATAATGCTTTTAGGTTGAGATGAAGAAAAAACTAAGATAATAGGATGAGGCTAGGGTAAGAAAAAGTAGCAGGATTTGTTGACACTGAAAATAGCAAGGATTGTTGAAAAGGTCCCATGGGATTATTCTTTCAGCCATTATTGAGGTACATAGTTATTAAGGCTTCTGCAAGCACTTTTGCTAGATTCAGGGCCCAGCAGCCGACTCACTCTCTTCTCCACATCAACAAAGCTGGGCTTTAAATACAGTCTTTTTTACTGAAACTAGGAAATGGAATCTAAAAAGGCAATTTTCAAATCCAAAATTGCTTTTGGTACTGTCAATATTTCAACTGTGTAATCATTCACTGATTGACGGTCTGGGCTACTAATGGAATGAAATCAGCACAGCAGTCACGATTTAAAATATCTATGTTGGACTTTTAGAAAACTATTCTGAAAGTTAGTTCATGGTTTGTCAACACTAGAGAAATGCCCACCAAAATGTCACTTTGATTTGGTTATTTTATCATAGTTAGAAATCAGATAAACTTTTTCAAAATCTAATAGCAGCTATATTTAGACTCCTAATGCATGAAAAAAATAGAAAGTTAGACCAAGGTAAGTATTGTCTGTATTACTGTTATATGCTTGTAAATTTGTCTTCATCCATCTTTAATATATAAGCATAAATATATAAAAACACAAACTTTCACATTTATATGTTTGTATCAATACATTTGTGTTTATCCACTCAACATATACAGTCTCACATACATAATGAAGTGTTTATTAAATACTGTGTCAGACGGTGGAGTTACAGAGAAAAACAAAAACTGAGCCTATCTTCATGAAACAATTTCTAATGGGAAATAAATATGTAAATCAATAAGAATAACATAAATAAAATGCAAAATGGATGTCTGACTTCATCAATATGATAAATGAATCAACCCCTGATTCATCTTCAGGAGTTGCTGTTGGGTAAAAATTAATCATTTTCTATAGCTAACTTGGAGATGAACTTCTATGATCTTTTCAGTAGTGAATAAATAAACGTTTATTAAACTCTTGCTGTGTGTAAGCAAAAGATCAAAAGTTCTATTAGAAGACCAGAGTTCTATTGTGTTAAGTTAGTGGAGATCTAAAAAGGTGAAAGACAGTTCCTGCCTTCAAGAAGTTTATAATCTAATGGGAGAGACAAAACACAAGCAAATATATACAAAGCAATCTATATAATAAATAAGAAATAATTTACAAAGAGAAGGCACTAGAATCAAAAGGAGTTGGAAAATGCTTCCTGTAAAAGATGGGATTTTAGCTGGGACTTAACAGAAGTTAGGGAAAGTCAAATAGATTGACCTAAAGCAAAGGCAATCCAGACATGGGGGAGAGCCTGAAAAAATGCCAAGAGCAGACAAATAGCTCATTGCTAGAACTTCACCAAAAGCCTTTTTAGCTTACTCAGAACTGCCAAAAATTATACTTTTCCAGCCACTGAGAACCCAGGATTCTACTCCTTCAGATGAGACATCAGAGTAGGACTTTGGTGGGTAAACAATAGTTACAAGGTGTCCCAAAAGATTTAATGCAGTTTTAAGTTTTCAGCAGCTTAAAACTGCATACATACAAAACAGGGTGTTTTGGGACACCCTGTGTGTGTGTGTGTGTGTGTGTGTGTGTGTGTGTGTGTGTGTGTGTGTGTGTGTGTGTGAACTCTGGAGAAGTATACTTTAAACAAAGTGTTAACTCAGAGGAATTGATGAGACAATGGTTATGTAGTTTACATATACTTAGTAGTTAGCATGATGTAATAGTTCTCTTGTTCACACATTCAGTGTGCTGTAATGAAGTAATAGGGTATATAAGAACTGGGGACAGGAGGTCTGGCAGACCCGGAGACTGGGTCAGACTATGACAGACACAGACTGTGAAGGAGACAATAAAGACTTGGACTATTATTGACCATTCTCATGGTGTCTATCCTGTTGAGATCAAGGCCCTTCCGAAGGACCTTGTGTGTGTGTGTGTGTGTGTGTGTTTGTATATATGTGTGTATATATATATATACATATATATATAAAATTATACATATACAACACATGTTATACTGTATATTTATATGATATAATTATAAATATACATTATAACATGTCTTATATATATATGTTGCATATATATATATTATGATGACATAAAGATGACAAAGAGATTTGATTTACTGTTCATCTAACATAAAGGATAATAAAGCATAGCACATCCATAAGATTTTTCCTGATTGTCCTAGTATCTCTATGTGTATATAGAGAATATTTCTAAGGATTAAAATACTCTTACATTTGTATAGCTTTTTTCTGTTTTTCAAAATGCATTCCTAGCTGTCATTTCATATGATCCTCAGAAGACTCTATAGTAAAGCCTCATTTTACATAGGAAATGTATGGAAATGGAATGGAATGGAATAATGGAAATATTTAGGGGTTTTGTTCATTTTCATTTTTGCTAAAGTCAATTTAGTGATAAAACCTGATCCTAGAATTGGGGTCTTTGGATCTTTCCACTAAAGCTCACTGACTCTTCTAGACACCTTATCCAACTCAGTGGCATAGGAGAAGAAGAAATTAAATTGTGATATAACTTTGTTCAAACCATTTTATGAAACATTATTTGCTAAGTCTTTACATGTGAGACAAATTAGGAGCAATAGTGACAAGAATATGTTCATAATTGCAGACTGGTTAAATTCTAAGGAAGGGAAAAGGAAGGAAGGAAGGAAGGAAGGAAGGAAGGAAGGAAGGAAGGAAGGAAGGAAGGAAGGAAGGAAGGAAGGAAGGAAGGAAGGAAGGAAGGAAGGAAGGAAGGAAGGAAGGAAGGAAGGAAGGAAGGAAGGAAGGAAGGAAGGAAGGAAAAGAAAGAAAGAAAAGAAAAAAAGGAAAGGAAGAAGGAAAGTAGACAGATAAAAATAAAAGCCCATAATATGTTCAAAACACTATTCTAAAAGGCAAGTGCTAGGGATACAAATGGAAAAGGAAAATAGTCCCTGTTTACAGGAAGTTCATATTTAATGGGGAAAACCACACATGGGGAAGGGAGGCCAATGAATTTATGGGAAAAAAAAAAAGGTGTCTATGTAAAATGCTGTTCTCCCTAATCCCAAGAGATGAGGAAAGACTATCTTTGTGACTAATAAATAAATTAATTGCTTTGTATTTATGATGTTCAACTATCTATGTATCTAAGTAGCTATGCCCTCATTTATGAAGATAGATGTTTGTTAGGTAGATTGATAGATACAAATAAAGGACCTGGATTTCCTCAGTATACAGAACTTCTTTCATAAATTCCAATGAAAACCTATCTGTCACTTGGAAAACCCTAAGTTTAGAACCATAGTGGATCTTATAGGACATCATTCAGTCCAAACTTTTCATTTTATAGATCTTTACCTATAAAATCTGAAGCCCAGAAAAAATAAGCCCATTGTCACAAACTGAAAGAAGCATAGATGAGATTTAAATTGTTTATCCAATTCCAAATCTATCCCTTTCACTGGATTATACTGACTCTCAAACCTTAGTAGGCACATAGAAATTAAGTAACTTGCCCAGATCTAATGTCAGAGGTGAAATTTGACTCCCAGCTACAAAATTACAGAATCTCACAGCTCTAAAGAACATTAGAGGCCACACAGTAGAAAGCACACATGAACAAGAAAACTTTCTATTATATATCTGATGACAATCAAATCATTGATCCTTTGCACATGAACTTCTAATGAGATTTAACTCCCTACTTTCTTGGGCAACCAATTTTAATTTTTTAATATATATATTTTTTTCCAAATAGAATCTCAGAGTTGTAAGAGATAAATATCAAAAGTCATATACTGTCTAAATATGTTTAATAATGGTCATCTAGTCATTGCCTGACAACTTATTGTGAGGGAAATATACTTATTCCCAAGGTGTCCAATTATACTTTTGGATAGTTCTAATTGATAGAAAGTTTTTCCTTATATTAAATCTAAATCTATCTTCCTGATAGATTTCTGAACTAAGTTCAATGCTTTAACCACCATCTGTATTCATAAATTTATACAGATAAATTAATGAGGAAAATATTAGAACAATTTAAAAAGTGATTTACCAAAAAAAAAAAAAAAAAAAAAGCAGTACTTTAAAATAGAGGAGCAAATTGGAACAGTAAAGAGTACTGCATTTTAAGACACTGGCCTCCCAACTGCCACTTACCTACTTTTGTGTAAGTCACAAGTTGAGCAAATCAAAGTCTCTGGACCTCATCTTTAATGCAAAGTTATTACATAAAATTATTCCTAAGGCCTCTGTCAGTTATTGGATCATGATCTAAGAGTTTGTGGAATGATATAGTTTAGTTTTTATACAATCTTTAGTTGCACTGAATCCCTTTATGACCTTCATTTGCTTTGTCAATCTCTCAAAAGTCACAGGAAGGGGAGAAGAGCCAGTATAAATTAGGGATCCTAATTCAATTTCAAGTCTGATATAGGTGGGAACCTCCTTTTTCAGTGAGTCAAGAAATAAAAAAAGGATTTTCTAATTTGATTACAAAGGATGGAAGTAAAGAGATATATTAAGTAAAATGAAGAATTTGTTGATAATTATTTTTTCTTTATTGCTCCCCATGAACAATCAAGTAAATGAAATAATGGAAACATTCAAGTCTTGGAATGAAGGATAA
This sequence comes from Sminthopsis crassicaudata, assembly GCF_048593235.1. Taxonomy (NCBI): domain Eukaryota; kingdom Metazoa; phylum Chordata; class Mammalia; order Dasyuromorphia; family Dasyuridae; genus Sminthopsis; species Sminthopsis crassicaudata. The sequence goes on from NC_133620.1 coordinate 81,859,541, forward strand.
AGAGTGGTAAAAATAAATTAGTAACCTTGGATTAGGCAAAATATCAACTGAACTATACTGTTGACTCTTACAGTAGTCTAATGTATGAATTTTTGTTCATCATCTTAATTTTCCACTTTAAGCCTCATATTTCTCATTTGTAAAATAAGGCAGTTGGACTATTTGATCTCCAACCCCTCCCTCCAGTTCCAAATCCTATGAACAATGCCAAAATCAAGCAGAAAATTGTAAAATAATTTTTAAAATGTATAATAGAGATGAGAGCCACAAAAAAAGAATGAATTTGATGTAAGAAAACAATATTAAGGACCTATTGATGAATACAGCAATCTTAATCTCTCTCTTGTATTGTATGGATTAATGTAATCAAGTAAGGGGCTGAACATTTACTGAATTAGAAAGTAATATTAATTTTGGTGGCTTTAGGACAACTAAAATCTTTAACCCTCTAACTGAAAATAAACATAAATCAATATACATAGTTCTTAATGCTCATTGTATGGGTGACACTTTAAGGCTTGTATAGTCTATGTAAAAGACAAGTATAAACCGAAAGGAAGATGAAAAAAGAATTATTCAGACAAATCATGGAATTATTTTTCCTGCGCATAAAATATTTCTGGACAGAAGTAAATTTGTTGGATATCAATGGAAAGGAACAACAGTGACTATCACAAGAAAAGTAATTTTTGTTTGCTCCATGTTGCTTTTTTTGTGCATCTTTCCTACTACAGGCGTTTCATCAAGGATCTACCCTTGCATTTCCCATAACTAGACATGCTTAAAGATTCTGCTTAAAAGACATTCAGTGGTGAAAATATCCAATACAAAATGAGACATCTTATTTCACTTTTGTGCAGCACCAGCCATCTTACAGTGTTGTTTTATGTCAGAATGAGATCTACCTCCTCACAATTACTATTCCCCCCCCAATTATTTCTCATTCTAATTTTGAAGGTATGATTTTTTAAAATGACTTTTTCTGAAATATTAGAACACTTCAGGTATCTAGTGTTACTTCTTCAATCTTGTTTTTTCCACACTACATGCACCTCTCCAGTTTCTCCAATGAATTATCACTTAGTATGAGTCCCTGCACAGTCTTGGTTGCCTCTACTTTAGACAATCTCCAGATTATAAATGTCCTTCCTTCCTTTAAAAAAAAAAGTATATGAAACTGTCCTCTATATTTGAGATTTAAGGATATTTCTTGTAGATAAAAGGTTTAAATCTAACCTTCTATTTGATGATTTGATAATTTCTAAACCTTCTATTTGATTTCATTCTATTTGATACCAGAGGGCAGAGGTAAAAAAAAAAGAAAAATTGGGAGGGGGGTGAAAGTTATAAATTAGACTTAATGTTACCAAAACCTTCCCCATAATTAGGACTATCCAAATATACAATTGAATGACTTTGAATATTAGGATGTAGTGGTTTCCTCCTCATTAGAAGTCATCATAAAAATGCTGAATGACCATTTTTCTGGAATATAATAGTGAATATTTTTATTCAGACATGGACTAAAGGATTACTGAGGTCTTTTTCAACTCTAAAATTATACAATTCTGTGTTAAAGAATTGGATTGAGTCCACATATGCCCTGGGCCCATGTGTCCTCCTTGTTTCATCTAAGTTGTCTTTGACAATTCTATCTCAATTTATTTATGTATCAGTGGCTTACTAATCAAACTAACAAAGAGTTATTTTATGGGTCCAGAAAAAAATAATAACAAAATTTATCTAAAAAAATTAATCAAGGGAATCAATGAAAAAAATTATGAAGGAAGGTGGGCTACAGACACTAAATTTCAAGGTATACTATAAAATAATAATCATCCAAACAATCTGGTCCTGTCTAAGAAATAGAGGGGAAAATCAGTGGACTAGATTAGGCAACTAATATACAATTATAATTGACCATAGTTACTTAGTGTTTGATAAACATATGTAAGCCAAACACATTGCTGAGAAAAGTGGAAATCAGTTTGGCAAAAACTAGGCATTGAATAGCATCTCACATCATAAGCTAAAATAAAGTCCAAATGAATAAATAAATGAAAAATGATTTAGGAAAGCATGGTATAATTTACCTATTATAAGGAAAGAAATTATGACCAAATAAGAGATAAAGAAAATCATAGAAAGAAAAATGGATAATTTTGATTATATGAAATTAAACATATTTTACACAAACAAAACCAAATTTTATAAACATTAAAATGAAAAATGAAATGGGAAAAAATTATGAGAATTTTTTATGAGAAAGGTTTCATTTCTCAAATATAAAGGAAACTGAGTCAAATTTCTTTTTAAAAAAAGAATATGAACCATTCTCTAAATTGATAAATATCAAAGGATATGAACAGCTTTCAGAAAAAGAAACCAAAGCTATTAAATTATATGAAAAAAAAATGTTCTACAGAACATTCTAGAGAAATACAAATTTTAAAAAATGTTATGTACCACTTCATAGCTATTAGATTGGTTAACATGACAGAAAAGGAAAATGATAACTGTGGGAGGGGATGTAGAAAATTGGGATTCTAAGGTATTATTGGTAAAGTAAAGTGGTCTAACAATTCTAGAGAATAATTTAGAACTATACCCAAAAGGCTATAAAATTGTCCATTCTCTTTGATCTGGCAATATACTACTAGGTCTGTGTCCCAAAGAAATCATTTAATAGGCTAAACGACCTACAAGTATAAAAATATTTATAGCTCTTTTTTTTTTTTTGAAGGAATATCCATTAGTTGTGGAATGGCTAAACAAGTTGTGGCTTATAATTGCGATGGCATACTTTTGTCTTATAAGAAATGACAAGCAGAATGATTTGAGAGAAACCTGAAAAGCCTCATGCAAACTGTTACAAAGAAAAGTGAGCAGAACCAGAGAACATTGTACATAGTAGCAGCAATATTGTGAAGATGATCAAATTTTGAAAATTTTTGCCACTCTGATCAATACAACAATCCAAGACAATTCTAAAGGTCTTCCTTCCCAAAAATACTATCTCCAGAAGGAGAAATGATGAACTCTTAAGTGCAGATTGAAGCATATTTTAATTTTTATTTTTTGCAATATAGCAAATATGGAAATCCATTTTGCATGATTTAACATGTAAAATTAATATATCACTTGCCTTCTCAATTGGGTTGTTGAGCTAAAGAGAGGGAGAGAATTTGGAATTCAAAAACTTTTAATGAATTTTAATAAATAAATAAATAAAATTAAATAGGTGAGCAGAAAAAAAGAAAAACTTAATCATCATTCACTCCCATAACTACTAAGTCTTCTTAGGCAACATGCACTTCTGTTACTTCCAGCTACTTATGTCCAAATAACGTTGAAGTGTTGTCTAACTCCAAAAAATGTGACCTCTAGGAAAACTTCTTGCTTTAAATTTCTGATCTTATGATATTTCAATGTTGGAGCATACACCTTCTTGTCTATTATTCCTCTGCTTTCAAAAGTCTTAGAAGGAAATTACTTGTATTTCTTCATAGGCAAACCTTTCCAGAGGCTGAATTTTACTTCCATATATTTATTTCATATGTTTATGCATTTTTTTCTCAGAGAGATATTAACTTCATCAAGGTATAAGAGTTAGCCTTCTATTTGGTTTATATCACACCACTATCTGCACAGAGATAACTTGATAAGGAAAACAAAAGAGTGTTACATATTCCTCTCCTTGATAAGTAAACTTTCTTCAATTTATGGATAAATAGATTATTTACTATTTACAGAAAGAAAGCTTTCTGTTTATTTTCATCAGAAAAGAGAAACATGAAGTAACTGGTTAAGATTTTATGTAGAGGATTTTTGTAAAAGTGAAAATTTTTTTGGTTATTCAGTGGTGCAGTCCTGTCTTTATTCAGGTTATCTTATTATTCTGTTTAGTATTTCAGAATAAGCTACAGAGGATTTCTGTTAGAACAAGGATTTTACTTTAATTGAACATACTAATTAGGAAAGATGTCCAAAGAAAGGGTTTGACACATCAAAAGTTCCTAGGGTTGTTTTATTGTACCTTGTAATACCAAGAGTGAGATAATCAAGCAGAATAATAACTTTCTACCTAATAAATATTTTAAATGGATAGTCATTGTTTAGAGTATGTCAGATGAGCAGATTTCATCACAGGATAATAACAAATCTTTATTAATCTTTTCCCCTGAAATACTGAAGGGAGAAAAGTCTTTATTACAAATTATAAAACAGAATATATTTTAATTAAAGCTTTTCATAGTTTATTTTGCCATTTACAATGAAAAGTCAGCTCTTTTAAAAGCTGAAGTGTATTTTTTTTCCTTTTTTTGTGTAATTTGAACTTTCTTAGCTGTTTCTAAGACTCCACAGGTCTTTGGGATCAATATGAAAAATGCTCATTTCAATGAGCTATTATTTTCAACATTCAAATTTATGAAAAGAATTTTAATTGAATTATTAATAACATGTGTGCCTTTAAATACTTATTAATATATATTCATTCAATATTTGAAATTCCTAACAGTGAAATCAAAAAGTATAACATAAGATTACAAAACGATATGCTTATCAATCAATCAATAAGCATTTATTAATACATACTATATGTCAGACAGGGGCTATGAATGAGGGAGGAGGGAAAGTCCCTGACCTTAAGGAACTTACAGTTTAACAGAGGTAAACACCACACAAAAATTATTTGAAAATAGTAGGTGGAAGAAGAAGCCACTCAACTACAAATATGGTGAAGAAGTAAGAGAAAAAATATTATTAAAAAGAAAAAGTCATGATATAAATTCTCATATCCAAACTCCCAAAGTATACTGGAAAAGATATTGAAAAATAACCACTTGGCCATAGCAATTGCCCATGAAAGATAACCACAAGAAGTACATAATAAATACTAGGAATCTCTTCAAAAAACAAGAATTGGCAAGAATTTTCTTTTGCCTTTCAGAGAAAGCACTGTTTGCTTTTCTATTAGTGCTAATTAATATCTGTATATATGCAAAATATATCTCTGGAACCTTTCTAGAGAAAAAAATGAAAGGAGTGAAAGAATGCTTTGTAACTATCCATATTATTAAGAAGAGCAAAATGTTCCTTGGAAAGAAAAGAACACTTTTATGCTGCAGTGCAAGAGAGGAATTCTAATCTGTATGAGGAGATTGGACAGTGGAAGGGTGTGACACAGGGAAGCAAAAGAGAAGAAAATAATAATCTTTAGAATTCTGTAATGGCTCTAATATTTATTCCTAGAAGAGAAAATAATTCCTTGTTCCCTAAGAAATGACAAGAAAGAGCCACAGGTCATGGAGCATTGGACAAAAGCAAAAGAAAAGAGCCATGTTGTCCCATTATTTCCTCCTTAGGGGGTACCAATGTAACCATCTTTTAACCTGATATGAATGACTCTTAATGATAGAATTCTCAATGATGGGGAACTTCCTGAGACTTCAAAATTTACAATCACTACCTATTTAGTTGATTCATGCTGATATAAATTATACTGCCATAAGTAAACTAGAAAACATTATGAAAGTTTATGAAATTCTAGGTGAAAAATTTGAAAATATTGAAGACAAAATGTTATGGGTCAGAACTCTGAACTTGAAACAAAGGATTCTTACAAGGTACTAAGTCAGTGAAATTGATAGAGACAATAGTTATCTAATTTAGCATGGTTTAATGTGATTGATTTAATGTTATGGGCCAAAACTTGAAACAAGGTACTAAGTGGAATTGAGGAGACAGTGGTTAAATCTAGTTTAGCATTGGTTTAATCTTACAACAAATAATCATTTCCTAGTGATGTAATGACTGTGTATACTCAGTATGGGGCATATAAGCAAGACACTCTCAAGGCCAGAAGGGCAAGTGCACTAGAAGCTCATGGAGGATGAGACAGATTTATTTCATCTTCCACTTTTGTTGTTGCTGGATGCTGAAGCACAAACCCTTGGAAGTCCAGGAGAGTCAGAAGACAGAGAAGGCTCTCAGAACTAAGGCCAGACTGAAAGGCTCTCCAGAAAGCTGCCCAGCCCCAGGAAGGAAATAATAAAGGATCTGGACTATAAGAAAACTAACCTGGCCACAGGAAAGGAGACAAGACTTGGAAAGAGACAATAAAGGATTTGGACTTTAACCCCTTGTTACACTTACGGTGATTACTGAACTGAAACGAAGGCTGCTCTCAGAAGCCCCCCCAAAAAAACTGCTTCCAGAGAACATTACATTTTATTTTATTTTATTTTTATTTTTATTTTTATTTTTTTATTCATTTTTCCAAATTATCCCCTCCCTCCCTCCACTCCCTCCCCCCATGGCAGGTAATCCCATACATTTTACATGTGTTACAATATAACCTAGATACAATATATGTGTGTAAATACCATTTTCTTGTTGCACATTAATTATTAGCTTCCAAAGGTATAAGTAACCTGGGTAGATAGACAGTAGTGCTAACAATTTGCATTCGCTTCCCAGAGAACATTACATTTTAGAGAGAATATTACAACAAAAATGTCATGCTATAAATTGCAGATAGAAGCTTCAGAAGTAAAAGAAAAATTTTAAAGGTGAACAGTTAGCTAATATTATGATGCTGAAAAGGAGATTTAGAATTGTGAATCTTGGAACGATGGATTCTTGGCCAGTAATTTAGTGTATCTAACAAGAACTTTTAGTGCATATGTGTATGCGTGTCTATGTATGTGTGTATATGTGTGTGTGTTTTAAACTGAAAATGGAGGGAAGTGAGAGGAAGAAAACTTTCTACATGAATCTTTCAAACAACAGTCTTCATGGAATAGTAGATATAACCATAAAAAAAATCATTAACAACAAATTATGTTATAAAACAGTAATTCTTAAAACAATCTGGACAAAACAATGTCCAGCAACAAGAGAGAGAAAGAGAAATTCCATTTAAAATAACTGTAGCTAATATAAAATATTACACAGTTTTATAGTCCTTTGGGCATAGTTCTAAATTGTTCTTCTGAATGAGTGAATTAGTTCAGAAATTCACCAACAGTGCTTTAATGTTCCAGTTTTCCCACATTCCCTCCAGCATCCAACATTTTCCTTTTTTTGTCATATTATTCAATATAATTTGTGATATTATTCAATTTTGTAGGTATGAGGTGGTACATCAGAATTATTTTAATTTGCATTTCTCTGATTAATAGTAATTTATAGCATTTTTCATATAATCATAAAAAGCTTTGATTTCTTTGTCTGAAAACTGTCTGTTCATATTCTTTAACTATTTATCAATTGGGGAATGACTTATATTTTCATAAATTTGACTCACTTTTCTATGTATTTGAAAAATGAGGTCTTTACCAGAGATACATTTTGCTAATCTCCCCCAGTTTTCTGCTTTCCATATCATTTTAGTTGCATTTGTTTTGTTTGTACAGAAAAATTTTAATACATATAACCAGAATTATCTATTTTATGTTTTGTATGCTCTCTATACCTTCTTTATACCTAAATTCTTTCTTATCCATAAATCTGACAGATAAACTATTTCATGATCTCTAAACTTGCTTATGGTATCAATCTTTATGTGTAAATCATATACATATTTTGACCTTATTTTGGTATGTAGTATGAGATGCTAATCTACCTAGTTTCTGCACTATGATTTTCTAATTTATCCAGCAGTTATTGATAAATAATGAATTTTTGATCCAAAACTGTGGTTCTTTGGGCTTGTTATATACATATACATACATACATACATATATATATATATATAATCTAGACATTGTCTCTAGAATTTAAGAGGGTAACTAACCTCTTTTATTAATAAAATGCTAGCATTATTAATAACATTGAAAAATTAATAAATAATTAATAAATAAAATTATGTCTCTCAAACTTTTTAAAGATCACAAACTATATCACAAACATCCTACTTGATAAGTAGGTAAGTTCAATAAAGAACTGATACATACATAAGTTGTATAATATGTGACACTTTGCCCTTTCTAATTTCATGCTTCAAAACTATGTTTTCCTAAATATATTTTGGTCATTTTAGATATCCATCCTTGTGTTGAAGTCATTTGAGTGTTAAAGTACATGTTGAGTTTATTTGGTGGGAGTTACTGAGTTCTTCACCAAACACACAAGGTGGAAAGAAATGCACAATTAATAATTGTAACTATGACACAATGAGAAAAGATAAAAGGATAGTAGAATGGATTAGAAACTGTACCAACAATATAAGATTTGCCAAAAACATAACTGAAATAGAAGGATACAAAGATTTCAAATAGCAGGCTGGTCTTCTCTTATGTTTTAGCTGAAGTGATTAAAAAAAAAAAAAAAAGTGAGTAGGAGGGTGTTACCCAGGGGAGGGTAGATGAGGAGTGGCAATCATGATCTTAGACAAAGCAAAAGCACGTGTAAACCTAATTAAAAGAAACAGAAAAAAATATATTTTGCTGAAAAGTACAATAAACTATTAATTAATATCAATATTATACATATTCACCAAAGAATACAGTATATAAATCCTAAATAAAAAAATTAAATGAATTACAAGATGAAATAAACAATAAAAGTATAATGGTGGGGGATCCTCAATTTGTTCCTCTCAGATCTAGATAAATGTAACAAATAAAAAGGAAAATAAATGAAGGACTTCCATAGAAACTTAAATTTGATAGGCCTCTGGGAACTCTTCAATGGAAATAGGAGTATGCCTATTTTAGTTGTATGTGGCACCTTCACAAATATTGACCATATATTAGAACATATAAACTTCACAAATACAAAAAATTAGAAACATTAAATGCATTTTACAAGTCATAATATAATAAAAACTATATTTGATGTGTGATATTTGAAGCAAAAATGAAAAATTAATTGGAAAATAAACAACTCATTTCTAAAGAATGCATAAAGAAAAATTATAGAAAAAATCAATAATTTAAAGATAAAGAAAAATTGATACATTATAATAGCATTTTGGGATGGGATCAAAGCAGTACTTAGGGAGAATTTTAAATCTCTAAATATTTTAATCAACCAAAGAGATAATAAACAAATAAATCTGAGATTGAACAAAAAAAAAAACAAAAACAAAAACAAAATTAATAAATTAAAGTCCCAATTAAACAGTCAAATAGAAATCCTGAAAGCTAGAAGAGAGATTAACAAAAGCAAAAGCAAAAGCAAAAATAATAATAATAAAAAGAAATAGGAATTGACTTTTTTTGGGAAAAAACAACAAAATAGATAAGTTACTTAAAAAAAAAAAAGAAAACTAAATAGTATCAAAAATGAAAAAGGTGAATTCACACTAATAAAAAGGAAAGAAAGGAAATCATTAAGAGCTATTTCACCCAAGTATATGCTAGCAAATTTAAATAAAGTATACAAATATTTACAAAAAATAATTGAAATAAGAAATGGAGAACTTAAATAGTACTATCTTAGGAAAAAAAGAAATAAATTGAACAAGGCTTAAATGAACTCTCAAAGAAAAAAAATACCCAAGACCAGATGGATTTACAAGCAAATTCTACCAAATATATAAAGAACAACTAATTCCAATTCTATTTAAAATGCTTGGGCAACACATACACACACACTCACATACACACACAGACACAAAGAGGATTCACTAAATTTCTTCTCTGACATAATTATGGTTTTAATATCCAAACCTGCAAGATCCAAATCATAAAAAGAAAAATATAAGCCCAAGTCTCTAATAAATCAATATTCACACAAAAAATTGAAAGAAAATATTTGTAAAAAAAGAAAAAGAGCAATTCTTTTTTCACAAACGTATCATTATGATAGGATAGGTTTATATTAAGAATATAGGCCTAGTTAAATTTTAAGAAAACAAACATAATTGGCCATATCAATAACAAGAACAAAAATCACATGACTATATTAGGAGATTCTGTAAAAGCTATGGACAAGATGCCAGAAAGCATAGGACTAAATGGAGATTTCTTTATTGTGTTCAGTAGTATCTATATAAAACCAGGAGTCAGGATTATTTGTAATGGGGAAAAGCCTTTCCAATGAATCTAGAGGTAAAGTTACTAAGTTTATTATCACCATTTCTATTCAATATGGCTCTAGAAATCCTGACTATATAAATATAGCTGGCGAATAATATACACACTAATTGGGGAATGGTTGAACAAATTATGGTATATGATTACGATAGAATACTATTGTGCTATAAAAAATGACACACAAGATGTTCTCAGAAAAACCTGAAAAGATGTATGTGAACTGGTGCAAAGTGAAATAATACCAGGAGAACATCGTATACAATAACAGCAATAATGTATGATAATCAGCTGTGAATGTCTTAGGTATTTTTAGCAATAACATGATGCAAGACAATTCTAAAGATTTGTCATGTAAAATGCTATCCATCTTCAATAATACTGCTTATATCAGCTCTTTTCATGATGGCAAATCGGGGAATACATAAACAAGTTAAAATACATGAAAACAATGGGATACTATTGTGCCACGGTTTCTAAAAATCCTAGGGAGATTTGTATGAACTAACTAATGCAAAATAAAGTAAGTAAAGTCTAGAAAACAATTTATACAACTGTACAATTTTATAAAGACAAATAATTTTGAAAGATTTGAGAACTTTGACTATCACAATGATCAACCAAAATTCCAAAGATCCCACAGTGAAATATACCAATTTCTAAATAGAGAGGTAGGTGATGGACCCAGAGAACAGATTAAAGAATATGTGGGTATCTGTTAAAATCCATAGATTGCACACAAACACATATATAGAATGTATTTTTTATATGTGTGTATATCTGTCTATATGTGCATGTGTATATGTCCATCTAAGCCACATTGTAGCTAAAGAATGTGTTTTGCTTCACTATAAATATTTGTAATGGCTTTTTCTGATATTCTCAATGGGTGGGAAAGGGAGAGGTGGAAGAAAGAGAATATAGAATTGAAATTAAAATTGATTTTTAAGAAAGAATCCCTGCTTTAGCCTACCTGTATAAAATGTGGTGCTCAAAAAATGGACAAAATATTCAAAATATGGTCTGAGGCAGAGCACCATGAGATCATTACTGTTATTTATTATGGGCCATTCTACATAATCTTTCAACTTTCAATGACAGTAGCTCAGTAATCACATTATTCAGTACCTAAGATGAAGATGCCAGATGGATTGAACTCTTCAAGAGCAATTAGGAACCTCCCTCAAGTGTCCTTATTTAGTTAGGATCCCAGTTCTCTATCAGTATTTTTGTTCTCTAATCTCCATTCCAAATGTCATTCTCTTTTGAGGTATAAACAGTGCAAGGACAGAATATATTTATTCCTACAAGGCAGGGGCAATAGCTATGGAGAGCGCAACCTCTACCTAAACCACCAGGTGACACTCCAAGCTCAAGTAGGTCTGCTTTGTCTACTTCCAAGCTAAGTCTACATCTCTGCTGAAGAGCAAGCAAATAATCCTTAGACTCCTTGTGTCTCTTGTGTTCTATCTCAACTTGAACGACAGTTTAAAATGTATATATTATTACCATGTAGTATTTCATAGATTTATCAAAATTTCCTCAGTTCCTATTTCTTTACGAAAATTCCCATCTCCTCATCTGAACATAATTCAAAGGAACACACACTTGCAATTATAAACTATAGTACATTTACTAAATAAAATCAGAAATAATAAGAACATTCAAACGAAGTAGCATTGTAACTTCAATAAAATTTTGAAAAATTTCATTATCCTTCCCAATCTTAAACAAAATAATCCTAGGACTACCCAAGTGAAGAATAAAACAGGATTTTTCTCCAATATCCAGGGTTCCTTTAATGCCAAGGTGAACATATGATTAGAAGAGTCAAGGTCTGGAGCCATCTTTAACTGCTATCAAAAGCAAGCATTATTAAGCATCTTCCTTAGAATCCATAATGGGATTCTAAATGGACTCTGTCTCTCTGGTATTTTCAGCATCCTGGTATATGGATACCAGGTGCTTCATAAGCAGTTCAATACTTCAGGTGACCCTCAGCTCCCAGAAATCTAGGGAATACTGGGACATCTTAAAGAAGGCTGTTGGAGAAAATTTGTATAGGGCAGACAGCTGATCTTTAAGTTTTCAGAAATCTGAAATTACAATAAATTAGAACCTCAGGAATCTGCAATCACAACAGATCAGGACTTAATTTATTGCTTGTTGACCACTGAAATGAATGAAAAGCCTGAGAGACAAAGTTTCTGGGCAATTAATAATTAATTTATTGATTAGGCTAGCAAATAATCAATAAATTGATGTCATAGATCTCTTTCTGTGATCAAAGAGATGCCTGAATGCTAAAATACCTTTGAAAAAAGTAACTGCCTTAATAAATGAACACTGAAAGATGAACAATTAACCAAGGGATAGATATGTTGAAGAGGCAGGTTAAAAGTCTTCAACTCCTCCTGTTGAGAATGTGACTTGATCATGAGACTCAGCTGCTTCCAGAAATCTGGAAAAACCATCTCTACCCTTAGACTCTAATGGAGGGGTACAATTACATAAGCTTATTTTTTTAAGATAAGAATTCACTTAGATTAGATTGTTTGCAATATTTTCTAGTTAGGTGGAGTCCCAGAAGGATTTGCACAACTTCTATCAACAAGGTCCTTCAAAGACAAACTAACTATAGGAGCTACTCCCTGAATGAGGAAATAAAGGGGGAAAACCCCAAATGCTAATTTAATAATTTGTTATTAATATGACAGAAAAATAATCACTTGTCTCATCATCTAGGTTTTTTACTTTAATCTTTTAAAATTTTTATAAAGTTTTTAATTTTCAAAACATTTGCATAGTTTTCAACTTTCACCCTTGCAAAACCTTGTGTTCCAATTTTTTTTCTTCCTTCCTTCCCCTTATCCCCTCCCCTAGATGGCAAGTAATCCGATATATGTTAAACATGTGAAATTCTTCTATATATATTTCCACAATTATGTTGCACAAGAAAAAAGTTACATCAAAAAGGAAAAAAAAATGAGAAAGAAAACAAAATGCAAGCAAACAACAAAAAAGAGAAAATATTAAAAAAATAAAATATTAATAATGCAGGTAAAGTTTTTAAAATCTGCTCCCTCCTTTCCCTTGTTAAATATTTACTAGCACGCCTAAATACTGTCTAATAAGTACAGCATAAGCCCAGCAGGAGTGCAATAGAAGGCTCAAGGAATGCAGACATCACCAGATTGGATGCCTAGTGACTGTAAGCTAATAATAGCCAGTATTTATATAGCACTTGAAGGTTTGCAAAGTTATTTTACTTCCATCATCTGATTTAAAGTGGAGGGAGTCCCTATTTTCACAAGAAGAGGAACTTCAACATAGTATTATTTCTCCAGGCCTATTAAGATCACCTTGAAGTAAGAGATGGCTTTTGTTATTGAATTACAGGCTGCAACTTATAATTGATGTCAATACTCCAGGCAATGCAACTCTTGCACACCATCCCAGTAAGTTTTGGAACCAAAGTGTCTATCCTTGGTCACTTCTCCCCTATAGGTATTCTCTATTGCAATACTCTTTGAGGGCAAGGATTATCTTTGCTTTTGCATTTGTATCTGTAGAGTTTATGACTGTGTTTAATAATTGCTTTTTCAATCTTTTCACTTGTTCATTTCCTTAGGAATCCAAAAGACATAGGATATTGGTAAGGGAGAATATGGGTTACTGACAGCTTTTGAGCTGTGGGTGACTGAAAGGACTGTGATTTCATCAGGAGAAATAGAGTGGTTAAGGAGGAAGAACAGGTTGTGGGGGAAAGATGACAATTTTGAACATGATGAATTTGAGTTCTTTACAAGACAACCAGGTGGAGATTCCTATAAGGCAGATGGAGATGATAAGGGCAGGAGCATGAGGATAAAAATAAATCACTGAGATGTGCCCTCATATGACCTCCTGAACCAGACAGTTCATGCTATTCTGTCAAAATAATATATTTTAAAAATACAACTGTGAATTAGAACAAAACAAAAGAATGAAAAGAAATATCAGTATTTCCTTTTTTAAAAGTAAAAGAAACCCATTACAATATGGTGATGCATCTGTACACAAATGTTCATAATTAACTTAATCAAAATTTGGGTTTCTTACCTTAGAGGTGACATAACTAATTGAAACTTCACTTGCAAATTATCTGAGAGCATTTTCACTGTGAGGAGATCTCTGTTGCTCTACTTGAAACTGGCTGCTTTTAGGATGTCAAAATCTAAAAACTGGCCTCTATCTTCATTTTTAGCTATCATTACTAGAGCAGTGGCTGGAATGAAAATCTTCTTTGTCTTTTTTTTCCTGTGTATTTTGAGTGAACAAAATTTAAACAAAAGGTAACACATTGCACACCCACCTCCCCCATGTTCCCTAGTCAGAAAACATCCATCTGGCTATCAGATTTTTCCTGCATGACTATTATTATTGCTTCTCTTACATAAATGAAGGACATCTTCAATCAGTTGCCTAAGTTCCTAATTTATCTACTTAGATAAAAGGTCAATGATAATTTGAATTAGAATGCTCATCACAACTGAATACTTTCTCCAGAGGGGATAAACTAGTTGTGGTTGTAGTTGTGATTCTTGTGTGAATTTGTAATATACTATGACCAAAACAGAATAATTTATTTTTATTTTATTTTTATTATAGCTTTTTATTTACAAGACATATGCATGGGTGATTTTTCAGCATTGACTCTTGCAAAACCTTCTGTTCCAACTTTTCTCCCTTCTTCCCCCCACAGCAATCCATTGCCAATTATGTAGTAGCCGGTTATCTTTAATGGAGACCCATGTGCAAAATTCGGAGCTGTGGCCAATAAAATTTGCCATTCTGGGATGGTCTCGCAGCATACATTAATTTGTGTGTTAGTATAGAATGTGTATATCTTGTCAGGTCTTATCCCAGATAATTGTACCACTCTCTTAATGGCCTTTAATAAAATCCTAGCCACAAGCACCAGGTAAGGAGTAAGGCTTTGTTCTGGTTGTGCTGGGAGATTTACCCACTCTATCACACTGTCTCCTTCATGAAGGACTGCCTTGGGTGCCTCTTTTGTAGCAAAAACTGATATTTCCAAGGGTTTTTGAGTAACTCTTTCAACCCCATTGGATAAAGCCAGTTCAACTTCTCTCAAAGTCTCTTGTGCTTCTTTTGTAAGCTGGCATGGAAATTTAAAGCACTGTCTCCCCTTAAAATGTCATATAGAGGTTGCAGTCGATTGGTAGTTAAGCCTAACACTGGACGCATCCATTAGATATCTCCTATTAATTTTTGGAAATCATTTAAGGTGTCCAACTTCTCTGTTCTTAAAGAAAGCTTTTGTACTGTGAGTGTCTTAGGATATACTTCATATCCTAAATATTGAAAAGGAGCATGTCTTTGAATTTTTTCTGTAGCTATATGCAGTTTGTAGTACTTTAATGTTTCCATGGTCTTTTGTAGACATACTTCTAACATTTGTTTCTCAGTTGCACATTCCAAAATATCATCCATATAATGTAACAATATTACTTTTGGAAAGGCTTTTCTTACTGGAGCAAGAGCAGCGGCAATGTACATTTGACACATAGTAGGGCTGTTTTTCATTCCCTGTGGCAAAACTGTCCATTAATATCTTTTATAAGGCTCAGCCAAATTAATGCTAGGCACTGAAAAAGCAAATCTTTTCATATGCTCCTTATCTAGAGGGATAGAATAGAAACAATCCTTAATGTCTATAACACAAAGAGGCCATTCTCTTAACAACTGAGTAGGAGATGGAAGTCCAGGCTGAAGAGTTCCCATAGTTCCATCTGTTCATTTACTCGTCTTAGATCAGTCAACATTCTCCATTTTCCAGATTTCTTTTTTACAACAAATACAGGGGAATTCCAAGGTCTTAGAGAAGGTTGTAAATATCCTTGGTCAAGTTGCTCTTGCATTATGTCTAATAAGGCCTGAATTTTATCGCTTGTTAAGGGCCACTGTTCTACCCACACTGGTGAATCAGTCTTCCACTGAATAGGAACTGGTGAGGCCTTCAACAGCAGCCCTGCCTAAAAAAGCTGAGTACTTAATTGTAATCCTATCTGCTGATTGATGGGGATTTTTTCAACCACAAAAGGAGTAAAAACTCCTGTTTCATTTTCAAATATCCATCTCAAAGGGGTAGCACTAACTTCAGCTGCTATTGATCCTCCTACCCCAGACATGTAGGTGTCTGCCTTAGTCTTTGGCCAGTGACTGGGCCAGTTGGCACCTCTAATGACTGTGCGATCTGCACCTGTGTCTGCCAGTCCTTCTAATGGTATGCCATTTATATAGATGGTGAGCATAGGTCGCTCAGCTGTCACAGCTGCTCTCCAATATATTCCTGGGTTTTGTTCATTGGAGTCAGAATCTAGGCGACTATCACCAGGTTGCTTATTAGGGGTACGTAACAATAAGACTGATGCTACTACTTCTCCTGGTTGATAAATCACATATTGTCTACCTGTGTTAGTGGCTGAGATATTAGCTACATGTTCCCCAGTTTCCCACATCAGTGTATGGATGAACACTGTTTTGTAAGCACTCTCAGGAGGTGAAATGGTCAAGCCTACTGTGCCTGGAGGCAAAGGATCCATAGGCTGAACAGGAACAGATTTCACCTCTCCAGGGAATATTTCAGTAGTCTCTACTGCATACAACTCTATTTTTCCTAATTTCAATCCCTTTCTTCTATCTGATTGCCTTTTGGCTGATTGATCATGTCTTAATATTAAATTTCTCTAAGTGTAACCTTGGCTGCCATCATGCCCCACCTGGGGGACTGAAGCTGGGCTCTGCCTCTCATTTCCCTGGATCAATATACATTCTGAGGTGCATTGGAAACCCTTGTGGCATTTTGGACATAGAGTCTTAGGTCTTCTCTCAGCCTGTCTTCTCACTCTATCTTTATATCTACACTGAGCTCTTAGATGTCCAACTTTTCCACATTGAAAACATCTATGAGTTTCTCTAGAGGTCCTTTGCCAAGAGGGACCCTGTCTTTCCATGTTCATTATAGCCTGAGTATAATAAGCATTTATGTTTACTGTAGCACAGTGTTTTATGATCTCCTTTAAAGGAGCATCTTTGTGTAGTCCCTATATAATTCTTTTGCAATGGCATTTTCCATAGCCAAATATCTGGTCATTATTTCTGCAGTTGCATTCTCTCCAATGCAGTTTGCAGATGTCTTTTACAGATGTCTCACAAGATCCGAAAAAGGATGATTGGGACCTTACTCTATTTTTGTGAAGGCTTCCCCTCAATCTTTCTGTCTGGGGAGGGAACCCCAAGCTTTTATTGCAGCCTTAGAAATTTGCTCATACACTGCTATGGGATAATAAATCTGTTCTGAATTCTCTCCATACTGACCTTCACCTGCTAGTTGGTCAAAAGTGAATTGTGTGTTAACTCCCGTTTCCCTGTTGTGTTTGACTTGAATCCTACATAATTCATGATACTCCAAAAGCCACGACATGTCCTTGCTATGGATTTCCAATCATTAGGGGTTAGGATTTCAGAAGACAAACCATCTAGTGACATTTTAACATTAGAGGATGTAGCCCTATAAAGAGTGCAACCTTTTTTTCAATCTTTAATTTTATCCAAATCAAAAGGAGTATATCTTCTCCTTTTTTGACCTGAAGAGTCAAGCTCTTCAATTACAAGGTATACATCTATAAAATGACTTACATCCTATCCTTTTCTCTTAGCTTTAACCAATGCTTTTTCTAATCTTGTCATAGGCTGCTTAACAGGTGATTCTTTTTGTATCACTGCCTCTTCCCCTCCTCCTTCTTCCTCCACCCCTGAAGGGTTAATTGAGGGAGGAGGAGATGGGAAATGCTCCTGTTGCTCAGAATTGTACTTAACTCTATTGTTATCTGATTCATCCTTTTCACCTAGTTAAATTGGATCCTCCCCCTCCTGTTCTTTCTTCCTTTTCTTTAATCTAACACTTTTTAAAGCCTCTTGAATTAAATTGTATGTATGAAGTGTATCTTTGGAAAGTGATTTTGGATTGGAATTGCAGTGAACACCTAGTTGCTCTCCTATTAATTCCCACTCATCTAGATTCAATTCTTTTTACATAGAAAAACAAGGATGTATGACCTGCACAGTTTTTAAAAGTTCAGTGATCTCCAAAATTATAATCAATCCTTGGCTTTTCATAACCTTGACAATGCTCTCCAAACATTTTCCTTGAACAGAAACAGAACGCTGTTTTCTAAAAATTTGTCCCATTTCGCTGAAATTCTACTTCAGCTCTTTAACAAAGTTTCCTTATTACTCACCCTTATTTCTGGGTCAGAGAGACTTTTCCACTGAGATATGGATCAGAGGCTTTTCCACCGGAATCAAAATCGTGTCTGTCCCACATTTGGACACCAAAATGTAGATGTTCTGTTGTCTCTAAATCATGATCGTTCTCTGGGAGCAGGATTCTTGGGGAGCTTCTGGAGGCAGCCTTAGTTTTAGTTCAGTTCAATAATCCCAAAATGCAGCCAGGGGTTAAAGTCCTTTACTGTCTTTTTCTAAATCTTATCTCCAGATCCTTTATTTTCTCCTTCAAGTCTTATCTCCTTCACTAGGGGCTCAGCTAGCTTTCTGGAGGCCTTCCTCTCCCTTTGGATTTCCAAAAGCTCTTGTCCGAATGTCTCCAGCCAACACGAAAGTAGATGTGGGAATGAATCAGACTCTGCCTCCAAGAGTGTGGGATTGTGGATTTCCCAGAATTCAATCTTAGTTGTGAATCTCCTGGAAATCCATGAGCAGGCTTTTCTTTTAGACTTGTGAATCTGCTGGACTTGAGAATCCACTGAATCCTAGCTCTGAATCTCCTCGAGCTTCCCTGAAGTTCTCTGGGGAAGTCCTCTCCTTGACTCCATCCAGACTGACTGTCCCCACTGAATCTTGGCTCCTTTTATCCTCCCAGACAATGGGCTTGTGAGTACTCCCTAGGCTTGTGGGAGCTCCTTAAAGGACCAATGATGGAGCTCCTTTAAAGGTGTAAACTCCCTCAAAGGTTTAAACTCCTTTAAAGGTGTGAACCAAGAAAATTACCTTGTCTTAAGTTCTTACCCATAACATCTGTAAGAATCCTAACACACTCACATATTCTCAGTCACATGTATGCATTTACACATATAAACATGCATCTAAAACAACATTAATATGGCTGACATATAATGTAGATTTCTCTACATTATGAGAGTGAAACTTTAAGTTTGACTTTGAAATCAATAATTACTAATCTTACTTTTTTTTTTCCTAATAAATTTTATTAGGAGCATTTGTATATATCTCATTACCCTGTTAAATCTTGTACTTTAATTTTACTCAACTTTCCTTGCTATTACTTAATCTCTCCCCAGCCATGGATTTCTCCCTTATTTTCTTCTCCCCATATTTTCTTTCTCCCTTTATCCCATTTCCATTATTCTATACACTGCATCCCATTTCTGTTAAGACCCTGACAATCTCTTTTTTAGGGAACTTATTATATTCACCTTGAAGGAAATAATATGTTTGGTTAGAATGCAAATAACTATATTACACAGATAATCAAACAAATTTAAATCTGTTCCATAGTCATGTCTTCTTTCATATTGATTTCTTCATCTATAAAATAAGGGTTACACTACCTCATGGGGATATTATGAAGAGCAACTGAGAGAATATATGTTAAATGATACATAAATGTCAGCTATTATTTGGGCAGTGAGTAAGCACTTAACTATTACTTAGTTGGAAGGTCCTAACAGGCTACTTAGGACAAGTGGCACATGAGTTTAGATTTGAAATTAATCTAAAAGATTCTAAAAATATGAGTTAGAGGACATTTTAGGCATGTGAGGACAAAGGCACAAGTGGAAGTTCTAGGCATGATAAAATGAGGCACAAATAACCCATGCAAAAACATGGGGGATGAAATTTCGTGTCATCTGGGAACTTGACAAGCATATCATCTTGGGGTTTATCCCAAGCAAATAACATTACTAATGAAAATGTTACATAAACTAGGAATGAAAAGAGATCCCTGGAGCCCTTCACTAAGAACCTCCTTATAATTGCTATTAAACAATTATTGTGGTCCTCTTTGGAGAGAGTCATTGGACCATTTTTAAATTCATCTCATTCTTTTAGATATCTCTATCCTTTCCACAAGAATAGTATAAGGGATTTTATTAATATGTTCTCCAAATCTAAGAAACTTATGTATATTCATGTATACATATAAACATACATGCATATAGATATCTGTTAGGATTACAAGGTGAGAACTCAGGTTGTCTAAACAATTCTCCAGCTCAGAATTCACACCTTTGGTTCAGGCCTTTGAAAGGAGTTTGCACCTTTAAAAGGAGCAAGTTCATTGGTTGAGGTATTTCCCACAAGCCCCTGAGTTCTCACATGCCCATTCTCTGGAAGGTTAAAAGAAGACAACATTGGGCCTGGAGAAGCAGTCTGGATTGGGGAAGGATAAGAGCTGGAGGAGATTTAGAGCCAGGATTCAGGAAAAAGAAGAAGAGTCTGGCTGGAGAAGAAAACCAAGAAACCTGCTCACAGAGGAAAAGATTATACAGAAAAGAAACCTCCTCTCAGAGAAGGATTACATCTGAGAGATGATCAGAACATTACAGATATCTATCTATCAATAAACAACATTCTTCTGATTTGTCATACTATTAATTTTGTGGGGAAAAAATAATGTTGTCTGGACCATCTCTCTTTTTTTTTTATTTAGAATTTTTTTTCCACAGTATATATGCATGAGTAATTTTTTAAATAATATTATCCCTTGTATTCATTTTTCCAAATTATCCCCCCCCTCCCTCCAATCCCTCCCCTTGATGACAGGCAATCCCATACATTTTACATGTGTTACAATATAACCTAGATACAATATATGTGTGTAAATGCCATTTTCTTGTTGCACATTAAGTATTAGATTCCGAAGATAGAAGTAACCTGGGTAGATAGACAGCAGTGCTAATGATTTACATTCACTTCCCAGTGTTTCTTCTCTGGGTGTAGTTATTTCTGTCCATCATTGATCAACTGGAAGTGAATTGGATGTTCTTTATGTTGAAGATTTCCACTTCCATCAGAATATATCTTCATACAACACTGAAGTGTACAGTGATCTTCTGGTTCTGCTCATTTCACTCAGCATCAGTTGATGTAAGTCTCTCCAAGCCTCTCTGTATTCCTCCTGCTGGTCATTTCTTACAGAGCAATAATATTCCATAACCTTCATATACCATAATTTACCCAACCATTCTCCAACTGATGGACATCCATTCATCTTCCAGTTTCTAGCTACAACAAAAAGAGCTTCCACAAACATTTTGGCACATACAGGTCCCTTTCCGCTCTTTAGTATTTCTTTGGGATATAAGCCCAATAGCAGCAATGCTGGGTCAAAGGGTATGCACAGTTTGATAACTTTTTGGGCATAATTCCAAATTGCTCTCCAGAATGGCTGGATTCTTTCACTGCTCCACCAACAATGTATCAGTTGGACCATCTCTTTTTTGATGAAGCCATACTTATTCTATGGGACCACTGCTTTTTTTTTTTTTTTTTAATAGATATTCATTAGGAATCTCTTTAACGATACCTTATAGAATTGTGTCAGAAATCAAAATAAAATTCACTGTTCTTCCATTTGCTAACTCCATTTTTTGAATCAGACTATTTTCATTTCATAGACAGAATAATTGATTTTCTTAAGGTAATACTGGAAGATCTAGGTGTCAAACCCAGATCATCTGATTCCAAATTCAGTGCTTTAATCAAACTATGTCTTTTCAGTACTGTTAAGATTCCTTCAAGTTCTATTCTGACGATCCAATAATTTTGTGATTTTTATGAACTTCATCATCTATAAAATGGGGATAATATCTCTTTGTTCCAACCACCTTTAGAGGAGTATTGCACAGAAAGTATTTTGTAAATTTTAAATTTTAAGGAAATATATAAATATGTTATTATTTTTCCTTTGTTGTCTTGGTGTATTGGAAAGAAACTTTGATTTATTTAAAACCTAAAACATTTTATTCCTTTACTTAGAGAAAGTTTTACTAAAATTAAAAATTTGAATATATATTAAAATGCAGATATAGCCTGTTATATTACTTTATGTGAGCATACTTCATAGTTTAAGATATACCACACTATATTCTCATGTAATTTTTATAATATTTTCTAAAACTTGTAATCATTCAGTGGGAGGAAATTTGAACTTCAGAGAATAATTTGGAGATTATCATCATTGCATGCCTCTGTGTGCAAATTTGAATTACCAGAACTAATTAATTTATTTATGAATTAGAAACACATTTTAATTATATTACCAGTAGGAAGAAATGTAAAAAAGAAAAAAGAAAAAAAATTGCTATAATTTAATACATATTTCAAATGATTTTTCAAATTAGTTAAAATGAGAAAAAATGAAAACATTCATATTCTTATATTCATATTTACTTACTTGAATATAGTAAGCCCTTTAAAAATTTGAATCAAATTGCAGCTTAATACCAATTGTTCCAGAAAAAGTAATGTATCACAGATACCATTCCAGGATATATGCAGGTCAACAACAAAAAGAAAAGTCCCATAAAAACCAAAGTATAGAAATACTTTTTGTAGTGACAATATATTGGAAATAAAGTCAGTGCCCATCAATTTGAAAATAGCAGATGAAACAAATATCAACTTCCAACAGACAAGATATCATTAGACACCTACAAAACACAAGATTATATAGACTCTAACCAGAAGCCTCCAAGCCACCCCAAGGCAGACCTTTTCTCTGGGGAAGTCTAGGCTTTAAATGAAAATCTATTCCAAAAACAAAAGAATAATAGTAAATAACAAATTCTTAAGCCACTAAGAAATTAAATGCTAATTTAAGGGGGGGAAGAGGAGGGAAATGCTTGTTTATCTAAAATAATCAAACCTGCAGCTTTTACCTGTAGCCCAACTTGTTAATTCAAAGTCTCAAGTCACAACTATGTCATAATCAAGATCACATTCCCATGAGAAGTCTTCACTCAGTTTATTCCGTTCATTGACATTATTATTATCTGGGAAAAATTATTTTTTTTCCTAAGAGGAAAAAAAAAGATGAAAAGGTTACTTTTGGAAAAAAAAAAAAAAAAAAAAAAAAAAAAAAAAACATTGATAATTCAGTGTAATGCAGCCAGAGCTTAATGTAGTCAGTGTGAGACTGATACTAATTCTAAGAGATTAATTTAGTGTAATCAAATAGCTTAATACAGAGCTCTACAGGTGTACCTTATTTTATAATAGTTGTATTGTTGCCACGTTGAGTAAAAATCAGATTTCTGTAAATCAAATCTTATTTTGCTACTCAGGTTATAATTTCATGCTTCATTTTCTGATGATTTCTCAGTTGGCCTCAGTCCCTGATACTTTAGTTTAAGTGTCTCTAGGTTCTGGTCTTTCAGATTAAGTAGTTAATGATCTGTAAGCAAACACTTAAAGCTACTGGGGGAGCTAGTTGAGTAAAAGGGCACTGCCTTGAATCTTTTTTATGATATAAACACATACTACTTCATCAATCTGTTTTGTAAATTTAGATTTTAAATAAGGCTTTTGTGGAGTCTATTTCTACTGTACTTCCAAGGCTGTATGCTATTGCAGTGGCTAGTGAGTTACTAAACCTGAAAGAGTGATATTCCAATTTTTTTTTTAATTTATGGGTTTTTTTCTTGTTTTTTTTAATTTTATTTTATTTGAAATAGAATAAGAAAAAAAAAGAGAAAACAAAAAATGAATACAAAACAAAAGAGAACATTGTCATGTACCCAGCAGAACATCAGAGAGGATTTAAAACATATACCAACAAGTTACCAAATCAATAAAGTATATATGTATATATATATATATATATATATATATATATATATATATATATATATATATATATATATATATATATATATATATATACATTAGTAGAAGAAATTATATTCACGAATGTCCATTTTTTTTACTTCCTTGTAGCAATCTACAAGGATTTTGTTCTCTTTTGTTCTGTTATACACTTTATACATTTTATTCTTTTCCTCCCCTTTCATACTTCTTACCACCTCCAAGCAAGCTACAGTTAAGAAAAGATATATTTATGTATACATATGTAGATATATACATAAATACAAACACTCACACCCACCCACACCCCCTTGTACACACACACTCTTTTCCAATCCCTGTAGATGTTTTGTTTTAATTCTGCTCCTCAATGATTACTTAACCTCCCCCTACCCAAGAATCCCTCCCATATTTTTTTCCTTTATCCTTTCCATCATCATCTGCCAATCCTTCTCCCCCTTATTTCTTTATAGATTTTGGAGGATGCTATACCTTTCATGGTACACACACACACACACACACACACACACACATATGGTAAATATATATGTGTATATATGGTGTGTGTGTATATATATACATATATGTGTGTGTATGTGTGTGTGTATATATATGATGCCTATTTAACCCATTTCCATTATAAGTAGGTTTTCAGAACTATGAGCCCTATTCCCTGCTCTAATGCCTCTGCACCTTATTTGTACAACATAATTAGTATTTTTACCTTAATTCTGCCAATCTTTCTTTTGAGCTACTCTACGGTTGATATAAAATTTAAACATATAACATAATTTCCCATGTAAAAATAAATAAATAATTTTTTCATGTTTTAATTTATGCATGTGGAATTCCTTGACATTTACCTTTGATATTGGCTTTTATATGTTAAGTTTTCTATTAAGCTCAGGTTTGAATGATAGAAACTTTTGAAAATCTGCAAGTTCATTGAATGTCCATTTTTTTCCTCATTCAACATTATGGATAATTTTGTTGGATATGATATTTTTGGCTGTTCTTTTGATTGTAGGGTCAATATGATTCTAAGGACTGCAGTCTTAATGTAGCTGCTGATAAGTCCTATACAATTCCAATTGTAGCTCCAGCATATTTGAATTTTTTTTCTTATTTCTTGCAAAATTATCTCTTTGATCTGTATGTTTTCCACAAAGGATCTTGATGAAATGGAGATCAGTAGATTTGTTTCTCTTTCTACTTTCCCCTCATGTTCTATTACTCCAGGACAATTTTCTTGAATTATTTGTTGCATTATTATGTTAAGGTTCTCTTTTTGGTCACAACTTTCATGCAGTCCAATTATTCTTAATTTTTTTTCTTGATCTTTCTACAGATTTGTCATCTTTCTTTCTTTCTTTCTATATTTATTTATTTATTTTTAAAACTTTTTTTTGACAGTACATATGCATGGTTAATTTTTTACAACATTATCCCTTGCACTCCCTTCTGTGTCGAATTTTCCCTTCCTTTCCTCCACTCCCTACCCAGATGGCAGGCATTCTCATACATATTAAATATGTTATAGTATATCCAAGATACAATATATGTGTGCAGAACCGAATTTTTTTTTTTTTTTTTTTTTTTGCACAGGAAGAATTGGATTCAGAAAGTAAAAATAACCTGGGAAGAAAAACAAAAATGCAAACAGTTTACACTCATTTCCCAGTGTTCCTTCTCGGTCCATCATTGATCAATTGGAACTGAATTAGATCTCTTTGTTGAAGATGTCCACTTCCATCAGAATATATCCTCATACAGTATGGTTGTTGAAATGTATAATGATCTCCTGGTTCTGCTCATTTCACCCATTTTTCTTGTACGATGCTTCATATTATGTTTTATTTTCTCATCTTTTATGCTCTGTTTTGTTATTTTTTGGTCTCTCATAGTTTCACTGGCTTCCCCTAGCCCGATTCTAATTTTCAGAGTTCTTTTCATCTTTGAGATCTTGTATTTCTTTTTCTAGTTGATTAATTTTTTTTTCACAATCTTCTTGTTTTTCTTTGATGGTTTTTATTTCTATTTTTTAGTTTTTCCTCAATGTCTTTCATTTAATTTTTAAATTATTTTTAAAGTTCTTCTATAAGTTCTCTCTGAGAGGAGATATATTTTGTTATTCTTTGGGGTGGAAGCTTTTTTTACTTCAGTGTCCTCCTTTGAAGATGAATCCCAGTCTTCCCTGCTCCCATAATAACTTCCATTGGTTTCTTTTTCTTTGCTAGGCTTTTTGTTTTGTTTTGTTTTGTTTTGTTTTGTTTTGTTTTGTTTTGTTTTGTTTTTTTAATAAGAGGTATTAGTGTAAACACATCTAATAGTAAAGTTGGGAGATGGTGCCTCAAACTTTCCTTCAAGTCCCACCACTTTCCCGGACTCAAACCCCAACTCCACAAACAGTCCAGGAGGTGAGAGTCTCTGTAGTTCCTCTGAGGTTTCAGCCACAACCAGTTAGCCTGAGAGGTCCCCATTTGATGTTTCTGCAGATCTAGCCCAGAGGAGTTTGCATTTCACATGAGTTAATTCCAATCTGGAGTCTCTTCAAATGTTCTTGGGTTGTCCCCAACTCTTCTTGATTTTTCATGAGTCTATGTTCACCCTGTTTCAAATTTGTTTTATTTGTGGGAAAAAATTTGGAGAGCCTGACATTTGCTAACCTACTCTGCCATCTTCCCAGAATTCTTCCAGTATTCCACATTTTATCTTTACTAAACACTGGCTGTGTAACTTTGGTTATTGTTTGGTAACTGTTAAACTTTGGTTTAGCCCCTTAGGGCTCCAGGCAAGACTTGAATTTGTAGAGAGGATGGAATTCCCTCTATCAGTGAAATCACATGTAACTAGGTAAAGGAGATCATTCTTTGTCTCAATTCTAACCTAGCTTTAATCATGTTGTCTCCATCAAAATAAGCCTTTTCCTGGTCTTCCAAGTCTAACCGCCCCTCAAATCCTGGCTATATATGATTTGTCCATGAAGCCCTTCCCTGAACAGCTTCTGCTGGGAAATGAACATTAATCTGTAAAAAAAGAAAAAGGAGGGAATTGAATCACTTAGTTAGGAGCTTAGATTGGAGAATAGTGTTACTTTGACAAATATTGGGTGAGAGCAGAAACATGGGAGGACAGTGTAACTAGGCAGGTACCAATTGAGGGTGTGGTAGAGGAAAAAAAAAACAAAACAAACTATTTCCAGTTTAGGAAGCCTGGAGATGAAGCAGCATACTATCCTTCTTAGTTTTAGGAACAATGATTTTGCCTGCTCCTAAATGTGTTTCTCCTGGAATTACTAGAAATGTCCTTATTAAAATATTTATTGCTTTGATATTAAAGGCAGGGACCTAGGTGTTGGTGGTTAGAGTACAAAGGCACCTTCACTCTTACCTAAGACTGGTCAGAGACTTGGGTATTACTGACCCACTTCTGCTTGTCAAATCCCGTTTCTAACACTATTTAGTGTTAGACAAGGCAAAAAACAAAAAACAAAAAGTCTCAAACCCATGAGACATGCCTTGAAACTGGGTTTATTATAAAAAAAAATGAACAATACCAATCCACAATCTAGATAGAAGCGTGAATATTTATAGTTTCATGGGAAGAGTAAAGGGCAATTTCCTCCCAAATGGCAGTGCCACAGAAGGAGAAAGTTAACAGTAGGGTGAAAAAAGCAAGAGGGAGCAGCAGGGTTTGGAATATGGTGCCATGGGGTGTAAGGGCCCTTTAAATGGGCGGACACAGTGCATCGGGATTGAGGCCCAGAAGTAATTTCTGTGGATATTAGGACTGCCCTTGGGCGGGATCCTGGCCATATTGAGATAGCTTCGTAATGGGTGACTCTCTCGCTGATTGGCTGTGTGTGTGACCTCACAGGCCCTATATAAGCCCACTGCAGGCAGCAACCGCCCTCTTTAACCTCATGCTGTTCACCCTGGCTCCTAGCCTGGGTGGCCAAGCCAAGATGGGTAGCCGAAAGAGGTAAGGGTTTTGGGAGTGAACACATGGGTCTTCTGACCAGGTGTTCACCAGGGAACCAACAAGTCAGGGCATCAGTTAGGGCATTATGTGAGTAGGTATAATAAAGGCTTTTAAGATTACATGTGGCTGTTCTTGAGTGCGCTACCGGTTATTAAGCTATGGATTCAAGAGATTGTGGCCAGAGACCTTAGAAGGCCTCAGAGGAGGCAAGCCGGGTAGAGCTCACACTGCAAAGGACAGTGGTCAAAGGTACTCTGGTGGGTCTAGGACAGACTAGTAATTGTAACTGCCAGGAGAGCACGTTACAAATGGCGCTCAACGTGGACGCATCAGGAATTATCAGGTTTTGAAAATATTTAATATTCAGAATTAAGATTCTGAAAGATCCGGTAGAAACGCCACTTAAGAGGGAAGACAGAGAAGCAATATGGACCCAGGTAAATCTGGGATCAGACTCAAGGACACAGCTGAACATAATGCTTATTATATAAAGAGGTTAAAGAGCCAGATGGAAGATCTTTTAACAAAGATCACCACTGAAGAACAGCAGGAAGCTTGTAATCAAGCTCCACAAAGGCTATCCCCACACCCAGTAAATAGAGCTAGGAGAGGGAGCAACCTAGAGCTAATGCGATTGTATGACAGTAGAGAGTATAAAATGCCACAGCAAGAGTTGCTGGAATTGCAGGTTAAACTACAGATGGAGATAGAGAAAGAAGAAAAAGCTAGGTTACTACAGATAGAACAGGAAGAGTTCAAACCAGTGGCAGAAACTAAGGAAGGAAATAAACGAATCACATGGACTTCAGTTGTAGAAATTCTTCTTAGCGTTTTGTTGGTTTACCTTGTGCATTGTTGTTTTAAGGAATTTATTGATTACTCTTCCATTGAGAAGTTTAGTTCTTTTTATGTGCAAAGCTCAGGTTGGATTTTAAATCAGCCTTTGGGGAATTTTCCAATTCTTCTTCCCTCTGCCTCACCTTCTTGGGCCAAGGAGAAGGGGGAGGAGGAAAAGGAAGGGCGATAATATCATCAGCACTGCCCATTAATCCATTCAAAACTCCTGTGTCTTCATTTCAAAGGACAGGAGTAGGCTTTATGCCCCAAGGCAAAAAGGAATTGTGGGGTATTGACTATAATCAGAAAAGTTTTAAAAATACAGTTCAGTTAATTTCTAAGAAACCTTACAGGGACAAGACCTTGCAGTTAGAGAGAGTGGAGTTTTATACATGTAAAACTGCTAGGATCGTCTTTGGAGAGTTGGAACTCCTCTTTTATTACCTCGTGGATTTTCCACTTCCACAGGTGAGCTTGATTTCCCAACCCCCTACGGGTACTTATAAAACAGTGTTTATGTTTAGAATGGGTTGGAAAATTGCTGTTTTAATCACTAGAATAAATAGACAGTGTGTGATCTTTGACCCAGGAGGAAAAGTAATATCAGATTTATTGATTCACACTCCTGGAGTACAATTCGGTATCAGAAACTCAAACTTTTGATTTTTAGGCAAAAGAATTCAGGGATATAGCCGAGTGTTAGTAAAGTCATTACTGCACAGACTATCCCCAAGATCTTCTCTTCTAAACAAGAGAAGGGAATTTTGGGATATGTGATTGCTTACAATTTTTAAATTTTGATTTTACATTTTTAAACATTTTTGATTTTACATTTTAAAGTTATTTTGGTTTTATATTTTTAATCTATTTCGGTTTTACACTTTTAAATTATTTTGGTTTTACATTTTTAAATTCTTTGCATTTTACCTTAGCAATGCACTTCGGGCATACACAGAAAGTGCAGCTAAGTGACAGACTGACTAACTTTTGTCTGACTTTTGTTAATCTTTTTGACAACAACTTTGTTCCCACTGTGATGTGGAAAGGCCTGGATGGCATTTGGAAAGGCCCAAGTTGGGCCCCGAGGACATTCCTTCCTAGGTGCAGATCCAGCAGTAGAGTTCATCCCTACCAGAGACTTTTGTAACCTGGGGATCCAAGAGAAGGACCAGACAACAGTCCAGAGGGACCAGCCAGATGTCCGCAGCCCTCCAGACACTGATGGCAGCAATGCCCCTCCTGACCATGACACCAGAGACAGCAGACACAGTTCCAGTGTTGCAGCTGAAATGGACTGTTTTGGGTGATACGCAATATAAAGACTGTAAATGGACAATGGGCCTGCTTGCTTCTCCCGTGGCCACTTGCCATATGGTGGCCTGGGAAGAGGCTTTGCCCTATGCTTTCTATTGAAGGACTATGCTTTTAAATTAGTGGGTGAAAAACCAACACACTCACCTGCCATTGTTATTGAGACAATGTTACTGGACATGACTTTGCTTATGTGCACCTGTGAATCTAGAATTGTTCTAGGATTGTGAAAAGTGCAATAGAGAATTGTGATAAGCTAGAATTGTTCTAGAATTGTGAAAAGTGCAATTGAGAATTGTGATAAACTAGAATTGTTCTAGGATTGTGACAAGTGCAATTGAGAATTGTGATAAGCTAGAATTGTTCTAGGATTGTGACAAGTGCAACAGAAAATTGTAAGAAACTAGAATTGGTCTAGAACTGTGATAAATGTAACTAGAATTGTGACAACCTACCTACTGATATTTGTTAACTAGAATTGTGATGTTTTACCTTGTTGACTTCCCATCTCAGTGTTGACATCCTACCTCATTGGCATCCAATCTCTTTGGCCTATTATCTCGAGTATGACTTTGATGAATGGGTTGAACATTTGGGCCACTGTTGAGCCTGGTTCTCATTGTCATACTTCTGTTTACTGATCTGCTGCTTTGTACCTCCTTGGGCATAACACTCTGTCATCTCATGGACCAAGTGAACTATAGCTGGTGCTAAAAGTTTAGCTTGGTGAGATGTGCGGTTCCCGCAAAACAAGAGAAAGGGAATTGTAAGGGCCCTTTAAATGGGCGGACACAGTGCATCGGGATTGAGGCCCAGAAGTAATTTCTGTGGATATTAGGACTGCCCTTGGGCGGGATCCTGGCCATATTGAGATAGTTTTGTAATGGGTGACTCTCTCGCTGATTGGCTGTGTGTGTGACCTCACAAGCCCTATATAAGCCCACTGCAGGCAGCAACTGCCCTCTTTAACCTCCTGCTGTTCACCCTGGCTCCTAGCCTGGGTGGCCAAGCCAAGATGGGTAGCCGAAAGAGGTAAGGATTTTGGTAGTGAACACGTGGGTCTTCTGACCAGGTGTTCACCAGGGAACCAACAAGTCAGGGCATCAGTTAGGGCATTATGTGAGTAGGTATAATAAAGGCTTTTAAGATTACACGTGGCTGTTCTTGAGTGCGCTACCGGTTATTAAACTATAGATTCAAGAGATTGTGGCCAGAGACCTTAGAAGGCCTCAGAGGAGGCGAGCCGGGTAGAGCTCACACTGCAAAGGACAGTGGTCAAAGGTACTCTGGTGGGTCTAGGACAGACTAGTAATTGTAACTGCCAGGAGAGCACGTTACAATGGGGGAAGGATGATCTGCTTATTTGGAAAAAGTCTCATTGCACAAAGAGTTTATTTTCTGGTGCAACTGACAGGCCCCTGTATTGTAGTTGAGTTGTCTCTCAAGGACATACTGAGAGTCCAGCTAAGGGTGTAAATAACAAACTATTTGATTTAAGTGAGGAAGGGAACTTCATCCTTAACTTGTTCAAGGCCTCCTGCATACATTAGGTTTAGTGTTTCTGGAAAATATGGAAATTCCAGAAGAAAAGTTAAGATTATTTCTGGGCAACTAGTTTAATTATAGTGTAGAATTCAGAGAGAGGAACAGGAAATTAAGTTTGGAAAAGCAGAGTGCTGCTAAATTGGGAAGAGACCTAAACTCATCCCAGGAGGCATTAAGAAATTACTCTAGGTTTTTTGAGCAGAGGAGTGACAGAGGATCAGAGGTTTATGTCATTGATGTAGACTTGGGCACAGTTGTGGGAAAGATGAGGAAGGAGTTAAGGCATGAAGATCTATGAGGTGATTAAGATGGTTCAGGTGGGTAGTAATGATATCCTATCTCAGGATGATGGAGTATTTAATCAACAACAAATTCTATATTTATTTAACATCATCCATTCTATCTAAAGGTATAAAATCAATTAAATGAGTGAGAGTCAAAAGTTAATTAATAACATAAAGTTGCTTTATAACATCAAAGTGCATTATATGGATCTCTTATAAGCTTCTTCATAATTCCTATTTTATTTTACATGAAACAGGAACACTTTTATTTGGTCATGACATTCAGAAGGATTCTTTGGGAATATTTTCATAGGCATGCTTAAGTAGACTTTTGGAGAGAAGGTCTTTCAAGCTACTGATCCAGAAATTTCTATTTTGTTGTCTTTTCTCAGTGAAAATTTCCCAGGTCATGAGATTACTGCTTGTTCTATTACCTTAGACACAAAATTCCTGCTTATTTGAACCACCATCCCTACAACAATTTCTATTTAACTCTCTGATACAATGTAAAGCATATTATATGCTCTTAGAATGCAATGAACCATTTTTATTTTATTTGCATTGTTTTTAGTTTGTTTTCATTTCTTTTTCATTTTTTCCCTCATCAAGATCACTTTTTTGTTTATTAATCAAAAGTTCCATAATTTTAGTTTTAGTAATACAAAACATCAAAAAAAAAGTATTGTTGTATACTAAATCTACAAAGTAAAAAAATCATGACTGTGAGCAAATCATTTATTCTCTCTGAAACTCACTTTCCTTATCTGTAACATGAAGATAATAACATATGTACCTCACAGCATGTTTTAAGAAAAGCACTTTTCATTATGTAAATGTAAGCTATGTTAGCACCAACACCTGCACTTAAAATGAATAACAATCATAATTAGGCCATTTTCCTTTCCTTGTTCTAGAGTTGAGACAAGTAAAGTTATATAATGAGTCCTATCTTATTTTGGCTTTCCTTTTGAACAAAACCATGTTTGAAGGTAAATGAGATTTATCACTATTTGTTATAGATATATAGCTATATGTAAAAATGTATATTCATTTTATATATATATATATATATATATATATATATATATATATATATATATATATATATCACATAATATATCATGCATATATCACAATATATGTATTTGGTATTTCACAACTGACCATTTCACCTTATTAAACACCAAATGTTTCCAATTTTGATTATACCATTTTCTTGTTTTGAATATATTATTAATCCCATTTTTTTTCTTTTCCTCCCTTATTCTTAATTATGAGGCAAGGCACTTCCCATAGAATTGGACATATGTGTTTTGGTTTCATGGAAAGGTATACTTGTGTTCACCTGCTAAAATGGCATGTTGAACTAGCTCCTAATTACTCCCCCCGTCCCTGTAGGGGAAACTATTCCAAAGATGACTGCCGACTGAATCAACAAGAGTTGCTGATTCTGTGGGCCATCAGAATTGAGAGGGACTCCAGTCTCTTTTTGAGGTTACCTTGAAATTAAAACACATACACAAACACACAGACACACACACACACACACACACACACACACACACAACTTTCACTACTTTTAGGTCACAGAACATGTAGTTCTTCCTGACTCAGTTGCCAATTTTCTCTGACAAAGTTCCTCCATTTTTCCCATCGTACTCCCCATCAAAGGTATTAAAGAACCATATGTCCAGCTCCATGGAAATTAATGCCCATCTACTGCTCAGACTCTTCTTGCTTCTATGGTAAACATATATTGGAAACTTCACTCAGGGCTCTTGTTTGCTTTATTTTCTTTAAGTCTTATAATACATGCTGGATTTAAAGTTATAGTAGCAGGGTTCATATCTTAGTCCTGTCACCTAAAACCTGTTTAATCTGGAGGAAATCAATTTACTTCCATGGGTATTTCTTACTTTTTCTCATTTGTAAGATGGGAGATTTGGATGAGATACAGTGTAAGGTCCAACCCAACACTAACTCTATGTATGATCCTATGATTCAAATAGAAGGTTTGAAAATTCTCAAACCCTGCCATAACTGATAGCAAATGACCTTAGAAACCTCACTTTTATAATCTTAAAATCCATAAAGTTCCCACAAATCAAATAAAAAAATTTCCCATCTTTTTTATATGATAGAAATTTCATGTTTTAAAAACCCTTTAAAAATAAAGTAATAACTTTATTTTTATTTTTTCTCTCCTAACTAGATTCCCAGGTCCATTTTCTTCCTACATCTCCTGCCTTTCTTTGCTGCATTGTTTGCCCTTAAATTTTTTTTTTTTTAGTTATATGTTTCATAAATGTATTCTGGTCCCCATGTCTGTAACAATATGTGACTTACTGATTGCTAAGCCCCAGAGTTTCTTGTCAGTCTTGATTTGACTCAATATTGCTGTGGCCTTTCACACAATCAATCATAATGTCCTTATCACTTGACTTCATGGGGTAGCAGTGCTTACCTGGCTTGCATTTGATCTTTCCAATCATTCTTTTTAGCTTGTGTATGGAAGAAACTTCCTAAGATTCATAATATATCACTTATAGTATACGAAGGGCTGTGCAAGTACTTTGGAACACCATGGGGTTCCTAGTTCTGTATAGCATTTTCTGAATCTAGACTCTGCACAGCTCTTAATAATAACAAATGCATTGGGAGTGATATACTGAGGGAAAGATGTTATTTTAAAACAGTCTGTTTCTTTTATAGCTAGTCTTTGTGTCCAAATTATCTGAATTCTTTTTTTCTCTGTTGGAGAGTTAAGCCTATGCTTCAAAATAATCTTGTTTTTGATTTAGAACCAGCCTCTAAACATTGGGCCTTTTTTTCCTAGGCAAAGTTATTGCAAATATAAGTAACTATGTCTGGTTTACTCACAAATTATTTTGAAAATA
Source organism: Sminthopsis crassicaudata (assembly GCF_048593235.1). NCBI lineage: Eukaryota > Metazoa > Chordata > Mammalia > Dasyuromorphia > Dasyuridae > Sminthopsis > Sminthopsis crassicaudata. The sequence continues at coordinate 81,894,350 of NC_133620.1, forward strand.
ACTTGTTCCTTGTTCTTCACCATTTATCTATATTTTTTGTTAGTTTTTAGTATTTGAAACATTAATATATGATCTTTTGGAAACTCTAAAATAACACACTGATGAGTCTTGAGAATGTCATCATTAATTCAAAATATATATTTTTTAATTGAACACAGTGACCTACCTTTTAAAATAATCTAAATTAAACTAATGAATATTGAATGACTTTAAAGCAGACCATTTTGAATATGTCCATACTAGCAGTTGCCTATTTATAAATATTTCAGGGCTTTTATTTACCCAACTCAGTCATAATTAGTGATTCAAAAGTCTCATTAGATTAAAACTTTTTCAGTCCATCCCCAGTTTAATATCAGTTTTGAACTTTTCTTTTTTCTTACCAGCATTACCTGGAGATAACTCGACCCACATTCCATCTTTCCTGATTGCCAAAAGCATAGCCCAAACTCCCATTTCTTGAGATTATAGAATCTTTCTGCTCAACTCACTTTTCAGATTTCTCTTCCTTCTCAACAGCTGTTTTGACTTTACTTGAGTACTGCCTTCTTTTCACTTCACTCCCTTTACAATGTCCCTTTATCTCATTTTCCCCCAATTTTATATTATATTCTCCCATTAATTTATATATATATATATATATATATTTTTTTTTTTTTTGCTTGAGAGTAGAGGAACTCCCTATGTTTGTGGCACTGTACATGACACATAGTAAGTATATGAGAAGTGTTCTGTTTATCTGATCAGGAAGTAAATATTCACTACCCTCAATCATTTTCAATTAATGAAATAGGATACATAGTTGAATCATCTTTTTTTTTTTTTGTTTTGTTTTTGAATTGTTTCAGTAGTGGCCATCTCTTCATAACACCTTCTGTGGTTTTCTCTGCAAAAAACTGTAGTAGTTTGCTGTTTCCTTTTCCTTTTATAGCTCCTTTTAGACATGAAGAAATAAGGCAAACAGGGATGATTTGCCTAGGTTCACACAGTTATTAAGTATCTGAGACCAAATTTGAACTCAGGTCTTTCTGATTCCAGTACCAGTTCTATTCACTGTGCAACCTTGCTGTCTTCCACCTTTTTAATTTTTTTTAATAATAACTTTTTTTTTAATTTTCAAAGTACTTTCAAAGATAGTTTCCAACATTCATCTCAACAAAACTTTGTGTTTCAAATTTTTTTCTCTTTCTTGCCCCCCAATATCCTTCCCTGAACAATAAGTAATCCAATGTATATTAAGCATGTGAAATTCTTCTGTACATATTTCCACAATTATCATGCTGCACAAGAAAAATAAGATAAAAAAGGAAAGTATCACTGATCAATTAGTGAACAAGACTTAGAAAGAGGAATTTGAGGGAAAAAATTAATTGAGCCAAAAATTACATAGAATCTTTTAGGTTTTGTTTTATTCTTGCAACTTCCTAAAACCATTTCTAAGTTAGGAATTTATACTCTCTCTCTCTCTCTCTCTCTCTCTCTCTCTCTCTCTCTCTCTCTCTCTCTCTCTCTTTGTGATGGCTAAGAATTAGAAATTGAAGAGAACCCTATCAATTAGGGAATTGAACAAGTTGTAGTATATGATTGTGATAAAAAAATATCTTGTACTCTAAGAAAATGACGGGGGGGAGATGGTTTCAAACAAAAACTTGGAAGATCTATATGAACTGATATAAAGTGAAGTGAGCAAAACTAGGAAATCATTGTATACAGTAAAGGCAATATTTTAATGATGATCAACTATGAAAAATCTAGCTATTCTTTTCTCTATCTTTTCATTTATCATAGATCTCAAGAAGTATTTGTTTATTGGATATCTAACCATCTTATCTCAAAATTTTATCTCCTTCTATATGTTTTAAGGGCAAAATTCTGCTTGCATATTCATTACAAGTCCTTATTCTAAATTTTACACTTTGGATATATTTGGAATTTTTAGCTGACATCAATGGGAAAAAAAAAAATTTTCCAGGAATAAATAGAAAGATGAATATTTAAAGGACATAATGTACATCAAATATGGTGGTTTTTTCTTTCTTTTTTCTTTCTTTTCCTTTCTCTAAGCTTCTTAATCTTACCACTAAGTCAAAGTGTTTTTAAGGAGTAATATATTTTTTCTATAAGCCTTCCATAATGTAGTAATTCTATTTTATTTTCTAAAAGGTACTGCATGTTGCCATGATTAACGGATTGATTTAACTCTTCTTAGTAATTCAATGATCTAAGACAATTCCAAAAGACTCATGATAGGAAATGATATACACATCCAGAGAAAGAATTGTAATATATGAATGCAGATTGAAGCATCCTATTTTCACCTTTTTTTCTTTTTCTTTTCCTTTTTTTTTTTTTTTTTTTTTTTTTTCTTTTTCTTCTGATTCTTCTTTTACAACATGACTAATGTGGACATATATACTTTTTGTGATTCTACGTGTATACTCTATATCAGATTGCTTGCCATTTTGGGGAGAGGGAAGGAAAGAGGAGATAGGGAAAGCAAAATTTGGAACTCAAAATCTTATAAAAGTAACTACTGAAAACTATCTTTACAAGTTTAAGTAGAAATACAAAAATACTATTAAATGGGGGAAAAATAAAAGATACTGGAAAAATTTGCCTTCTGATTTAGATCATACTTGAGTTACAGAAAAAAAAAAAAATCAACAGAATATTTGCCACTTGCAAAGGCATATAAGAAAGCTGATTTAGCATAAAGCAAGATGACATTTTTCCTTATAGTCAAGGCATGAATTTTGTAGTCATTTCCTTTTGCATACAGTTTCTACAGTGGTGCCAGCTTCTTGTGATACACACAAAGGACAGCTCTCTTTAGCAAGCTCCATTTTCTCTGTATTATTACTTTCTTTTACCTCTATATAGTATTTGTAATGAATAATCATTTCAGCAAGTATCCAGAGAAAAGTGGCAAATAATCAATGTGTGTTATATACTATGTACTTTCATTTTTACCATGCACTGAAGTGACTACCTTCTTTAAGTATTTCATGAAACTCCAGGGCATTTAGGAGCAGTGGATAAACAACTGTGCTTGTAATTAAGAAGACATCTTCATGAATTCAAACCTGACCTCAGACATTTTCTAGCTGTGTGATTCTGGAAAAGTAATTTAATCCTGTTAATCTCATTCATCATCTGTAAAATGATCTGGAAAAGGAAATGGCAAACTATTTTAGTGTCTTTACTGTGAATACTACAAATGGCATCACAAAGAGTAGAATATGACTAAAACCCCAAAACAGATTCTCCTATGTGGTTAACAAAAAAAAAAAAAGTGAATTAATTGTAAAATTCATAATTCTTTAAATATATGCATGTTTAATATCAAAATGGTTCTAGTCTTTGAAAAAACATAAATTGTTAAGTTTTAATCATATATAAAATTATGTATATGCTAAATGGAATTTTAAAAATACATCACTGAAATCAAAGTCCCTATTTTTACAAAATGAAGACCAGAGACCTAAAACTGATTTCTTCTGTCTTTCTCTGATTCTTGAATGATATTTACACATAGATCCAGCCCTACCTCTTTACTAATGACTACCAGTGAAGATAGAGTTAAACTTAAAGATGCACAGGATCAGACACTTTTCTTTCAGTCACCACAAGATAAGTTATTAGCCCTGTTTGGGCCTCTGTGCTAAGAGGACAAGATCAGTAAATATATCCCAACTACAATTGCAACCTAGAATTCATAGTCTCACCTTTTTTCCCTTATAAATATACAGACTCAATTCACTTGCAAAAACACATTTAATATGATTTTGCTAAATAACATATAACTAAAAACATCTTAGGTCTAATCAGCCTAACTGTCAGGAGGTATTGAACATAATTGTGGAATATTTGTTATATTTATTTTCTAGTACTGGACAGACCTCCAGATGCAATACATAAAAATATAGTCCAACAATGCAAAAAACAAACAAACAAACAAATAGGAATATTGGAGTCTGAAGTTTGGGTCAGCATTGCCACCTTAAGCAACACTTTTGTGCTTCTGGATGTAACATTATACCCTACAGCTTTCCTGTCAGCAAAATGATGATATTCATTTGACTTGTGAGAATGATGTGAGGATTAATTAGATAATGTTTATAAAATGCTTTGGAGATGAAAAGTGCTAAGTATTATTATTATGCTTATTATTTCAATTCTGACTCATCTCTGTTCCTAAAGGACTTAATCTAGTATTTGGATAGCAATCAACATTTCCATTCATCAAGGCTCTGAAAATAGCTTCACAACCTTACTTAGCAAGGCTACATCTGAAATAGTGTCCTTTTGAGGTTGTCTCTTGTTGAAGGAGCAGACAGCCATTTACCACATTAAACTCAATTTAATGTTGTCATATTTATTCAAATAGGCCTCAAGTAGCATAAGCTCTTGCCCCAGCAATTGATATTTTAGAGAATTTTGAATACTGATTTGACAAAATGTATATATTATAGAGCCAAGCTTCTTAAACTTTGGGTTGTGACCCCCATTTGGGACCATGTAACTAGTATGTAAATTTGCTTTTGTCTTTAGTAAATGGTAAAAGTATATGTATACCAAAAACTGTTGTAATATAAATTTCTTTATGATTTATAATCTGAAAATGTTTGATTCATAGATCTGTTTTATATACCTATAAATGCAGGATCAAGTAAAATTTCTCTGTTGAAAAAGGGTCTTAATTTGGAAACACTTTAAGAAGCCCTGCTATAGAGGCAACTTGAAATGCACAAATCTAGATTTATCGAAATAAACCTAAATTCAAATTCCTCCTATGACATTTGCTAGTTGTATTAGATTGAGCAAGTCTTTGTGTCTTAGGAAATGTCCTAGGACACTTATTAGAATACAATATATGCCATATGTATAATATGTATATATAATAAAAAATATAATTTAGAAAATGCAATAATTATATGACATGATTTAGTAATGATTATACTATGCCATATATATCAGTTATATACTATTCCATATATGTTTAAGTATATGCATATATTTTCTCCCATAAATAAGTATATGTAACATCTATTATATCATATTTGTAAACTATACAAAACCATGTTATATATGTGTTCACATGGTATGCATGTATCATAATGTGCATTTGTATTATTGTGTCATATGCATTACATGTGTATATTCACACATAATAATGACTTTGTGGAGAAACTTCCATGCCAGAAGTTCCCTATACTGATAAAATCAATATTCAAATTGATTCAATAAATTCTCATTTCAATTCAACTTATATTTGAATAGTACAACTTATGTCACTTAAAGTCTTCCTGCCTCAATTTCTTCATCTGTAAAATGGAATAATAGCATCTACTTCTTCAGAACACACAAGATTTAAGGAGAATAATCAATAATGCTGATGGTTACACTACTACTGCTGCTGCTGCTGCTACTACTATATTACTGCTGATATGACTGCTGGCACATCAAATAATGAATGGAGACATCACAACCTTTTATCTATTAAGAACTTTTTAAAAACAAAATTCTCCAGCTGAGAACTCATTCCAGTCCTGATCCTGTGAACAATTTTTCTCTTTCTGATTTGGCAAGACATATCTTCTAGGATTGTCTACAACTTACTTGTAGAAATATAAAATATTAAGATGGCTTTTGACTAGTCTAAAACTTACTGGAAGGACTTTGACATAGAAATAATTGAGTGTATCAGAGTCATTTAAAATCATAATGAATGCTGAGGAATGGAAAAATGGAAAGGCAGAAAGTTCCTGACATGGCCAGAGAGGAGAATTCCTGGAAAATATCTTTCTGGAATGCAAGTTCCTAGTTTGAAGAGTAGGGGTATCCTAGGCAACCAAATCTCAAAATCTTTCCTACTAGAAGTGATATATTTTGGGGGGAGAGTTGCCAGGCTTGGGAGTTACCTGATGAGAAATTTCAAATTTAAAAGTCCTGAAATTTTTCTAACCAGAGAAGTGTTATTCACTAAACCATGTTCCAGCAAAAGCCAGCTTCTGTGCCTGAGAAGGGACAAAATTAATCGAACAGGTTGCCTCGGGAGTAATTGCAGGTTCAGGGATCTGGTCTTTCTAGAAAAGGCAATTTCCCTTGAGTAATAAGTTGCTTTAGAATGAGAACAAGTTTTGAGAGGAATTCCTGGAAGCTAAAATAAAAGTCATGCTAAGGAGGAGTAAGGAACCTGGAATTTGGACCCTCCAAATGTTATAAACTATTCAGATAAGGTCAATTTAATGGGAAGAAGGGATTGTCTAACTAGCAGTTGCAAAGCAATCATTATAATGTAAATCAAACATGATAAAAGCAGTCTATAGGGTCAGAGTGACACTCCAGTGAGAAAAATGTGGATTATAATCCTTCCTCTGCTAACCAGGGCAAGTCACTTAAATGCTCTGCCTTACTTAGGGAAGTCCTTAGGATTGGAGTTAGCAAATGTTTTCTGTAAATGGTAAATGTTTTCAGTAAATAGTTTAAGTTCTGAGGCCCAAAGGCACATTGAGGATATTATGTTAGTACTTATGTAATAAAAAAGAAAACAAATTTCATATATATTTTATTGAAAAAATTAAAAATATAATAATAAAGAATAATTTTCCATAATAGAGTTCTAATAAGAAGAATGAAATTCTTATTTTAGGAACATGTTCTTTAATTGGGGTTCAAAATTAATGTTTCCTATCTGTAATGACTGTTTTTGTACCTTGGATACTAAGTCAGGATAAGCAAAAGTCTTTATTCTTGGTCTTTTTGGGGTCACCATCAGGGGAATAGATATAGGAATCTCCACACCTCCTTTCTCTCCACTGCCAAAGAATGATCCCCCTTGTCTTATTCCACCCTCTGAAACCTTTCACAATTCTCAGACTACCCACAGATCAAGCCAGCACAGAATAATTGGACAGGGTCATCCTCCAAGCATATGTTAATAGAATATTGTCCAATTGGTAATTAGCTTTAGGTGCTCTTTATCTAAGTGCATCTGCTCAGTTCCAGCCCTTTATACCTATCCTTGAAATCAATTGCAAATGTTCATTTGTTAATACTAAATTGTAATGATTTTATGTATTCCAGCTTTGAAAGTGTCTTTCTACAAAGTTAGATACTGCCAAGTACTGGTATCAGTCCTTGAGCATATGATTTTGATTGAATATATTTATTGCTTGGAAGTCATTTATAGAATTCGATTAGATTTTTCTCTTGATATTTACCTTTTAGCATGTCATTATATTCCAGATTAATCACTTTCAATTGAAAGTTAGGTGGAAGCTCTTTGATTGTATAATTAAATAGGTTTTGAAATATTTGTGAAAATTTCTTTCGCAATTATATGAAGGTTAGAAAAAGGCTGCTGTAACTATAGTTTGAGCTTAGAAAATATTTGTACCACAAATTTGTATGAGAATGGAGATCTAATTTTAGCTTTTGATAGCATAATATATAAAGCATCTTGCATTAATTGTGATTCTCATCAAAATAACTTTACTACAGCAAAGCTTACAACATATTGATGCTATTTTACTTTGCAATTTTAGTTTATTTTATTAAAAAAATTAATTAAATTTAATAAATTTCTATTTTAGTTTGAATTCATGAAAAAAGCATTTTAAAGTTTGTAGTTCCAAAACCCTTCAATGTTCAATAATAATTTGTTTAGATAATAGATAGTGGTTGAATATGTTTCATCTAATTCAAAAAAATTCAGTCTCAACTTTAAACTCATAAAATCATAATAATCTCAGCTCTTCTTGTTTCCACATGATGTGTATACACTGGTAATAAAAAGTTAAATATCAGCATATAGTAATAAAAGTGGCATTGTAGAGAGTTAAGTTACAACGGCATCACTGATTTGTAGGGCAATGAACAACTATGCAAAGCAATGAATGTGTTTCTGTCACAAATACTCTTTTATTTATTTTTTTTTAATGTGAAGGAATTTGTAGACAATATACAAATGAATTAATATGGCTGTGTTTCCCTAAACTGTATTTGAATGTATGGGATCCATTCCTCAGCTGTGGAGATCAGTGACTGGAACAGTAGCGAACTGATCTCCATCAATGAGTTTGAGGCTCATCTTACATAAAAATGTAAAAAAGCATTCTTAGCTTAACGGTTATGAATCAGGTAATGGGGATCATTTCATCCTTTGTAAATCCCTGTTCTAGGACATAGCTACTACACCCTGACTAGGTTATGATTTTCATTGTTCTTACTCCAAGGAGGGAATTCTCATACCAAGAGTTTCCTATGATGATGAAATAAAAGACCTTTTGTGTGTTGCATATTACATAAAACAATAGAGATTTTTAAAATGAATAACGAAATGTAGGTGAAAAAAAATTACTTTTTGTTTGGAAAGTAAGGGAAAAGAGAAAATCAGGAGAGGCTTCCTGGAAGAGGTAGTATTTGGACTAGATATCTGGAGATGGGTAGGATTATAATAAGTAGATATTAAGGGAATTGGGAGTGTGAGAAGGCATTCCAGGAATGGTTAAAAAAGTCATGTAAGTCCCAGGGTGCATAAGAATAGAGAATGGAAGTGTATTTCAAAGTAAATCATGAACAAAGTTGGGCAGGAAAGTTCAAAATATATTCTTTTGTCATTCTCAAGAATATACAAAAACTTTACTTCAGTACCCACAGATGAATTAAAACTCTAGATTCTTTAACTTCATATTATCTTTGATAGTATACAAACCACAACTTCAAATTTCAAATAGATATAGTCTAAACTTGTATTTGAATTTCCAATTCCTTGATAGGTACAATGGAGTATATAGGTATAATCTTTGATATCAGCTCAATTCAACATTACGCAAATATATATCCTCATTTCAAAAGGTATTAGAGATCTTAGTCTCTTGAAAGTAGATCACACCATCATAAATATGTAAAAGAAGTAACATTTGTTCTTTAAACAGATACATTTGCTCTAGTTCCATCCTGTTCTATTCCAGCTTAATTTAGTGAAGATTATAATATACTATTAATATATTTCAGCTTGTATTAATATACTTTTCTTTGACCATATGGGTAAAGTAAATATAGACCCTCTTTTTTTTACTAAGGCAGTATCTATTAATAGGATCTATGACTATAATGACATGTAAAAGAAGATATCAGACATTATTTCTGCTTTATATATTAAGTGAACATTTTATGGATATTGATGGTTAAATTCCCAAATAAAAAGCAAGCGTGATTAGCATTTGAAATTTTAAGAAGAAAAAAAAAATTACTTTCATGTCACTGAATTAGTGACCCAATACAATATGTGCAAAGACAAATTTTGAGTACCACAAAACAAGATATTCTCTATCTCAGATATATCAATACCCTTATAAATATAGTTAATTGGAAATTAAAATTGCATTTGGAAATAATTTCATTAAGTCGATCAAAAAGTTGTTCATGCACAGGCAATGAAGGCTCTTCTTTAGTTCTAGTGAAATAACATCATTTCCAGAAAGCCATGGGAGGTAAGGGGGAAGTATTCCAAATTGAAGCATGTCAATACAACTTTTAAAAGTCCTAGTTCAGAGCTTTAGAGAATGAAAATCTCAAGTAGATCAAGAAGCAGTCCTAACCATTAGGTCCTGAATATTGCTTTTAAGTTTAGTTCATCTTAGTTTATATTTAAAGTAACTTATTTATTTCCTCTTCAATTTCATAAGTTTCAAAATGTAAGTAATAGAAGTGTCAGAAGATTTATGAGAGGCAAAAAGAAAATTGGGATATGTCCATTTTTTTTCAAGTGGATGAAGAATAAGCCACTAAGAAATAGCATGTGAATTGACAGCACATAGTTCACCAAATGTGCTATGTTTATAAAACATTTATTCAAAATTTAATTACTACTATTGAGCTGCATCTGTATGAATCTATCAATAATGGATCCAGAAAAACAATTCTGGATTGTTAACTAGAAAACTCTCCAGATTGTTTGGGAAAGGATGGAAGGGCAGGGTATAGTTCATCTTTATACTTCAATTTCTGAGCAAGTATCACCTCTTGGCACTTCTATCTGTAGCATCATATTTCTGGAGTCTAAAATTCAACCTCTTTACCTTCTATCCAACTATTTAATCCCACGTCTTTCTCTAATGATGGGCAAATAAAAATTTTAGAATAATTCTTTTGTTGAAGGCCATATTAACTCAGTGCGCACTCTCCCAAAATGCAACTCCTTGGAGATTTTTCCAATGTGACTGGATAATTATGACCCTCATAAAACAATTTTGATGGAGAGGATGTGAATCAGAGACAGTGCTTGTCTATGTTATTGCAGTGGAAATCTATGGATAGACAAAATGAGAGGTTTGTAAGCCAGAAACTCTGATACACCGATCCTTTTTTTCTTAAATATGCATTAAACACAGTAGATGAAAGACAATATTTAATGTGTCTGACAGAATACAAAATTGCACCATAATGGTATCAACTTTAGCTATTATAGCTGGACTGAAAAATGAATTATTGTCTATAGTAGTGATATACAAAAGCATTCTTAACAGCATGTTTCTTTGCCATTTCAAAGGACTGGAAACAAAATGGAAGTACTCTCTCTCTTTTTCTGTCTGTAAATAGATAGCCTAACAAATCATGATAGGAATATAATGGAATATAATTGCATTATAAGAAATGATGGCTTCTGAGAACCCTGAAAAAAATGTTCATGAACTGATACAGAGTAATGAGCAGAATTAGGAGAATAATTATACAGTGACTGCAATAATATCAGAGAATAAAACTGAAAGCCTTAGGAATGATCAATGGATGGTTACAGAAAAATAATGGTTTAGCATATTTTTTTACCTTTTGTCAAGAGGTGATAGAATAGATATAGAACAAGACATATGTTCTCAGATGTGACCAATGGTGAATTTGTTCTTCATAGCTATATTTGTTAAAAGTGAAGGTTTTGATGAGGAATGGGTAAGAACTATTGGGGTAGAATGCATGTTTTGATGGTACTACAAAAAAAAAAAAGAAAAACAAAATTAAAGGTTGTCAAGGAATATTTTAACATACACAGAAGAAAATGAGGAAGTTCAGAAGACAAGTAAGGCAGTTTTATTATTCTCATATCAAATATAATACACACTTTGAAAAAGCTATATATTCCATTTCATATCCATACCTACTTTCATTTTTATGTATTCATCTGTGTTGCTGTTTGATAAATTCATAATAAAAAGATAATTGGATAAAATAAAGATATCTTTGAAGCTGAATGGTGTCATATGCTGCCAAATTATCCTATCATCAGGTAATTGGAAATTGGAGCACTACAACATATTGGTTATGGGAGCAGAGATTTAGACTTAAAAGGGAATTTAGAAATCATCTGGTCCAACCTCTTCATTTTAGCATTGATGAAATTGAGTCTTAAAGACTCAGTTAACTTGTCCAAGATTATATAATTGGAGAGAGCAGATTTGGGATTCAGCTCCAGATCCTTTGCCCTGACACTAAATTCAATGTATTACATTGCTTCTGTCAAAATTAATTATCTGAAATAAAAAGGAAACTGAGGACAAAGTATTTGCATATCTAATCAGGTCACCTGATTCTTGAGAGGTCAGAGACTAGGTGCAATTTACAGAACTGATTTTTATAACAGAAAAAAAGGAATTAAAAAAATACAATTTTTTTTTTTAAAAACATAATTCAATTGGACAAAGCAAATCATCTGCCTAGTTAGCTTCTTTCAGTATTTCTTAATTCCACCCAGAAGTCTTTTCCTTGAAGGTGGTGCCTCTTGTAATTATAAAATATATTAGGAAAGAGGGACTTGTGTTCAGTAGTAGTAATCTTCTTTAGAAGATTCCATTACTAAATAACTAAGAAAAAAGAAAGAGAACATTTCCATTAAAACTGGAAAGAGGAACTTAACCTCTGACTAACCTTTCTTCAGCTGCCCCCCCCAAAAAAAAAGCAAGAATAAGCCTTTTTTTTTTTTTTAATGTAATCATGATTATTTGATTCTTCCAAATTATCTTCTATAAAGTGATAAAATCTCATCACTCTTTCACTAAATCTATAAGTATCCTAGACTTAAGAAACTACCTATATTAGTCTCGCTTAGCTGTTTAGGGCTAGCTTTTCTTAAAAAAGAGAGTTTAATCCTATAATCAAACTAAAAATAAATGAATGTAATCCATAATAGCTGATTTTTTTTTGACATTTCCATATCAATATTAACAATCAATAATGCTATATAATTTTAAATTATATAATGTCACCATGGAAACTGATTCTATGGGAAATAGATGCAAACAAGCAAATATACTGCAACATAACCAATGATGACTTGAATACAAAAGTGGAATAAAATATACTATATAGAATATATATGATCAGAAAATTATGAGAAAATTAAGTCATTTCAAAGCATGGGATAAAAGAACAATAGGCTGGCTATTACAATGGGATTCATAAAATAATACAAGATAAAGAAGATGTACTTTGACATATTAGGCAGATTTCCTACTTAGATTTCTCTACTTATACTTATGGGAGGAAAGAAATTAGAAACAGAGAATAAGGGTGGAGGGAAGTATAGATAAGCAGAGATCTTACCCCCAGAGGGTTAAGCATGAGATAACAGATATACTGAATTGTTTACATTTATAATGGACATGAAAAAAGATAAGAGATTCTGGACATTTTTTTTCCCTTTTTTCTTTCTTTTTCAATGAGCATTTATTTTCTCTTTTTTTTCTTCTTTTTCTCTCCCTTAAAAAACAAAACCCCAAAACAAACAATATAAAATCCTTATAACAAATTTGCACCATCAAACTTCAAAACTGACCATGTCCAAAAAGGTTTCTCATTTTGTATCTTGATGAGTTTCTCTCTCAGTCAGGAGGTAAGTAGTGTGCATTACCATCATCTCTGATATCATTGAACTTATCAGAAGTCTTAAGTCTTTCAAAGTCATTTGTCTTTATAGTGTTGTTATTGTATAAATTATTCTCCTGGTTTTACTCACCTAATTCTGCTTCAATATATACACAAACCCTTCCAGCTTTTTCTGAAATATTGCCTTTTGACATTTGTTTATATCACAATAATATGACATTGGAACCATTTAGCATAATTTATTTTGTCATTACCAACTGATGAACATTGTCTTAATTTCCAGTTTTTGTCATAAAAAAAGCATGCTATCAAAAGAATCTTTGTACATATGGATCCTTTTCCGCTTTCTTTGAGTGTTTTATATATAGGTTTAGACATGACATTACTGAATCAAAGGATATGAACATGTAATCTTGAGTTCAAGTCTGGATCTTTTTGGTGGAGAAAACAATTATGTTCCATGATTGTGTGAGAGCCACTGTGTGTTTATGATTTAGAATCTCAGAGATGTTTTAATTTATATTTTCCTAATTAATAGTTATTTGGATTATTTTCCCAAAGATTCTTTTAAATAATTACTTTTACCAAATTTGCCAGTAATATTTCTCTGTTTTATACAGTTATATGCTAGATAAAATTTCTATGACAAATGGTCAATTTAGATAATGTAGAGAAAGCACTCTCCAAACTCTGAAAGTTGATGTGTTTGGACTGTTATATATAAAAACTAACTTGGGGCAAGGATGATATTCATTGAAAGAGATACTTATAGAGTTGAGTTTTCATAGATTAAGCTTGGTGAAAAGTTGAGATAACCATTGGACATATGATCCAAATCAGATGTACTGTCTTCAATTTTATATATTTGTGCATGTATATGTGTAAGTATACACCTTTATAGATGATAAAAATATAAATGTGTAATTGTATGTTTAAGTATGTATTTCCAATAGTAACTAACATTTATATAGTGCTTTGGAAGGAAATGGCAAACCATTACAGTATCTTTGCCGAGAAAACTCCAAATGGAGTCATGGACACAATTCAAATGATAGTGACAGCCATATAGAGGTTACTATATGCTAGGCACTATGCTAAGCACTTTAAAAATACTATTTCATTTGGTTCTCATAAGTATTTTATGGTATAGTTGCTGTTATGACCTTCATTTCACAGATATGGAAACTGAGGCAAACCAAGATTAAGTGACTTACCTAGGTTCAAGGAGCATTCATAAAATGAATGTTCGAGAATGGATTTGAATTCAATCTTCTTGACTTCAGGCCCAATAAACTATCTACTGTGCCACCTAATTGCTTATAGGTAGAAAAACCTAATTTTAGTTCCCTGGTGATTAATTAGAGACACAACTGCCCGTATTATCCATGTGCTGTCTCAAGCCAAAAAAATTTTAAACCTGAATTATTCCACTAATCATATGTGTAGAGATATTATTATTTCTCATATCATGAGTCTGTTCTTGACCAACAAATGGATCAAATATCAGCTTTTATATTTTGACACTCTCTTTATATCTATTTGAAGGGGGATATGTCATGTAAGAAAGCACATGCAGCAAGTTAGGGAATTTCATAGAGCTTTCAACAGTATCCCCTGAAAAATAGTCAGACTCTCATCATCACATTACTATACAGTGTTAAACTACTTGACAATCTCTTGGATGCCTGTTAGCAAACTGATTAGTATTGCAGGACTTTATCTGGATCAATTGTACAGTTCATTATAAAGCTCTTAGAGAATGATGACCTTGGCAGGAATTTTTGAGAAAATAGCACTTCAGCCCCCTGACTAGGAAGTCTTAGCTATCAATAAAAGCTTGAAAATTGGTTAGGTTAAAAAAAAAAATAACTACCTCATAGAATCACAGAGTTGGAAAAGACTTTATCTATCATCTAGCCCAATCAACACCCCAAAAGAATACTTTCAACAAGTTCTCATCAAGTGAATATTCATTCTTTGCTTGAAAACTTCCAAAATGGGAAAATAAACTACCACCCAAGACCATCCATTCTACTTTGGGTCCCTATGAGGTAAGTAGGTGATAAGTTGTTCTAATTTTCATGTGATAAAATGGATGTGAAAAAAATTAATAATAATAAGGAATTTAAGACTAGAGAGGTTTCATGATTAGAGATAGGGTGGGACAGATAAGTCTCATATAAGTTCTTTTTCACTATATTAAAGCTTTCTTGATATCTAACTTTGTGGTCTTCAAGCCACAAAAGATGTGACTAAAATTTGTTTATATATAAAATGGACAAGTTGATCAATGGCAGAGATAAATCATAAGAGCACTAAAGAAAAACTCAGATACTTCCCTCTAGTATTTTATAATAAAATAATAAATTAATAATTTTTCTATTCCTCTCCTTTCCTCTCCTCCAATACAAAGTAAGACATATCTAAGGATCTTAAAAATTTGTTGAATTATATGATTACTTTTAAAGCCATTTGCTGGCAATACATTAAAGTAACCCAGTTCACCCAAACTATGATAGTTAAAAAATGACTTGGAGGCAATTTTTGATCCCTATCTGATAGAAACAAATTTCCCTCTTATACATTTATTCCAAATCTTGATTGGATAATTGGAAGAATAAATAGTTGAAAATGAAGAATGTCACAGAGAGAAAGCAGGATTATTCAAATTTTATTTCTATTTTCTCTACTTGAGAAAATAATATTTGCATTTTAAAGAACAAAGAAAATGATTAATAAGCAACTGTCTATGATACCTACCTAAGTTAAATAAGCAGACTATGAGAGGACCCATGTGATGCAATGGAAAGGCTGTTAACTTTGGAGTTGAAAGATCCAAATCAAGAATTTGACCTTCCCCTTCCTCACCCTTATCTCTTACTACCTGATCTTGGAAAAGTCATATAACTTCTTTGATCCTCATCTAGTACTCATGAAGTTCAGGACTTGTACCCAAGTATAAAACTTTAGATTTATCTATATTTATGTTTATCTTTATCTTTATCTACAGATTATCTCTATCATCTAACTAGATTCAGCCCAATGTTCCAATTTGTCAAGATAATTCTGGAACTTATCATCTGGTGAGTTATTTATCATTCCTAGTGTTTTGCCATTTAAATATTGGTGAACATGCCTTCTATGCCTTTATCAAAGTTATTGATAAAAATCTTCAACAGAATTTGGATAAGCACTATTCTTTCTCTAGGACTGGGGCAAATAGGTGGTACAGTGGACAGACTGTCTGGCTTGGAGTCAAGAAGACTCATATTGATGAGTTCAAATTTGGCCTCAGACACTTTACCAGCTGTGTGAGCTTGGTCAAGTCATTTAACCCTGCTTGCCTCAGTTCTTTATCTGTAAAAATGAACTAGAGAAAAAACGGGCAAACCGTTCCAGTATCTTTGCCAAGAAAAATTCCTAAAAGGAATATATGACTAAAAGGAATGAATAACCACCTGGGTGATTTTGAGGCAAAATAGGAAAAAAGAATCTTTTCATATGTAATGAATTTTTGTATTAGTAGACTTTCTTTGAGCAGATACAGTTTTCTAAATATATATATATATATATATATATATATATATATATATATATATATATATATATGAAAGAACTGAAATAATACTGGACACAGTTCCCAAACCCTCAATTTAATATATTTTCCCCATTATCATGCAAGTTTCTTCAGGGTAACAACTGCCTCACTTTTACGTTTGTATACCCCAGTGTCCAACAAAGTTCCAATCTACCAAGTAATTTAAGGACTAACTTTAGATCACAAACAACCCTCTGAGCTGGAGAATACACAAACAAAGAATGACACAATTACAAATACTGATGGTTAAGATAAGGACTTAATCTGACCATCCCTACTGGTTTTTATGCTTAATCTCTTTTTTGTACTTCTAAATTTTTGAAGAAGCTATCTACTCTAGGAGTCCCATTTCTACTCAGTCCTCTCAGTGCAATGCAGCTTCTTCTGACCCTATAAATTCAGCTAAAACTACTTTTTCCGTCACCAGTGGTCTTTTAATTTCCAGATGTAATGGTCATTTCTCAGTGTTCATCCTTTTTGTTTTTTGTAACCTAAGATCATTTAGTGACCATTCTCTGTTCCTAGATATTCTCTTCTCTCCAGATTTACATGACACTTCTTTCTTTCTGTTTCTTTTTCTGCCTTTCTGATTGTTCCCTCTCAGTCTTCTGGGCTGTACCTTCAAGCTTAGTAATTGTGGGTATCTCCCAAAACGGTGTCCTGGGACTTCATTTCTTTTTCCTCTGTACTAGTTAATTTTGTATTTCTCCATCCTCACTTCCATCTCTTAGAATGGTGGCTAGCATAGTGCCCTGCAGGCTTTTAATAAATTGATAGATTGATTTATAAATTTGTTAAATTGATTGATTGGTTGATTCAGTTGTGTTTTGAAGGAAGAGAGGTTTTCTATGAAGTAGAAGTGAAGAGAGAATGCATTCTGAGTACAGGTGACAGTGCAATGACACACAAAGAAAAGATATATTGCTGTATGGAAAGAAGAGAGAAAAAATCAATTTGGTTGGTTTTTGTGAGAAATAACTCCATTGGACTCAGGAGTGAAGTTAAAGATCCATTTTTTACACAACTGCAGGAGTAAATGTCCTAGAGAACAGTCACACTTGGAATAAATAGACATGTCTTTTTGTACCCTGTCATCTGAAATGCAAGTCCCTCCCCCATTCCTCATTAACTGAATATTACAGAGGTTATTGCCTACCTGGAGTGCCTAATCTCCCATGTGAGCCTCCACCCTGAATTACATCACTACATCTTGGGAGGGGGGAAAATGACACAAATACAAAAAAGATAGTCTTTGTTTCTAAATAGTTTATTATTTAATTATAGAAACAACATGAAAATAATTATGTTTATACATTACGTAAACATAATAATTAGGCTAGCATCAAGTGGAGATAAACAACAAAAGAAAGACACAGACACTAGTATTTAGAGAGATCAGGAAAGTCTGAAGGTAAGACTATTGGAAATTATGCTGACCCAGTGACTCAGGCCCATTTGCCAATCTAGTTTGGTTGCAGGTCAATCTTCAGCTTTATATTACCTTCTCTTTGTCACATACTAAGTCACTTTTTACCTGTTTGTACCTGATAAACGTCATACATGGACAATTAGGGAGAAACTGAGGTGCAATGACCCATCCCCTTTTGCTGATCTGGGACCTATCTTTATCCCATTGTCTTTATCCCATTATGAAAGTTATCAAGAAAAGCTCACCTCATCTTGAAATCCTTACTGATGTGCAATGTTCAAACATCTAAGTATTACTACCTTGCTATACCTTTAATGAACATCCTTTATTCTCTTTGTGCTGATTGTTGCCTCCTTGGGTTGAAGCCCAAACAATTTTCCTTTTAGCAACATTTTATCAGGAGCTTGAAGAAAACAATGAAAGTCAGGAGAGAGAGAGATGAGAAGAGAAAGTATTCCAGCAGTGGAGGATAGTCAGTGGAACTGCCTAGAGCCTAGAGAGGGAAACAAAAAGCAAGGCGGCAAGTATTATTAATCTGCAGACTGGGGTGAGGACAAGGTGTAAGAAAACTGGAAAAATAGGAGGGGTCCAGGTTGTGATGGACTAGAGAATTTTATACTCTATTTTGGGAGTGATAGGACTTCATTTGAATTTATTGAATGGGTAGTGGTGGTGGAGGAGGAGGAATATAATGTTGTCAGATTGAAGCAGGTTGTGTTTCCTTTATGAAACTGTATTTCCTATTGATCTATGATTCCTTTCAGAATCCCACCCCCTCCTGGCTAAGGCATATGCTCTCTAGTCCAGGATGCTAGAGCATCAATTCAATTACAAATCCTGGTCAAAAGCATCCCTTTGAATTCCACTAGTAGATCCTGGTTTGTCCCAGCCCCCATTCTGACTTGCTTGGGCTGCCCAGCTCACATTGGTTCTGATCTGCTCCGGCTTCCCAAGGCCCACCAAGACACCCAATATAATGAGCTTCCATCAACTAAAGTCTTTGCAAATGATCTCAGTGGCTCACTCAGCTGCCAGGACTTTCTGTCTGCTGAGAATTGCATTCTCAGTGCAAAACTCCATTTTCCATACATCTGCCATTCTAGAAGTCAGTATCTGGTTAAACTGATTTCTATCTAACAATAAACTTTCATTTTGCAACTAATATTCAGGAATGAATGAATTCTTTCACTCCTAGAATCTGTGGCCGATTTAAAGGGGATTCTTAATAACTCTCTCATAGCCACTGACTTCTAGACCACCAGGAATCCAGATCACTCTAAACCTCATCAAGATTTGCCCTTTGGAAAGGAAGATTAATTTGACAGGAGATCAGAAAAATTGTTTAAGAACAGTTTTTGACGGACTTTGAAAGCTAAAAGATACATAAACATAAACATGCATGTGTATATATATGTGTATGTGAATATATATATATAAATATGTTAATTATATTTAATTAATAATATAACTATATGTTATTAATTAATATGTAATTAATAATATACATGCATGTGTCTATGTATACATACATGTATGTGTATGAGCATATATTTATAAATTTATATATGTACAAGGCAATTTACCCTATTTGAGTAGAGAAGTGACATGGTTAGCTCTATATTTATGGAAAATGATTATGACAGTGATATGAAGAATGGACTGGAGAGAAGAAAGACTTGCAACCAGGAAATCAGATGTTTAATTAAGAATAATGAACATCTATACATATTGCATCATATGCCAAATTTTCTGAATTTTTAATTGACTAATGGTGGGTAAAATTAAACTCTACAGAATTTTACAATGGAGATATATCTCTCAGAAATGGCTTGGGGATTTGTATTTGTTGTTGTTTAGTCACTTTTTGGTTATGTCTGATTTTGTGAATTCATTTGAGGTTTTCTTGGCAAAGATAATAGAATGGTTTGCCATTTTCTTCTCCAGTTCATTTTATGGAAGAGGAAACTGAAGCAAACAGAGTTAAGTCATTTGCCCAGAGGCTGAGATTAAACTTGAACTCATTATACTTAAGGACATATAGGGCAGAAGGTTTGCCTAGAATTAGCTCCTAAAAGTAATGCAATGAGTATAGACAAAATTGATTATTCAAATATACTTGAGACTCCAGCCTGCCCTTTAATCTCCTGAAAGATATTCAGATTAACAAAACTGTCTGGGATCAAGGTAGTTCCACTGAAAAGAAATTGGTATTTTATTCTGCTGTTTCATGTTGAAGAGATCCTCACTTGATACTTTCATCACCACTAACAATCCCTATTTCTTTTCCCCTTTATACTTAAGCTTCTCAAAAAAAGCTGTTGAGAATGTCTCTGTCTTCTCTTACTCTTATTAGCCCTTTATAATCTAATCTTATCATTCTACCAAAACTGGTCTCTCTAAAATTACTGATGATCTCTCAGCTCCCCATCCCATTACCTTGTCTTGCTTCTCATTTTCCCTGATCTCTCTGCACCCTTTGATACCATCAATGACCACCCCTTCCTCCTTGGAACTCTTTTGTCTCTAGATTTTCAGAATAATACTTTCTTTTGCTTTTCTTACTCTCTATGTGACCATTCCTTCTCTGTCTCCATTGCTGGATCCTCCAGATTTTGCCCGCTAATGCTAAATATGTCTCAGGGTTTTATTTTGGGCCCTCTTCTCTTTCTATTCTCTTTCACTTGAAGTAAAACTCCCATGGATTTAATTACAGGCTGATTTTGTAATCCATCTTTCCTACTCCAATATTTCAGCTTCTCTTTAGACATCTAAAATTTGATGTCTGGTAAATATCTTAAACTCAATATATCCAAAACAGAACCCTTTTCCCCTTTCATCTTCCCTATTACTCTAGAGGACAACATCCTCCTCGGCATCCCTTAGACTATGAATCATCCTGGATTTCTTACAATTTGTCCCCCATCTTCCCATCTAAGTGATTATTAAGGCCTAATGATTTTACTTTTGCAACATCTCTTGAATATGTCCTCTTCTCTTTTTGTCACCACTCTAGTGCAAGCCTTCATATCTCGCACATTGATTACTATAATAGCTTGCTAGTGTATTTGCCTGTTATAAGTGGTTCTGTCTTCATCAATTCTCTCTCCACTTCAATCCATTCTCCATACAACCACTAAAGTGATTTTCTTAAAGCAGGTCTTCTGATTATGTCACTACCAGATTCAATAAACTCTAGTAGTTTCCTATTGCCTCCAGGGATAAATTCAAAATGCTCAGTTTGTCATTCAAATTCCTTTTTAAAGCGGCTCCAGCTTATCTTCCCAGTCTTCTTACTTTTTACTCTCCAAAATACTGGTTTCTTTGATGTTGCAAGAACAACACCTTCGGTCTCTTGCTCTGGGTGTTCCTTCTGGCCCTCCCCCACTTCCTTTTCTCCTTCACTCAGACATCTGACCCCTCTGACTTCTTTTAAAATCCAATTAAAATCCTACTTCCTATAGGAAACTTTTTCTAACTCCTCTCATTTTAGCACTTTTCCTCCATTAATTACTTCCTATTTATCCTACATATCATTTGCTTTGTATCTATTTGTATGTTGTCTCCCCTTTTAAATAGTAAACTTCTAGGGGTTAGATAATTCCCAGTGCCTAGCAAATAGAATTTACTTGTTAAATATTTATTGATTGATCTGACTAATTATTGATCTACTTTTTCTAGTCACATATATTATAAAAAAGAAATTCTGAATCTTCTGATTTGCCTATAGTTCTCCCTTAGAGATTCTTTTTTCAGTCTAACAAATTTTAACATTGACATCAGATACTTCATATTAAATATTTTATGTATATTACAACTGAATAATTATGAAGATCAGAGAGTTCATTAATACCTATTTCACAACAAATACCAGTTGCTATTCCAGTAGCAATTATCCCTTCCACGTTGCAATTTTCCTCAACTTTCCCCATTGTAGTTTTAATCAGGGGTTGGCTTAATAAATTAAATGGGAATTTTAGGGGAGTTTTTTGGAATCCACAAGTGACACATGAAAGCCAGGAGATAATACAGAACCTATGACCAAATATTTAGCCCAAATTTTACAATAAGATAATCTAAAATATTCCATTAAAAAAAAAAAAAAAAAAGGAAAGAAAAATTCAGACTTTTTTCTCTGGTAAAAAGAATAGGCCAAAAAATTTTAGGCACAGATCAATCCCTACTCCTACAATGTAGAACCAACTAGACTCCCTTGCGAATAGGACCTCCAAAAGGAGTTCCTTATATAACAGCTCCTCTGTTCCAGATACTGTGTTAAATGTTCTACAAATTTTATCCTATTTGGTTCTCAAAATAAGTGTGGAAAGTAGGTTCAATTATGATCCTCATTTTGTAGTTGAGAGATTAAGGGACTTGCCCAGCGTCATAAAACTAGTAAGTGTCTAAGGTGGAATTTGAATTGTTCCTGATGCCTCCAAGTAAAAGAACTCTATTTAGCTGCTGTGAAAGAAAGAATTCTTAATACTTTGAACTGTCAAGCCAGCACTGATGAATCAGGTCATCATTTAGGACCAATAGCTGTCCATTCGAAATATTCTGGGTATCATAACATTTCTCCATGCCCTTGGAGTATTTTAGCCTCTGAAACAATCTTCCTTATTAATGAGAAGAGGTTTCTCAGTTAGTTGCCTAGTGCAGAGATGATTTGGAACTCTTTCCAATACACCTAGAATTGATGTGATTGACATATCATGATCACTTCTTTAATTATACAAACTATTGGCCTTTTTCCGAACACCTATGTACATTCCAGACTCAAACTTCAGTATTGGTTTTATCAAAAAACTTCCAACTAAATCCTACTATGCCAGTAAGAACATTCAAGTGCTACTCAAGTTTCTGAGATATCAATTAGACTGTTTTAGTTTTAAGAATAATACAATTATTGCAAAGCAATAAAATATTAGTCATTTTAAAAATTCCCTATTGAATTTTCAATCATCTACCTTCTTTCACAATTTTATATTTTATAGTAAGATAGAAATATTTTCATCTTTCTCAGATCACCAGCATAATGGACCATGACTATCTATGTTACTTTAAAAAATGTAATGATCTCATTATGAAGAACAATATGGTTGTCAGTGGTATAAATCTGTACATTAATCATTACGGATATTTTGTACAACAGTATGCACATCTAATATCTTCTTAAATTTACTAGTAGATATAGATCATGATATGTTAAGGTACTAATAGCAAATGAAATTGATTGTTTCACACAATACATCTCATTTTCTCAGTTAAACCTTTCAAAGTTCTTTCATTAGGAATAATAAATATAGTCTTTTGTCCTGGAAATGATAGATATAATACAATTTACAGTACTGGCCATGGGATGGTGCATCTTGTTTTATGGGTTAGGGGAGATGTATATCATTTTTCCCCCAAAAAGGAACTGTTTCATTTTAAAAAATTAATTTATTTCAATTAATGAACATTTGCCTTACTACTCTTTGTTCCTCTATCATCAAGAAAGAAAAACAACTAGGAAGGGAGAAAAGTTATTAGTTCAGCCAACCTATTCTTTTTGCCTCAAACTCTATAGGGGCAAAACTTTACCAACAGTGTAATAAATGAACTTAATATTAAATATTAGTTTTCAGTAACCTCCCATGTAGGTCAGCCGTAATAAAGCAATCTAGTCACAAAAGTGTTTCAGTACTTTCCCTTGTGACTTATTTGGGGTTTATTTTAGCAGTAAGGTAAAGTTAACCCAACTTAAAAACATATATACAACAACAAAAATATATTCATCAATAAGACATTTAGAGATTTAAATAAAATTAAATTGTAGTTTAAAGATTCATGATTTATGTTATTCTCTGTCTTTAATAACTAGAATTCATATGATATTAAGGTCTGCAAGAACCATACATTAATATATTATTTTCCTTGTTCAGGATTCTTATAAAACATTTTGGGTAGAGAAACATGGCCAAGTATAAGGAAGAGGGACACATCTAATTTAAAAAAAAAATGTTTGAATATTAAAGTAGTGTTGTTTCTAAAAAAATATGTCTACTAAATACATTTTAAAAACACAATACACTATTAATAATTTTTCTTTAATGCTTGCAATCTTTAGATTTCCATTTTTGTTTTTTCTAATACAAAGACCCAGTTTAGACCTGACAGATTTATTTCCATTGTAAGAGTCTATAGACTTATATTTTACCCATTATTAAAACCATGTACAGTCTCCCAAGTATAACAGCTAGGTGATACAGTAGATAGGTTGATAGACCTGGAGAAAGGAAAATCCACTGCTAGGTTCAAATCTGGCCTCAGACACTTACTAGCTGAGTGACCATTGGAAAGTTACATAAACCTGTTTATCTTAGTTTCCTCATCTGTAATATAAGCTGGAAAAGGCAATGGCAAACCACTACAGTATCTTTGCCATCAAAACCCCAAATGGGCTCTCAAAGAATTAGATATGACTGAAAAAGGACTCATCAACAATCATAGTAACCCAGAAATTAAGTTACACTTTAAAGCAATGAAATATGAACAAATGGTTGGGAAACAGGTTTGATTGTCCATTACTAAGTTTAGTTTACTGCAACATGATTAAAATATGTCTTTAGGTCAATCACACAATTGTATAAAAATCCTTCATTTTTTTCCTAAAAAGAAAACAAATATGAGGATAAAATAATCATAGTAAGTAAAAAGTTCAAATAGTCAAATAAAAATTTAAAAATGCATATAATATACACATACATATATAAATCTATACACACATAACTTTATTTGAATTTTCAACTCTATAAATTAAATTATTTGCATTTCACAGACAAGGAAACTAAGTCTAGAATTTAGTGACTAACAAGGATGGTACAATTAATAAGTACTTGTGGCTAGCTTTCAACTCAGATTTTCCTGAGTCCAACTTCAACATTTTATCCACTTTGCCGCCTAGATATTTTTATGTCCTACTTTGTTTTCCTAATATCACATGCCTGGTAGATAAGACATAATAATGTTGTTTTGGTATAAGAGAACATTTTCAGTCAAAATTTTATCATGCAGATAAAATGAAATCTATTTGTCCAAGTGCATTATGCCAAATATTTGTGTAAAGTAAGGATCACTTCCATACTAGATAATAGAAACTGAAAGGAATAAGGTTAAATCATGATTCTTCTGTTGGAGATTTGGAAAAGGTTACATATCTTGGATATGAAGACCTTTTCAACTTCAATTTTTTCTAATTGTCCATCTTGTTGTCTACCATAGATATATATTTACTTCTGGATAAATTCTTTGGGCATCCATCCAGATGCATGTTGAAGTTTGGGCAATAATCTTTATTGGATTCATCTTTCATTTGTGGTTTGGGGAAAATAAATCTCCTTTCTTTGATTACAGTTTGCTTCCAGTTCCTTGAGGTTTGATGCAACTAGTTAATTATCATCCAGAGACAGGAAAATCCAGAGGATCTCACCATTTATAAGGAATTTTCCTTTTCAACATGGATCGTGCTCTGTATCTATTCCATCAGTTCTATGAAGAACTACCAGCTGGCTAAAAGTGATAATTAATATGTTCTTTACTCTTTGCTGGTGGCTGAATCTTGTGTTTAGAAATCTAAATGTCTAAAGAGTGATTAATCTTTCTAGCTTCTGTTATAAGATATATTTTCTTTTAAGTATTTAAATAAGAGAATTATTTCTACTTATTATTTCTTTCTTTGATCAATGGTTCTTTTTATTTTTCTATCAGAAGACATCTTTTTTTTTTTTTCATGCCCAGAAAGTCACCCCCTGTAACAAAAGAATCCCAAAGGAAAAAAGAATTTAGCACAATCAAAAGCTTATTATCAGCTATGTCTGACAACGTATGTAACATTGCATTTCCAGTCCCTCCTGTCTCTAGTGAAGGTTGGAACGTTCATTTTTCATTTCTCTTTTGGGTCCAACCTTATTATTATTATTATACAACATGCAGTTTCATTTTTATTGTTTTTTTCCATTTTGAGTGTTGTATTTATTATATAAATAAATAAATATATATATATATTGCTTTTTTGATTATGCTTATTTCATTCTATATCAATTTATATACTTATTACTTTTTTCTTCAAATTCTTCACATTCCATGCAATAATATTTTATTATATGCATCTCTTCTTGGCCATAGTATTTTAGATCATGAACTACTTTTTCCTTTGAACTCCCTAAAATATACTTTCCCTCAATCTAGAATACATGTAAGATTCTATCAGGATTTCTTCCTTTTTAAAAAAAATCATAAAAAGTAGGAGGTAATGGTTAGTTACTTTCAAGGCTATCCTCATTTCAGCCCTAGAAATTAGCTCCTCTCTGTCAGTGAGAATGAGATTCAGAATACAATTTCCTTTTATTTGTTGCTCTGCCTTTTCTTTCTTTTTACCAGGTATACTTATTTATTACTGTGATCTGCTCTTGGCTAACACATTGTCACATCTCAGTGACACTCGTGAGGTCATATAGGCCTCCTTGTTTCAGGATATCTTGCTCCTCTTATTTATTTCCTAATCTATTTAATTATTTGGTTTATGGCCTAAGAGTTTGATTCCAACTTTTTTTTTGACCAAGTTTTTTTTTTATTTTTCTCAGTATTTACTGTTGTTTAGAGAGAACTACTTTAAAGTAGTTTCCATTATTTGGTTGAAAGAACATTGTTTTTAAACTCTATTGTTTTTGATTCTTGCTTACCTAGTCTGATCCATTAATCTACTTTTTGTGTTTTTTAACCATTCCCAAATAATTCAAGAATTATTACTTTACACTATATTCTGAGATGTTATTCCTTCTTTACAAAAATTCCTTGAGATTCTAGACTTTTTGTTCCTTCAAGTGAATTTTATTCAAGTGTCTAGCCTGATAAAATAACTCATTGATAATTTGACTTGTATTGAAACATGTCTTTATATTAATTTATGTAATATTGTAATTTTTATTATAATTATCTAGTATGAGAAGTAATGATCTCTTTTGTTATAGACTGCTTTTTAATTTTATTTATTATTCTGATTGTATTTTGATAAATTGATTCCCAAATTTTTCATGAATTTGAAATCAGACATCTTTTTGTTTTGTAAATTTTTCAATAGCTAATTAATATTGATGATAAAAATATATTATATGACAATCTAATATTAATCTAATAAATTGCATATACATATATATATGTGTATATATATATATATATATATATATATATATATATATATATATATAAATTATAAATGAAAACCTAGCAGAAAGACTGTGCTAACATATCCCTGTTATTCTCTATGACTAGGTTATGTTAATTCAAAGAGTAGTAGGATCATTTATAGGATCAGAGAATCAAAGATTTAGACATGAAAAGGATTTTGGAATCTAAACTCCAATTTTACAGGTAGGAAAAATGATACCCAGAGACTATAAGTTACATTTTCATGGTCATATAGTATCTGAGATAAGATCAGAACTCAAGGTGTTCAAGTATCATTTCTAGGCTGCAAATCATAGATCATCCCATTCTTCAAGGAGATTAAAATTGTGTTACCCAATAGGACACAGAAAATTTGTCACAAATAGGTGACAATGTATTCCTAATAATGGAATATGTAGACATATAAATGATACCAGAGAGATTTATTATTGCAATATGAGGTAAGCTAGTTGTTTTAAAGAGTACCAATATTTAATAGTCTGTATGATATATAGTTTTCCATAGAATGTTAACAGATAGACTTTCCTTAATTTTCCCTGAAGGGTTTCATATTTAGCTTTTGGCATGAGAGAGTTTTTAAGTATAATAATGTTAATAGTGGCTTTATAAGGTCATTAAAAGTTATTGGAACATTAGTGACACGGGATAGATAGCTGAATAATACTCCCTATGCTTCCCTGTTTCCTTACAGAGTTGTATTCATTGCCTCAATTGCAACAATACACATTATTGTAAAAATCTGCTCTCTGATTGTTTTTAGATTATTAGTTTCTGGGAACATGTGAGCCTTAGAATTGCTCAGATGATCACACAGACATGGTCATAAGACACACATCAAGGCACAAGTCTTACATATCTCCATTTTTTATATAGCATGCTATGTGTTTGGGACTTTAAGACTTATGGTTTCTTACCACTGTTTTTCTCATAGCTAAATTTCCCTTGCTCCTTAGCCTTTGTGACATTTTGTATCTGGCAGTCCATGCTTGGAATACTTTCCATGTTTGTGGCTGAAGCATAGTGGCAGAGACTGGCCAATGCCTACCACTGCCTTCAACTCATTGGTTCATCTCTGTGGAAAATTTCTAAGATGGGATGGGAAAAAATTCAATACCAGATAGAATGTAATATGCATTGTTGGAGAGAACATCTGAATTGCTGAGATAATGTATTTGTGGAAGTATCTAAATAAATAGTGATATACTTCACAATTAGAATTGTATCAAAAAAAAGGAATGGATGATCTCAAGAAGTGGTGAATTAATCTCTTTCCAAAATCTTTTTTTTAAACCTAATAGTATTTTATTTTTTTCAATTACATGTAAAGATAGTATTCAACATTCATCTTTGTAAGATTTTGAACTCCATTTTCCCCTCTCTTTCTTTTCTCTCCTCCCTCCCCAAGATGGCAGCAATCTGATGTAGATCAATTATGTATAATCATGTTAAACACATTTCAACATTAATCATATTGTGAAAGAAGACTCAGAACAAAAGAGAAAAATCATGAGAAAGAAAAAAAAAAGACAAAAAAACATGAAAATAGTATGCTTCAAATTGCTTGGTTCTTTCCTGGATATGTTCAGCATTTTCCATCATGAGTCTATTGGAATTGTTTTAGATCATTGTATTGCTGAAAAAAACTAAATCTATCACAGGTGACCACTGCACAATACTGAAATTGCTCTGGACACTAGTCTCCTTGTTCTGCTTAGTTCACTAAACATCA
This sequence comes from Sminthopsis crassicaudata, assembly GCF_048593235.1. Lineage (NCBI taxonomy): Eukaryota > Metazoa > Chordata > Mammalia > Dasyuromorphia > Dasyuridae > Sminthopsis > Sminthopsis crassicaudata. The sequence continues at coordinate 81,923,213 of NC_133620.1, forward strand.
TTTCATGTAAGTTTTTCCATGTTTTTCTGAAATTCACCAGCCTAAGATTTCTTATAGAACTATAGTATTCCATTACATTCATATACCACAACTTGTTCAATCATTCCATGTCAATGAGCATCCCTCAACTTCTAATTATTTGCCACCACAAAAAGAGCTGACATAATTATTATTTTTTTACATCTGCATCCTTTCCCTTTTTTATGATCTCTTTGGATACAGACTTAGTAGTATTGATTGCTTTAATTTCTTCTTTTGATAACTGCATGTTCATATCCTTCAATTATTTAAAAACTGGAGAATGACTTGTAATCTTATAAATTTGATTCAATTCTCTATATATTTTAAAAATAAGATCTTCATCAGAAACACTGATTGTAAAAAAAAAAAAAAAAAAAAAAATCTTTCCCAGCTTTATTCTTTCCTTACATTCTTTGCTGCATTAGTTTTGTTTTTATAAAACTTTTTAATTTAATATAATCAAAATTACCTATTTTCCATTTCATATTATTCTCTATGTCTTGTTTGGTTGGAACTTCATCCCTTTTCCATAGATTTATCAGGTAAACTATCCGTTGCTTTCCTAATTTGTTTATGATATCACTCTTTATGTCTAAAACATGTACCCTTATCTTGATATAGGGCTTGGGATGTTAGTTTATGCCTCTTTTATACCATACTATTTTACTTTCCCCAGCATTTTTGTGAGTTCTTATTCCAGAAACCAGTCAGCAGATTATTATAGTCATTTACTACCATGTCTTGCGCACTTAACCTATTCCACTGATCCACCTCTTTATTTCTTAGCCAGTGCCAAATAGTTTTGATGATTTGCCAGAAGTCTTAAAGTTTGGACAAGCACTTTGAAGCAAATTGAGGGAGGAATTGAATAATTCTTTTGCAAATAAAGCTTGGAGATATATTTTAGATATTTCAGATATAGGTTACATTAGATATACTATAAAGTCCTTTGCAATTCTGACATTAATTGAATCTATGAGACTTTTTTTGTTGTTATCGTTGTTATCCAAGGGAAAGAATTGAGATAATCTTATGAATGAGATATGGCCTCATCTTTTTATTAGATTTTATATTTAATCATATATGATAAAAAGGTCAGCATTTTAAAATGAAATAAACCAAATATGTTTCCTGTGCAACTATATTGGTGCAGGTAAAAATGAAAAACATTTAAATATTCACATGATTCTAAATAGAGGATTTATATAGGCAAACTCCCAGTTAATTTACTCCCGGATATTTTTATTTTCATCAATTGATATTCAATAGTTTTTAGTTATTTGCCCATGCCCAGTGACAGCATTTTTAAAATACCTGCTGTGAGCTTGTCTTAGAAACACAAAGAAAGGCAAAAAAATCCTCAAAGACTTATAAATATATCTGGAAAGACATCCCATAAAACAGTCAGAAACAACAATGCACAAATTGTGTGTGTGTATGTGTGTGTGTGTGTGTGTGTGTGTGTGTGTGTGTGTGTGTATACAAGACTGGAGATAATTTCAAATGGAAGGCATTAAGATTAAAGAGAACTGGGAAAGACTTATTGAAGTAAGTAAGATCTTAGTGGAGACTAGCAGGGAGCCAGGAAACCAGGAGGTAAAGATAAGGAGACACAGAATTCTAGGTATCAGGGACAGTCATTGCAGACACACAACTTCAAAGCTCTGGCACCCAGCAGCTATCCTTCAGAATACAGATTGACCACACAATGAATAGTCCCAGAGCTAGTAAAAATGCCTATTATTAAGAAATGGGATGCGTTAGGGGGAGAATAGCCTGACAGCTAGTGTCATTGGAGGATAGAGTATATGAGGACAAATAAGGTATAATAAGGCTATTTGCAAAAAGTTAAAGAAGTGACTTTCTTAGGTTATGGCATTGAAATGATGAATAGGCAAGGAGAGAAAACAATAGTGGGTCTATTTTGTGCTATTGCCCTCCCACTATACAATTTCCAAAAATATATTTGACAGATAATTTGTATGTAATAAAATCTACTTGTTGACAAGATTCATAATTAAAGTGGCTTATAAGAATTCATTAACATTTTCTTTGGTAATTCCTCTGGAGTTTTCCATTAGAATATAAACTTCTTAAATTTTTTAATTTTTAATGGTTCCTTCAGTGTCTAGAACTATAGGACTTATAGATGACTATTGGCTTGAACTGAATTTGTAGGGAAATAATTTACATTCGATTGGAGTGTAAGATAAACTTTGGCACATTCATAATATAATATTATTGATCATAGATTATACTGCCAATATATTTTCCTTTATTTTTTTTAATATCCAAAGAAGATCAATAAATAGAAACCATTGAATTGCTTCAATGATTTCCATGAAATGAGATTCCAAAAAAACCATTTCACAGATAGATATGAACTGAAAACTTCACATGTATTCATCATTTATTGCTACTAATATTAAGTTCTAGTAGTTATTTATTATTATACATTAAATCAAAATGTCCATTTTAATCTTTTAATTATAATGAACAATTTAAAACACAAAAATTCTCAGTGAAATTTGAAAGTACATAGAAATAGTAGAACTTCCATAATATCTCAATAATGACAGCAGTTCTGCAGTTAAATAAAAGAGAACATCTATATTCCATGACTAAACAAAACAAAACAGAGTACTCTTGTCATGTATTTCCAGGCAGATTTGAAGCTTTGAATAAAATCTACTTCAACTTCTTTTCAAATATAGGATGTGAAAAATTCCCCTGAAAATATTTCAAGACTCTATCTCATCATGTTCATATACTTGGAGCCTTCCTATGCATCAGTGTGAGATATACTATAGATGAACTGCTGCCCCATTTATAGTAAATATGATTAACTATTCTCTTTTAGAAATAGAACAGGGAGACAGACTTTGATCATATTGCCTCTTAGCTAAACCAGTAGACTCTGTGATTCAAATAGATGATAACTTTTTATTCTAAGATAAAGAAATATTTTTAAGGCTTTGAAACTTTTTGTTTTCCCATGGAGAGATTATTTAATTTCTGCTTTCTTTCCTTCTAGTTTTGCATATAGTTATGATTTTTGCAAATGTTCAGTAGGGTAAACTAGATTATATAAATATTTCCTTCCAACAAAACACACACACACACATACATATATTCATACATATACGCATATAAACAAATACTGTCATAAAATATTTATGCTTAATTTTATCATGAATACATAAAAATATAAGAGATAAGATGGGGTTGTGAATTAAGAATTGGAATGTGAGCAAAGCTGATTTGGATGCAAGCTCTGCTTTTGAGAGACACTGATTATGTGATTCCTGGGCAGGTTATATAACATCTCAGTGACTCTGGCAATTCTCTAAGACTAAATACCTCAGGCAATTTCCTCCTTGGGAATTCCATAACCTAATGAAGACACAGAACTGACCCTGCTCTCTCTCCAAGCATAACTTGAATCATGAAAATTAACTGATTTTTTTATTATTATTTTAAAATACTGTGTTTAATATGGCACAATTTGTTGCTGAGTTAAAAGTGTCTTTACAATTCATTTGTCTCTGGTGTTCTAAGAAAAATACTCTGACAAAATTCTGAGACAGTTGCTGCTTGTTTTGAATGTGACTAGCGATCGTATATTAGAACAATAATGGCACCAGAATGTTCCCATGATTGTGGGATAAATGGAATTTATCTGAATATATGTGTTTGTGTATATATAATATGATAAGAAAATAGTTACTAAATATAAGCTGAAGTAGGATCATTTGCAGAGAGGATCTAGGAACTGAAAACAGAAAGAGGACAGAGAAATGAGAAAAAGACAGATTTTATAATGTCATTCTTTAAGTTTAAAAGTGGAAGTCATGGAAACTACAGGTGTTACAGAGGAGTAAGTCCAGTTGAGCAGATGAACAGCTTGGAAGCAAAATTAGAAAAAAAAATCATCCAATGGTTAGATTAATTTGGCTGAGACATCATCCTAATGAGGTGTTAGTCAAACACTGAATAATTCAACTCAATTTAGTGGTGGAAACATCTGCTCAATACAGAAGCTATGATCATCAAAGAACTTTTGTGGGCTAGGTTCACAGGGCAAGATAGTGAATAAAAATATCAGTCTAGTGTTTGACAAACCCAAAGATCCCAAATTTTGGGATAAGAATTCGTTATTTCACAAAAACTGCTGGGAAAACTGGAAATTAGTATGGCAGAAACTAGACATGGACCCACATTTAATACCACATACTAAGATAAGATCAAAATGGGTCCAAGATTTAGGCATAAAGAATGAAATCATGAATAAATTGGAGGAACATGGGATGGTTTACCTCTCAGACTTGTGGAGGAGGAAGGAGTTTGTGTACAAGGGAGAACTAGAGACCATTATTAATCACAAAATAGAAAATTTTGATTTTACCAAATTAAAAAGTTTCTGCACAAACAAAACCAATGCAAACAAGATTAGAAGGGAAGTAACAAATTGGGAAAACATTTTTACAGTTAAAGGTTCTGATAAAGGCCTCATCTCCAAAATATACAGAGAATTGACTTTAATTTATAAGAAATCAAGCCATTCTCCAATTGATAAATGGTCAAAGGAGATGAACAGACAATTTTCAGATGATGAAATTGAAACTATTTCCACTCATATGAAAGAGTGTTCCAAATCACTACTGATCAGAGAAATGCAAATTAAGACAACTCTGAGATATCATTACACACCTGTCATATTGGCTAAGATGACAGAGCAAATAACGATGAATGTTGGAGGGGCTGTGGGAAAACTGGGACATTGATGCATTGTTGGTGGAGTTGTGAAAGAATCCAACCATTCTGGAGAGCAATCTGGAATTATGCCCAAAAAGTTATCAAAATGTGCATACCCTTTGACCCAGCCATACTACTACTGGGCTTATACCCCAAGGAACTACTAAAGAAGGGAAAGGGACCTGTATGTGCTAAAATGTTTGTGGCAGCCCTTTTCATAGTGGCTAGAAGCTGGAAGATGAATGGATGTCCATCAATTGGAGAATGGTTGGGTAAATTATGGTATATAAATGTTATGGAATATTATTGTTCTGTAAGAAATGACCAACAGGAGGAATACAGAGAGGGTTGGAGAGACTTACATGAACTGATGCTGAGTGAAACAAGCAGAACTAGGAGATCGTTATACACTTCAACAATGATACTGTATGAGGATGTATTCTGATGGAAGTGGCTATCTTCAACATAGAGAAGAGCTAATCCAATTCCAATTGATCAATGATGGACAGAATCAGCTACATCCAGAAAAGGAACACTGGGAAATGAGTGTAAACTGAGAGCATTGTTTTTTTTTTGTTTTGTTTTGTTTTGTTTTGTTTTGTTTTGTTTCTCTTCCCAGATTATTTTTACCTTGCAAATACAATCCTTCCTTTGAAACAACAACAACAATAAAATTTGGTTCTGCACACATATATTGTACCTAGGATATACTATAAGATATTTAATATGAATGGGAATGCCTGCCATCTAGGGGAGGGGGTGGAGGGAAGGAGGGGAAAAATTCAGAACAGAAGGGAGTATGAGGGATAATGTTGTAAAAAAAAAAATTACCTATGCATATGTACTGTCAAAGAAAATGTTATAATTATAAAAATTAATAAAAAACAAAATTAAAAAAAAAGAACTTTTGTGGACAGTTCATAAGATAGAAGACACCAGTTTGAATTTACAGAGTTGTGAATTATCTAAAACTCATGAGTTTTCATCATTCATGTGCTTCTTTATTATAAGTTTTCTTTAAGATGTATTCATTCTCCCTCTCAGAGCATTGGTGGGAGGATAGAACTCAGGTTTATATATGTATATATATATATATGTATATATATATATACATATATATATACACACACACACACACACATATATATATATACATATATATATATGTATTATTGCATATTTATGATCCTTGCATTTACTTTAATAGAAAAATATCTGTGATATTATTATTTCTTTTGCTTTATTGTTAGTTAAGTGATCATCCTTGAAATCTACAAGTGTCTTTATTATTTGTGTCTTTTATTATTTAATTTGTGTAAATGAAAGCATATTAGTGAGGCTCAAGAGCTATAGTGGTGATTGATGGAAGGATATATTCTCTCAAAAGCGGTTATTTCCTAGACACCTGAGAGAATTTGAGAGTACTTATGTGATGGTGGTACTTTTTTTTGGAACCTAGACCTGTCGATGCAAGGTTACATTGACATTTTCCTTTCTGAAATTCCCTCAACTCTGTGTATTTTTAAAATGCTTCTCTGAAATTCTTTTCCTCTTTTTTCTTGTTTTTTTAAATATCACTATGACTACATAACCAAAAATTTATACTTTGCCCATGTTGAAAATATGTGTCCTATTTTGTATTATATGTACTTGCAGTCTACTTCTCTTCCAACAGATGAGAAGCCTTTTTTTTTTTTTTTTTTTTTTGGTGTCAGTCTTCCGGAGTTATTATCGATCACTAAAATGATCAGAATTCTTAAGATTTTCAAAATTATCTTCCTCTAAATTTTCATAGCGACTTTTCAACTAAGAAAATAAATTACATCATTTGAATGATTATTGTTATTATTTTTGAAGAGGATTGCTGGCATGGCCATGTGTTCAAAGTAGATTTTAAAAGATGATTCTACACTCATTATGTACTCACTCTGTGAAATGATAGACTCAACTTACCATTCAATTTGGGGTTTTAAATATAATCAACACTTTTTGATCCTAAAATCCAATTAAATCAAACTTTATTAAATAAGAATTTAAAGGTATAATTCAAAGACAAAATAACATAAAAGTTATTCTACTTTGCTTCTATAATCATTAGATAAAAAACCCGGAAATCTCAGGGCAACTAATCATATTGGTGTGTCAAGAGAGTATTAAATTGTCTGCAGTGTTCTTTGATCACCATTTTTCGAATACTAGGCTTTTTTAAATCAAAAGAAACAATACCAGGGCAGTTAAATAGTGCAGTGGTTAAAGCACCAACCCTAAAGTCATGAGAATCTGAGTTCAAATCAATCCTCAGACACTTAGTATTTTAATACTTGTGTGAAACTAAACAAGTGATTTAATCCCAATTGCCTTACAAAAATAATAATAATGAAATAAAAATGTTTTAAAAAGAAGTAATATTCAGAGGAACATACCCAATTCTTAAAGAAATAAACTATATTATAGTTTACTGAGCATCTACCTTCTAGCTGATACACTGAGTTTTGTTGAGGTAGGAGAAGTAAAACAAGAGATAAGGGATGAAAGGAAAGGAAGAAACGAGTGAAAGGAGGAAGGGAGGAAAGAAGCATTTGTCTTCTATGTCTACTATGGTCTAGACACTGTGTTAAGTGCTTTTATTATCTCATTTGAGCTTCACAACTCTATGAGTTTGGTGCCATTATGAGCTCCATTTTATATAGTTGAGGAAATAGGCAGAAAGAAATTAAGTAATTAAAGCTAAGATTACAAGATAGTCAGCATCTGAACTCAGTTCTTCCTGACTCCAAGCCCAGGACTCTAACCACTCCACCTACCTTCCTTTAGTATAAATCAGACACAATTCTTGCTTCTTTGAACCATCAAGGCAACATTGAAGAGTGTGATTATTGCATATGATTCATAGCTGACTTTAGTAAGATAAAAAAGGAATCTGGTAGGATTCTAGGGGAGGTACAAACACAATTCCATCCTTCTAAATTCATAGTTGATAAAGCTCTTCAACAACAAACTTCCCTTGGCTCAATCACTAGTCACTTAAAATCACCATAAATCTTAACATAATGTACCAGCTACTAAACTACTAATAGGGACCAAAAATGAAAAAGTTGTCAATCTTATTAAGATTTGGGATATTTTATATGGGCATGTACACATGTGCACATGTGTATTCATATATGTGTATGTATATAATACATATGCATGTATGTATATATGTGTATATATATATATACATACACATATCTATGTGTATGTATATGCATACATACATACCCACAGAATATAGACAAAATACTTTTAAGGTAATTGGGGAGAGGACGCTGATAATTGGCAAAATTGATAAAGGCCCCTCCTAAGATACTGACCTTTAACTGAGACTTGAAGACTAAGAATTCCAAGAAATGGAAGGCAAAATAGACATAAGGGACCACCCATACTAAAACTAAATCTTATCTCCTCCTCCAAATCAAATTAAACATAAACATTTCTATATTGTTGTGGTATATCTATCTATAGAAAATAAGAACAATTCAAGAAAACAGGATGTACATTTTATTTTTTATTAAAGTTTTTTTTTTTTTTATTTTCAAAACACATGCATAGTTTTCAACACTAACCCTTGCATAATCTTGTGTTCCAAATTTTTTTTTCCCTCCCTTTCCCTCACTTTTCCCTTCGTGACAAGAAATCCAATAGATGTAAAACATGTGCAATTCTTCTATACATATTTTCACATTTATCATGCTGCACAAGAAAAATCAGATCACAAAGAAAAAAAATGAGAAAGAAAACAAAATGCAAGCAAACAACAACAAAAAGTGAAAATATTATGTTGTGAACCACTCTCAGTCTCCCTAGTCTTCTCTCTGGGTGTGGATGACTTCTCTTCAGCAAGTACATTTGAATATTGTATAGGACTGTTTTTCTCATTTCCAATGTGCAGTATTCTGTGGCTAGTCTTGGTTAGCAAACTGAAGTGCCAAATTTACCTCATTATTCTCTATTCCATAAACTTTCTTCATCAGAAGCTAGAATAATAGCAGTGGTTGGTAATTTCTTATAGAAGGTTACAAAGATAGTTATTTGTAAGTTTGATAATACTAGTTCTGTCTAAAACATGTATTCAGAATGTGATAGAGAGCCTTGGAAACTTGTTAAATCTAAAAAAGGTGATTAGTTTCAGAAAAGCCAGATTTGAATCTTAGTTCAGTCATTTAATATTTATCGTGAGCTCAAACAAGTAATTTGACCTGGATGAGTTTCTTTATCCATAAATTGAGGACAATAGGTTAAAGTTGTTTCTGTTTACAAACCTAGAATTCTGTAATTAAAGCAATATAATTGATAAAACTGGAAGCATCTAAGAGACTATATAGTTCAAATCCCTTATTTTAGAAATGAGGAAAATGAGTCCTAGAGAAATTAAGGAATTGCAAACAATTGTGCACACAGTATCAAAGTCAGGAATGAATTTAGCTGAATTGTGGCCAATATATGAGTATAAAATCTTAGGCCCTTTTTTGAAAATAAAATAATATAAGTAATATCTATTGAGCTCAAACTCTTAAAGAACTTTAAATGGTTGCTGAGATATTCATGTCCTTACTAGGTTTCTTTTGATCAGATTAAGAAGATACCAGGTTTCATTTAATTGCATATTGTTAGAATCTGAAGTATTCTATATTTATATTCAATATGTTAGGAAAATTTACTTATTTCCTCTCCAAGTGAAAGAAAACTTTTTCACCTGATCCTAAACCACAGACACTCACCTGTAATGTTCGAGCTAGCTTTCTAGAAGTCCTCTGGAAGGGCCTTGGTCTCAGCAGGATGGACAAGAATAGAATCTAAAATCTTAATTGTCTCTTTCACAGCCTGTGTCTGTCATAGTCTGGCCCAGTTTCAGTGTGACTCAGTCTCTTCTAGCAGTCTGCCAGTCTGCCAGTCTCAACCAGTCCTAGTCTGAGTCTGCCTTTGTCCCTATTTCTCTAAGCCCTAAAATACCCTATTACAATTACATCATTACAGTATGCTGAATATAACCAATCTAGAGTAATTATATCATTATATCAAATAGAGTGATTATATCATTATATCAAACTAGAGTGATTATATCATTATACCATACTAGATATATATGAACTAGAGATCCATTATCTCATCAATTCCATTGAGTTAACACCTTGTTTCAAGTATACTGCTCCAGAATTCCTGCCCTTTACACTTATCAGCTGCAGGAATTCTCTTAGCTTCCTCATTTGTAAAATGGGCATAAAAATAGCACATAATTTAAAGGATTATTTCAAGGATCAAGTAAGCTATCATGTAAAAGTGCTTTGCAAATTTTAAAGTAATATACTAATGTTAGTTAGCAGTAATAATAGTAGCAGAAACAAAAGGGCAGGAATAAAATTTCTCTCAACTCCAATGCTAATTTTCAGGAAAGCTGACATTTCAATAGTTTATGTCCATAGAAGACCAAAAAAATGTTCAAATTCTATTATGACACACATTGATATATGCAAACTATAATATTGTAATAAAAATGTAAATTACTTAGAAATTCATTTTAGAGAAACTGTATGGTACTCTGTCATGACAGTATTTAGATGATATTACTGAATCCATACTTTTGTTGATATGAAGTAGTGGATAGAAAACTAAACATGAAGTCAGGAATGTCTGAGGTAGTATGATTTTTCCTGTAATACTCAGTGTTCCGACCTTACAATTACAGGCAAATCACTCATGTTCTTTGATGTTTAGTAGCTTTTCAATCATATGTGACCTCATTTGGAGTTTTCTTCTCAAAGATATTGAAGTGGTTTGCTATTTCCTTCTTTAGCTCATTCTACAGATGAGGAAACTAAAGCAAACAGAGTTTAATGACTTGTTTAGGGTCACATAACTAATAAATGTCTGAAGCATCTTCCTGACATAAGCTCTAGCATTCTATCTACTATGTTACCTAGCTGACTCTAAGTTAAATTCTCCACTCTCATTTTCCTAATCTACAAAATGGGTATAATAATAACACCTAAATCACAGGTTTTTTTTGTTTTTTTTTTGTGAGAATTGAATGAATTAATTTCAAATTTGATTATTTTTGATGGTACTACTTATTATAATACTAATGTTAATGATAATAGTTATAATACAAGTTATTATTATAATGACTATTGTTATGTTTTTGCTGTTCCTGTTGTTGTTTTTGTTATGTTGATATTCTTAAAAGTGCAGACTGAAATCATACATATACCTGCACAATCTGGTGACTCTTATTCATATTTTTCAATGAATTTCACCTGGAATTCATCAAATGTACTTAAGGTTTATCCTTTAGGTTTCTGGACATAATGTAAAGACCAATGGAACATGCAGGAGACATCTCCAGCTATGTGGCTGATTTATCTCTTTTGGTGGTCATGGTTCCTTTGATAACATGTTTTAGGTCTCTTCTAATGTGCAATTCTTTATCAGCAATGTGCTTCAACATTTAATTCTTCATTACTTGTTTTTATGTGAAACTTTTCCTAAAACCATCATGAGTGATGCCTTTCTGACTCTTAATCAAACTGAAATGTCACTCTTTTGATCTTGTACACATTTCACATCTACTTATATATGTATGTGTTTTTTTTCCCTTAGTAGAACATAAATTTTTTTTAGGTAAGAATTGTTTCATTTTTGTTTTCATGTATTGTAGAGGGCCAGAACTCTGGAGAAGTATACTTGAAACAAGGATACTTACAACAGGGTGTTAATTTGATTAATGAGATAATGATTCTCTAGTTCACACATACTTAATGATGTAAGCATACTGAGATATTTAAGGACTGAGAGGAATGGAAATAGAGACATTCCATCTTTGACCATCCTCCTGGTGGCTCTCCTGCCTCCTGCACTCCTCCACTAAGATCAAGGCTAGTCCTGAGATCCTTCAGAGAGCTAGTCCAGACACTACAATATACTTGGTGCCCAACAAAAGCCTGACACAAAGAAGAACTTAATAAATGTTTGTTGATTGATTTAGAGACTATATCACTCCATTCCTGGAATGCCTCAATAAATTTTTAAAAATTCAGTAAGAGATGTAGACTTTTTCCTTACATAACACTAAATATGTTAATTTGTGGAATACACAAGACTATACAGTTCTATGATTTTCAATCAAGCATTGGACATTATAGAAATATATACTTTAACTATACTTTATATATCTACATATAGATATATAAATAGATAGATATAGATAAAGTATATAACATATACTTTAAGTTTAAGGAAACTAATTTCAAATACACTAAACATATCCATTCTAAGAGTTCTCAAGCTCTCTTGTCACTTAAAAGAAAAGACCTAGAAGACTAAAAGAAAATGCAATTTAAAAAAGAATAAGATACATTTCAATTTAAATGAACTATGCCAAAAACATATGCCTTGTTAAAATATTCAGTTAAATTGTTCAACAAATACGTTTGTATTCCCTTTCACAAGATGCCTTGCCTTCCTAAGCATTCGCTTTACATTCTTTACATGGTCTCACATTCTTCCTTTTCCTTTTTATTCACTGGTAAAGACCAGCTTAGCTTTATAGCTCCTGTCAGTACTGAGGGTGATGTGTTTCTCTCAATACAATTTGGATAGTACTCCATGGAACAGTTGGTAGGAGATATCAGTGCATTGTATAGCCAGTCATCCTCTTTCCCAGAAAACTCTTAAATCCTTTTTATAACCTACTTCATCATTCCCATCCAAGGGTCTGATATCCTGAGTCTATTTCATGAAAATGGCATAGCTCAGCTTTGAGAATTGTCTATGTATTGAATTGGACTACGCAAGATATCTAATAAATGTTAGTTTGGTAATAAAATTAGTGGACATTATTTGTTTACTTATAGGACTAAAATTCCCACCTGGCATTTGTTACCAAGCATGATTCAATTTTCAGAAAACAGTAAGCATCCTGTTCAATCTATTAGGTCTTAGCACAGATAAAATAATTTATGTATAGTCGTATATATGCACAATGAAAGGTATAAGCTGCTTGAAAACTACTCATTTATTGCAGGTTATTATGAAGGAAATTTGCTTGTTTTTATAATAGCTATAACTGAAAGACCTCCCCTGCACTGAATGAGTGTTGTATGGAAGCTTTATAAGAACTGTTGGACAAGAACCACACATGTTAGGAAAACTGTTAGGTTGCAATCTGTTCTGTGGAAGGGCTAACTACGTTTCAGAGATCATGAATCCATGGAAATATTTAAATATATTATAACTGAGAGCACATGTCCATTATTTATGGACTTTCTTCTTAGCATTTAGGGATTCAGTGGTCATTTATGCCATAAAATTTATAGCTAGGCTATTGTGAACTAGAGCAATGGGTTGTTCTCACTATTTATTCTTCTTGACTTCCTTGTAGCTTTTGACATTGTTGATCATTCTCACCTCAAGAAAACTCTTTCCTATCTGAGTTTTTTGTCACACCACTTTTCTAGGTTCTCTATAGTTTCCTTTGTTGGCTCATAATTTAAGTCATGATATCTCACCATGAGTTATGAGATTCTGTCCTGGTCTCTCTTCAGTTTTCTCTTTACATTTTCTCTCTGGGTCACCACAACATCTTCCAAGTATTTAATGATTGTCTCTACAGATGACTTGAGATCCGTAGATATTGCCTTTGTTTCTCTTAATTTTAGTCTTGCATCACTATCTGCCTGCTGGACATTTCCAAAAAGATTTCCCATTAACATCTTAAATTCAATGTCTCCTGAATTAATTTCATTATCTTGTTCTTGCCCATTTTGCATAAGTTCTCTTTTATGTTTAAGTGTGACATTTTTCAAGTCACTTAGGATACCAACCTACATATCATCTTCAACCCTCATTTTCATGTACACAATGTCTCTTTTATGTGTGGGTGTATGTGTATGTGTGTGTATTCCATTCTCTCTATTCTTATAGTGACTGTCCTAATTTTAACGCTTACCACTTTTCACCTATACTAATACAAGAAATGTTCTTTCAGCTGGTTACCCTGTCTTGGGTCTCTCCCCACTCATATCCATCCTCCCCATGGCTAGAAACATTTTCCTAAAATGTAAATCTGACCATGTCATTTCCATACACTCAAGTGGCTCCCTATTATATGTAGAATCAAATAAATTCTGGTTGTTTAAAGCCTTGTATAATCTATCCCCTTCTTTTCTAGGTTTTCACCTTATTCATCTACATGAGCTCTACAATCCAGTTCTGTTAAATATTTCTTGCATATGATTCTTTATCACATCTGTAACTATGCAGTGGCTCTCCCTTATCCTTGGAATATATTTCTTTGACTTGTGGAATAACTTTTTTTTCCCCCAAGATTCTCCTCAAATATTATTTTCTTCAGTCAAGTGTCTAAAACATTTTCATGTCATTGAGCCCATAGACTCCTTCACAAAATAATGATTTTAAATGAATAAAGCAAAATACAGAGTTGCAAATGAAATTAATAATACTAAAATACAACTTATCTATCTATCCGTTTGTAATGCATTGATCTAACATATTCAGAGACCCCAGGTTAAGGACATCTCTTTTACATGAAATGATTCTTCTTTCCTTTAGCTGCCATTACTTTCTTTCTCCAAACAACTTAGCTTTTATTGTGAATCAGTTTCATTAGAATGTACATTCCTTGAGGGGAGTAACTTTCACTTTTGCCTTTGTGTCTTCAATGTTTAATAAAGTGCCTCAGACATAATGGCATGTGATAAAGTCTGGATCTTTGATTTTGTTGGTATTGGGAAATCCTGGGTAAGGAAATTCCCTTTTTCAATGTAAATTGAAAACTTCTCTGGAATTTGCAGTTTTAAGGAGTTGCCTAAATGATTTAGAGGTTGCATGATCTGTCCAGGGTCCCACATCTTCTACCTATCAGAAACAGGAACTAAATTCAGATTTTTCCTAGCTTGAAATCCAGTTCTATCCACTATGTAACACTTTTTCCTCACATTATATGGCACATTATAGTTTTTTAAAATTTTTTCTTTTCCTTTTTGCTGAGGTAATTGGGGTTAAGTGACTTATTCAGAATCATGCAACTAGGAATTGTTAAATGTCTGAGACTGTATTTGAACTCAGGTCCTCCTGACTGCAGGGCTGGTGCTCTATCCACTGCGCCACCTAGCTGCCTCCACATTATAGTTTTTTAATAAATTTTTCTTGATTAATTGGTCTTAGCAAATTGTTGGAGAAAGGGAAAACCTAGATATTCCTATTAGGCAAAATCTAATTTGCCCAACTTTATTTCTAACTAAAACTGTAAGAAGTTTATGGATTTAGAGCTGAAAGAGCTAGCAAGTTTGATTCATTTGAGATTACCATGCAGAAAATATCACTAAATGATTTCAATCAATATTGGGAAAGAATAAAGTGTTAGATTTTAAGAGACATCACACAGTGAAGTGAACAAATACAATGGTAGACTTTGACTACAAACTGTGCTACAGACATTAACTGTGTGATTCTAATCAAGTCTCTAAGGTGTCTAATCCTCAATTTTCATCTCTGTAAAATGGTAATAATAATTGCATTGCTTACCACCAAGAATTATCATGAGGAAAGCATCTTGCAAAGCAGAAAACACCATGCAAACATAAGCCTTCATTATCATCATTATTATTTTAACACATACAATAAAACATCAGTTATCTAGTATACAGCAAAAATGGCATGTTCAACCCAAGTTGTTATTTGAAAAAAAAATCCTTGAGTGATTAAAATTTTAAGCCAATTTTGAACTAGCATCTTTCTTAAATGTATTATAAAGTTCATTTCTTCTAAACAGAGTACACTAAACATGTTAGCCTTCTCATGACTTGGAGTTATTCTGAATACTTATGTGTTATATAACTGAGGAGAAAATATGAAGCATAGATCTGTGTTTATCTCTCTCTATATATATACATATGTATATATATATATATATATATATTCATTATTGTGCTTTTTGAGTTGTTGAGATGAGGTACCTTATAAAAGCCCTTCCACTTTTACGATTGTTTATTTCCATATCTGCTTCCGTACTCTTTTCTGTAGTGTGATTTTCTGAATTTTGTTGTTATAATAGACTACATTCAGCGTGGACCAGTTGTGCTGACTTAATGCACACCTTTGTTTGCTATCTTTTTTTTTTTTTTAGGGAAGGAGAGTAATAGTGTAATGGGTAGAGAGACAGTGTTTAAGTCTGTATACTTTGTTCATTTCCTGCCTCTGACACCTATCAGGTGTGATAACATAAGGAAATCTCTGTTTCAAAGAAAAAATACTAAACTGGAAATTTGAGAAGTTCATTGCCAATTTAAAGTTATCATTCCCCTTGAAACTTTCTGATATAGATTGCTATATGAATCCTGTTTATGTCTTTATTACAGATAGACATCTAATTTGAACAGGGCCAACCAAAGTCATGAGAAATTTTAGTGGAACTTTGAAAAGTTAGGACTGTTTGGAAGTCATCTTTCAAATGCATGTTGTGTTCAGTGTAGGCTCAGACCTTTTGTTCAGTGTCATATGAGACACCCGTTATAGGTTCCAAAAGATATAACATAACCCTTAACTTTTCCCTCCTTTTCTATGGACCCTTTCATTTAGCTGGAGAAGCATCATTCAACTTCCTACATAAAGTCACATTGGAGAAAAAGGGTAGTAGAACTTGAGAGATTTCTCATATTTCCTTTGGAATACATTGTTGCCAAAGTGAGTGAGATATCACAGATTTGGTAGCTAGTTGATTAAAGTTTACTATTATAAATATCAATTTTTAACTCAGAAGTAATGAGCAAAGGAAACCAAGAATGGTTTGCTTAAGGCATTATATATATATATGTATCTCTATCTCTCTCTATCTTTAGCATTTCTCCATATCTATCTTCTATCATCTATTTCTATATCTGCTTTTAGGTGTTTGTGTGTATATCACACATACATATGTGAATATATAATTCTTAAAATATACTTTGTGATGACAATTTTAGGCAAGATAAATAATAACTTGTGGCTCTATGATCAGAATTTGAGATAACTTTTGGGCACATTGTAAGCAAATATAATTTCACTCAATTTGCATGTATTGAAAGGAAAACTTCAATACAATGACTGCTTATTTTCTACTCTCAGTGATTAAGTGGCAGCAAGCAATTAAAAATACCAAATGTACAATCTCATAATGCAGACTGTAGTGCATTATTGGTATTCATTTTAAAATTAAATTCCTTATATAGTGACTAATAAAATAACTGAATATTTCTTATATGTCAATTAAATCCTTATAGCTATTTACCTTATGAAAGATCAATGGTCAGCTACAGACTTCAAATTATTCAGTTGAAAATGAATGAAGCAATTTTTGTAAATAACCGACTTTAATTAAAACTTTGTGGTCATATTAGCAACCAACTGTCATGAAAGAAGTGATCATAGTGATAAAGGAGAGAGATCTTTCCCAGATGGATAACTACAATAGCAGATGATATACTTTCCATTTAAATGTATGAAATCTTGGCTTTTTTCTAGGTTATATAATTCATTCTAGCTTTCTAACATGAAATATCGAGCAATTAATTATCAAAATTGCATTTTGTTTATTTGCTTTCTGATACCCAAGGACAGGATGGTGTAGTAAAAAGTGGTCTGGATGTATTGTCAAGGACCTGTGTTCAAATTCAACCTTGTTTTTACAGAATAACCTTGAAAAATCATTTAAATTCATTGGTTCAGTGTTGTTTTACTTTTATTTGTATATGACCTCTGAAGTCCTTCCATTTCTAAATTTGTGCTTTTATATGTACCATTGTCTTGAGTCTATGTGGAAGATTTTAAAAATATGGACTCTATAAAAAGTAATTCCACAATTGGAAATCAAGTTATGAAACAGCTTGTGCTTATGCTCAGTTAGAGAACAAAACTCTCATATCATGAGACAAGAGCTCTCAGTCCCATGCTAGGAAAGAGCTGTCTCTTTTATGTGGTTCCCATTGTATTCTAATGTCACAAACAAAGGGATAGGCAAGAAAAAGATAGGTTCATCCATAGATACTTATGAAAAAAATAATAAACTAGAAAATTTGGCAGATTCTGTCTAATGTCTGGGCCAAAATGCTGCAATAGGACAACTGCCACTCCTATTTTCCTTTCTAATTTTTCTAGAGTTCCCAATTTTTGCTGTTGTTCCAAATAAAAACTCAATCTCCTTATCTGGAAGATAATTTTGAATTAATTTCTTCTCTTCCTAAACTGAGAACTACAATGCCAGGTTTTTTGCTGTCTGCCAAGTTCTTATCAGGAATTTTTACATATGGCCCACTCTTTTGGCCCTACTTTGAGAAGACTCACCCACTCCAAACTGAGCATTCATGTAGATATGTAAGCATACTTTCAAAGAATGATTTATTAATTTGTTTTTAATTTTCTTAGCACTTTTATTTAAAGTTTTCTATTTCAAATACTTTCTCTTCCTCCCTTTCTAGCCTTACCCTTTTTGAGACAGTAAGCAATCAGTTAAGTAAAACATTTCCATATTAGACATTTTGTATAAGAAGACACAATAAAAGAAAAAATAAGAAAAAAAATAGCATGCTTCAGTCTGCATTCAATCAATATCAATTCAATCTCTGGAGGTGGGTAATATGCTTCATCATTTGTGTCATCAATTTGGGGATTGCCTTGGATCATTGTATTGCAGAGATTAGCTAAGCAATTCCAGTTCTTCATCAAACAGTATTGCTTTAACTTTTCTGCATAAAACATTTGAAGCTTGAGACAATACATCCTCCACCCTCGAAAGAGTCCTATTTTAACAAAGAGTTAAAAGCTTTATAATAGGTTAGGAAAATGAGCAGGCAATAAAAGAACATTAAGGACACAAGAGAAATATGTGAAAGCCTTAACTTGTTCCAGGGACAAGGAGCTGATGACTTCTGCTGGGCTGTATCAACAGATTTTCCTCTGGGATGTTTAGAGCACTGACTGCCTCAAACAACACTGTTCCAACTTCTTCTGTAATTGGGAACAAAGATTCCATTTATACCCTTGCAATGAATCAGTTGGGAACAATTGCATTCTGCTCCACTGAGAAGATTTTGAGGGTTTGGGATCCAAGAAGATGTGCAAAGCTCATGAAACTTAAAAGGTGCACAGATATTGTGAAAGCTTTGCTGTTGAACAGAGATGGGACTCAGTGCCTTTCTGGCAGCTCTGATGGAACTATCAGCCTCTGCTTCCTTGGCCAACAGAAATGTATATACAGAATATATGATGAGGAAGTATGGACCTTACAGATTAATGCATAAAAGAAGAAGGAAGGGTGATAGAAGAGAAGACATATTGAGGGAAGGAGTAGTTAGTAGCAAAGCACTTTTGAAGAGGCAGAGAGTTAAAAAAAAAAGAGAGAATAGATCAAATGGAAAATACAATTAGCAATAGTTATTGTAAAAAAGAATTTTGAATCAAGTTTCTCTGATCAGGTCTCATTTCTCAAATATAAAGAGATTTGAGTCAAATTTATTAAAAATAAGAGACATGTCCCAATGATAAATGATCAAAAGATATGTTCTATGCCCAAAGGACTATAATATCATGCATATCCTTTGACCTAATAGTGCTATCACTGGGCATAATCCCCAAAGATAATTTTAAAGAAAGGACTTGTACATACAAAAATATTTATGGCAGCTCTCAGGGCAAAAAAATTGAAAACTGAAGGGTTGCCCATCAATTGGGGAATGGCTGAATAAATTGTGGCATTCAATTATGGTGGAATATCATTGTTCTGTGGGAAAAGATGAGCAGGATGCCCTCAGAAAAAACTAAAAAGTCCTCCATGAACTCAAGCAAAGGGAAATGTACTATATATAGTATAATAGCAATGTTCTAGGATGATAAGCTGTGAATGACTTTGCTATTCTCAGCAATATAATGGTCCATGACATCTGAAGGATTTATGGTAAAAAATCCTATATATATCCAGCAACGAGAACTGATTGTGTCTGAATACAAATTGAAACATTCCTTCCCTCTTTCCCTCCTTCTCTTCTTTCCTCACTTCCCCCCCTCTCTTTCCTCCCTCCCTCTCTCTCTCTCTCTCTCTCTCTCTCTCTCTCTCTCTCTCTCTCTCTCTCTCTCTCTAATATATTTTTTCTTGTGGGGGATTTTTTAGGGGGAGTAGATCTATGTTTTCTTTCACAATATGACTTTTGTGGAACTGTTTGCATAACTTCACGTGTTCTTTCTGAAGAGAGGCTAATGGGTGGATATAAGGAAGAGAATCTAGAACTCAAAGTTTTAAAAACAAATGTAAAAGTTGTTTTCAATAAAAATAAAAATATTTTTTAAAAAAGAAAGAAATTAAATCAAAGCTATGGACTAGCTGGAAGGTTTTTATCCACATATCATGATTACAGGTGTAGCAGTATTTCCATAATCAGCAGTCAAATAATTGGTTGCTTAGAGCAAAGGTCAAATTAAATAGCAAATTAGAAGGAAATATAAAGACTAAAAAACGCATATGGAATTATAGTAGCACCAAGCTGAGTTCATTAAAAAGGTCATTAACTCTACAAAATGGGAATGCATAAATGAAAATGTTTTTTACTGAAATGCCCTGTTTTAGAAAGTTTATACTAAGATACCTCAGTGGATCTGAGACTTCATTAAAGTTGATACTCTCTCCAGGCATGCAGATTGTAATCTATCTCTGACTACACATCAATCTCATCAATTTCTTCCTGTTTCACTCAGGGTCCACCTAAGATCCTGAGAGCCTTAATCTAGTCCTCTTATCATTTTGTGGATATTAATGAAGTATGGAGTATGTCTAATAGCTATTGCTTCCTCTAACCATATGTTTAATTCACCTTCTGTACTAGTCATCCATTTCTTTGATTATATTTTTCCTTTTTAATTTCTTCTTTTTAAAAATTATTTTATTAAGACTTTTACAATATCAGTAAGCAAGTATTTAAATACACAAAAAGAACAAGAAAGACTATATAAAAATACTTTATAGTTTAAAAAAAAGATGCATGACTCACCGTTACTTTTAATCTACATTATTAACATTTATTCTGTCTCTTTTTAAAATTTAGGCATTAAATGAATAATAAATCAACCTCTGCTTGGTAAACACTTGCCAATTTACAGGGCATAATGCTCACGTTGAAAATGTAACAACTGGCTCTTGCCAACAGGTTCAAGCTGGCTCCAGCACAGTCCTAGCATTACCAGTATTTTTACGTTCATTATGCACTTCTTTTTAGCCCTTTGAGTAACCTTCGATTTTTAACTTTTCAGAAACTATGTTATTACATGGCTCATTGTTTTGTAACCTTTCCAAAGAATACTTTTTATAAATGTAGGTCTTTATTTAAGGGAGATACATGGATCATTAAAAGCCATAATCAATAATCAGTTTTTTAAAAGCATCAAACAATTATTTTGTAACAACCCTCCTTTTTTAGCCTCTTGGCCATAGTTCAGTTGCATTCTAGTGAGTTAACTCTTCCGCTTACAACATCTGTTGTGAGATAATATTGGCCTTTGTAGCCCTTGGGACTATATGTTGCAATTTGGTTCTGAGAGAGGTTTCAGCTTTTGGCTTTTATTTTTCTTCTTTTCTTTATTAGGTAGAACAGATTAATCTCTGAGGTCAGGAGAGTAAACCATAGGAGTCTTATTCTTAGGATATCTTGTAATATTCCTTTTTTAATATTCCTAAAAAGTTAAAACTTTTAAAAAAAAAACATATTATTGATTCCTTTTGTCTTTACTTCATATCCATTTCTGAAAAAATTTTCCTGCCAGTCTCCAGATTAAATTTTCTCTCATAAAAATGAAAATTATTAAACAAAAAAGAAAAAAAAGAAATTTCATATACGCTGCATTATACAAAATTCTGTCCTAGATACCCTTGCATCATAAATATGAGGAAGAAGAAATGTTTTCTTATTTATTATTAAGGCTTTTCACTGAAGAATAGTCTGGCTAAACTACCTAATAGTCTTAATGAAGTCTTCAAACAATTATTTTTTCCTGTGATTTAGTTAAACCCTATTTTAAGAGGCCATGGATCTTATTTAAGAGTCATTGCAAGGTTTGATGCCATCAGCCTAATGTAAACAGTAAAAAGTATGTAAATTTCATATGTGTGATGAATCTCTCTCTAGTATTTCTGCTATCTTTGCTTAGGTTTTCATTTCTTCTTGCCTTATTTATTATAATAAACTGCTATAAGTTATTCTAGCTCTGAGACCCTTTCTTCATGTTGTTGTTCAAATAATCTCATTGCATTTCATAGTTAACAGATGACATAAATATATAGAAAGATGGATGGAAAAAAGGAGAGAGCAATGCATATTTTGATATCTAATCATCTATGAACTATGTGACTGGTAAAGTATCACCATATTCCTGTTTGGCTGCTCTCTGACTCAAGTTCTAAGTTGATGTTAATATTTTTGTTTCATATGTTATGCTTTTTCTGTACCCCAGAATGTGTTACTAATCAAGTCCACACAATGTACTATGAGATTGACTTGTTAATTAAAATGAATTTAAGCAACATTTCCAAATGTTTTTTAAAGAAAAAATGAACAGAACTGTACTCAACTTTTTTTTAGAATTGCCAAATGATAGGAACTTTGTAAGTGATGTGAAAACTTTACTTTAAAAGTCATGATCGAGAAGGAGAGAAAAGTATGTTGTGAAGATAACTAGATTAGCATCAGAAGATGTATCTTCTCATCCGTCTTTGTCACTTACTACCTGTATGACCTTGGATGAGCAAATTAAATGTCTTTGAGCCTCAGTTCCCTCATCTCAAATAAGCCCAGAGAATTAGATGAAATCTAAAGTCCTATCCAGGTCTAAATCTATGACACTGTGGTCTTAACAATATTAGACATAGTTTAACACACAACATAGATGCTTAGAAATCAGATTTCAAGAGACTAAGAGAAAAAAAAAATAGGTAAGATACCAAGACTTAAAATTCTTTAGGTGGAGTCAAGCTGAGAGGGACAAGAAACTCTCAAGAAAGAATTTCTGAAAATACAAATAGAAATCATTCTAATGAGGAAAGGAGAGCTACATCAAGATTCTAATATCTATGCCCAAGAAACTCATCAATCATCTAAGATGTTAATAATGTATGTAGGAGATGGAAGCAAGGACAGATAGCAGAAGCCTAACACATAGGTGTGACAAATATTGGAAAAATACACATATATTTGTAGATAGAGAAATAGTGCCAGGATCTCAGAATAACCTGAAACTGAAGAAAAATTCTGACAATGTTTTGTTTGTTTGAAACTGTGATACTTTTCTATATCCATGAACTCCAGGGTACTTGATTTAGTGATACACCATTTCTTCTTTTTCTTATTGATTATGGCTTATTTTCTACTACAGTTGCTCCATACAAAGTTTATCCAAAATGCTAGGAAAAACATGTCTTGTCATTCTATAAGGTTCTCACATTTAGTATATCACTAGTATCTTTGCATAAATGTATAGAGAATGCATAAGACTTAAGGCAATTTTTAAATTTATCTTTATTTCTTGAATTTCCATAGCCAAAGAATTCACCTGTTTGTAATGAATATCTAAACAATTAAGTTTTTGGCAAAGACATTCTGGTCTTGATTATATCCCAAACCTATCCAGTATGGTTGAACTTATCAGTTCTTAGGCATTGCAAAATTGTCTCCATAACATGTTTCTAACTTTCTTTTTAAGTGAATTGGAAAGACATTCTGTTACTAGGATTGTATCTCAAACCTATCCAGTATAGTTGAACTTATTAGTTCTTAGGCACGGCAAAATTGTCTCCATAACATAAATTTCTAATTTTCTAATTTCCAAAGAAGGGATCTGGACAGATAGATAGTGAAGTAGATAAAGTGCTAGGACTGGAGGCAGGAAGACACACTTCTGAGTTGAAATCCAGCCTTAGTCAAATATTAGCTATGTGACTTTGGGCATATCACTTAACCCTGTTCTATATCTATAAAAAGAGATGGAGATGGAAATGTCCAACCACTCCAATATCTCTGCCAAGAAAATCTCAAATGGAATTATGGAGAATTGGACACAACTGAAAAGACCAAATAACAACAAAGAAGGCACTGAAATACTCCCAAATTGCTGAGAGGATGAGGTAATAGAGAGAAGACAATTATTAAATCCCATATTTTTTTCCTACTTTCTGTACCAAGAACAATTAACTTATACAAGATATATCTCATATAATAAGTTGGAAAACAAAAATGGTTAATAAGGAGGGAAAATGCAAGAAAAATATAGCATCCATCTCCATTATAGACCCAGAATGATATTCCAGGTTTAAGGAATATTATAAGGGATGTTTCTCATTCATTAAAAACCATAGCTCAATATAAGCTAGATTTTTTCTAATATCAACAAAAATCAGTGTAGTTCTTTTATAAAGTAACTAGAAGACAAAATAATTCAGAGCAAGACATTTAATTAAACAAGTTAGCAAGATATAAGAAGAAAGATTCCTTCCATCCCACAAAGTGTATATTATTCCACATTAACAGTTGGAAAAGGGAAATATGTTAGGAATATGGATGAAAGGATTCCCATAAAGTGAACAAATGTGTTCAGGGCAACTTGTGAATCTAATGTTGCTGCTTGCTATTTTCTTGCAGAATAAGAAATGTCCCATATTTGCTTTTTTTTTTTTTTTTTTTTTTTGAGTTGGTATATTGCAGTGCTCTGTTCTCTAGGCTATTCAACTCTCTGCTGGGCTTCTCCACTTGACTGTTATTTGCATTATCAGCTACTTTATTTCTTGTTTCCTCTTAGAACAGTTGTGTCATTCTTTTAGATCATAGTTCCAGGGCCTATTAAACTTTTTGGTGATTTCTGACCCTCATTTACACTGCGTTTTTAGGCATTTGTTGGTCTTTTGAACTTAGGACTGATACCATGTGGAGTCTTTATGTCTAACCTCTTATTTGAATTATGGAGTAAAATTCCTTTTCACTCATCAAACTCTGGGGTTGCTAGTCTACATCCCCTTCAAATCATCCTGAGAACTCCACTTAAGAAAAATGCAAAAGGAACCAGGGGTAGAAGATTCTTTTCAGTTTATATGATGCTGGTTGTCAAGTAGTTTAACTTAGGAGTAGGATGGAAATATATTAGGAAGAGTGGTGAAACTGGCAATCTTTGTCTTGCTTCTCTCTACCAACAAAATAGAGAATAGCAGCATAATCAGATCCACTAGTCCAACCCAGATCCCTTAAGTCTTGGTCCTGAGTTTGGGAACTTGAAAAAGTCTTCTTAATAAAATATTAATCCAACTAAATGGTAGTATTCTTTACATGAGAAAATATAACATAGCTGTTTTGCATGAGTAAGTTACAAAACCCATATAAATAGTATCCTTAGATACTGAAAAAAAAACCCCATAAAAACAAACCTAATATATGTTATTGCTGAGCCATTCTCAATGATCTTTGAAAGAATATAAAGCAATTAGGATGTGCTACAGAACTGAAAAAGGACAAATATTTCCCCTACCCCCTTTTTTTTCAAAGAGAAAAAGAGGCAATTCTGCAAACTACAGGACAGTGAATTTGATTTTGATTCCTGTAGAGGAGAGTGAAGTATTAATGATAATTAAAGGTACGGTTCATCAACAACTGAATAAGTCAGTCTTTATCACTAAGTGCCAGCATGGTTTCATTAAAAATGGGTCATACAAGACTAATATAATTTACTTTTTTGGAACTACTATAGTAAATTAAAAAATGTTGTTGGTATAATTTACCTTTGCTTTGGTAAAGCAGTTTACAATGTTTTTTTTTTTTTTCATGATATCCTTATAGACAAAATGGAGAAAAGTGTAATAATAAATTGATAGTATTTCTAAGATAGAATCGAGGAAAAAACCTGACCACTTGGTAACTCTAATTTCACTTCTATACACAACCCTCTTTAAGGGAAAAATATCAACAAATTTTAAGTGTTAAGAAATATCATTTTCCCTAAGAAATCTATATATTCTCTAAATGGGACAATTTCTTTGTTGATATTTTCATTCACTTATTAATTAATTAATTTATTTATTTCTATTTTTGCTGAGGCAATTGGGGTTGTGAATTGCCCAGGGTTACACAGCCAGGAAGTGTTAAGTAATGAGGTCAGATTTGAACTCAGGTCCTCCTGACTTCAGGACTGCTGCTCTATCCACTACACAAACTAGCTGTCCCTTTTAAAAATTTATTTATTTATTTATTTTATTTGCCACTGTTTATATATATATATAATAATCCTGAGTGGCTTCTAATCATGGTTAAACATAGAACCATCAACATCCTATAGAAAAGGAACTACAGTTTTACTCTACTTTAGGATTCAAGGGAATTTAAGAAATGTCCTCAGTGTTTGATTAATGGTGTTACTTAACTTTTAGAGTTCTTTATTACACTGATCTTTGGAATGACTGTACAAGCTTGAAGGTCATATGTCACATCTATTTATATTTCCTGTGTATATGTCATCAAAAAAGTTCAATAAAAGAATATGAGTTTTTTTTTTTTTTTTAGACAGAAATAAATGAGTTAGTGATAGTGTCTGTGTGCAAGACTGAAACGTTTTTAGCGAACAAGAATCATGCCTCTTTTATATAAAACCAAAGAAAGTTTTTTTTTTTTTTAAATCTCATATTTTTAACAACCTTAAACTCTCTGAATTTATGGATATTTATTATGTTTTAAAGGTGATTCTTTAAGGTGTAAAATATTTCCAGCCCCATTTCTGAGCTTCCTCCATATGTGTGTCTTGTTAAAAGTATTCAAATCAGGTCCCAGAAGCAATTTAAAATTATATTTGAAAAAACAAAGTGAAAATAATGTCACAGTAAAGGAATTCATACATTCTTTGGGAAGATAAAACTCAATGAAACATATAATCTCTTGATATTTTTCCCCTAAATTTTTTTGATATATTCCTTACTAAATAGATTTTTTTTTTTTGCAAATCTCATTTTTCAAAATGGTATTTCCATTTGTGATGAGGATTTTTTTTTCTCTCTCACAAATCATTTGAGAAGATGATTTAGTTTCCTTTGAAAGGTTTTGAGAAATGTGCTACTGTAGAAGAGAGATCAATTTATTGTACTGCTTGTTTTATTTGGTGGTCAATGAGGTAAGGTTTAAATTAACAAAGTATTTAGGATGAATAATATTTCAAAATCAAAGAATTTCAGAGAAAGAAAGGAGAAACCACAAACCATACTATCTTACCTGTTTGCCCCCAAAAAGTCTTGTCTTCAACAAACAACATAAGAAGTTGTTCAGGATTTGACCAAAGAACTACTATAACACTACTATAACTATTTCAAGTATTATTTTCATTTATTTTTATTTTTAATTGACAAGAAATTTTTTATTTATGTCAACATATCTATTTTCATCTTTCCTCTTTTTTTTTTTTTTTTTTTAACCAGCTCCACAGCAAGGCAGACTTTGTCATGTTCTTTAGTCTTGATAAACTGTCGACAAAATTCACTTTATCTTCCAGTCTAGTAATTGCCCAAAAAGAAAATGAAGTTAATCTGAAAGGAACTTAATAAATACACATTGACCTCTTCTGATTAAATTACTGTTTCCTTTTCTATATATGTTAATTCATCATGCCTTTAATGATTTTTCTAATTTTATATTTATTTGAATTTTTTTCTGTATCTCAAGTGATCCTTTACAAGTGTTTGATTTAATTTTTTAAAAGAAGGTATATTTTATATTTCTCCTCTCCCTTCCTTTTTAGGATGCTTGTAATAACTCCAAATTTTAGGCACAAATCCAGTGATGGCACAAAATTGGGATGAAAATGATGGAAACCTTGGGAAAGAAATGAATCCCGATTAGAAAGGGCAAGGATACCTGGACATAGTCTGGCATCTACTCTAAATTTGGAGTGAATTTCAAAGTTTTTGAAGAAAAAAGAATCAATGTTAAAAATTCTAGAGAAAAAAATCTGACAGAGATGGAAAACTCAAAAATAAAATTCAAAAGACACAAAGGAAAAATTTTCTTCTCTGCAAGAAGAAAAACAGATTTTTGTTTCTTGCCCCATACCACATCTGATACTTCTGAAATAGGCTAAATATATTTTCTTTAAAAATTTTAAATGTTACATATACTTTAAAAATACATCCAAATATGAGAAAACAGTTTTGAAACTTCTAGAATAGGAGTTTATAACCTCAGATCTGTAAGTTTTTTTATTTTTTATTTTCATAACTATTTCAATGTAATTGCTTACCTTTATAATCCTTTCTATTTCATTTTATGCCTTTCAAAACATTATTCTGAGTCCAAAAGCTTCACCAAACTATGAAAAGGTAGGTCAACATAAAGAACTTTTGAAAGCAATGATTTTTTTCCCCAAAAATTATTCCTTAATGAATCCTAAGTACTTAATATTAGTATTATTTGTTTATTTCCTCCTAGATTTATTGATTTTAAATAGATTACATTGTCACCATATAAAGGTAATCTCCTGTTTGTGACCCAAATAGGTTTTAATCTTAGATATAATAAATTGGGGTAAACAGTAATACAATTTCCCATTCAATTATCCTTTGTTTTAGATCAAATATATTTACTTGATAAAAATAGGGGAACATTAGGAGTAATATTTTAAAACTATGATTATAGAGGAATGGAAGATTTTTTTTTTTCTCATCAATCGCTAATTATTTTCAGTCACTATTTAAACTAATGTGATTTTCTGTAGGTTACAATCTAAAAGTGCATTTTTATGACAAAGCTGTGAGGTAGATAGCAAAGATATTATTACTATATTATAGATCATATTATCAATTTAATGCTGGCAGAAGCTTTAGGTAACATTGAGTTCATTTTTCTCATTTTATCTATGAGGAAATCAAGGCACAAGAAGATTAAGTTACTTCTCCAAGGTCATGCAGTTAGTAAGTTTATCTAGAGGATTTTTTTTTTGAGGCTGGGGTTAAGTGACTTGCCCAGGGTCACACAGCTAGGAAGTGTTAAGTGTCTGAGACCAGATTTGAACTCGGGTCCTCATGAATTCAGGGCTGGTGCTCTATCCACTGCGCCACCTAGGTGCCCCCATCTAGAGGATTTTTAACAAAGGTTTTCCTGACTCCAAAGTCAATGCTTTTTTCACTATACCACCTTGCATGTTCTCATTACCTTAGATTTTCCTAAAATGAATCTGCCTAATTTAGCTAGTTTGGTATAAAAACCTTAACCAGAAGCAACTCCAGAAGCAACTTTCTTTGTATGTTATAAATTAAATGCTTTGTTGTGAGGGAACATCTTAGTTTCACTGTTTATTTTACTTCGTAGCTAAGAAAGCTCTTCCAATTTCTTTCACTTTTGGTTCTTTCCTCTATATAACAGATGCAAAAATGGCAGATTGTAATTAACAAATGTGTCCTACATTACTGCTTTTTTAACTAGAAGTGTCTTCACCTGATTTAATTCCATTTCTCTCATAACTTTAATTCCCCATCTTTTTTTCCATCCATTAACTATTTTATATATACATGTAATTATTTCTCTTAGAAACTGAAGTTGTCCTTAGCAACAAGCACATTTTTCAAACTGCTATGTATATGAACTATTTTAGGTAGAGAATTCTTTAAAAGTCTCTCAAAAATATTCCTCAAAGAATAGTGTTTTGTTTTTTTTTTGTTTTGTTTTGTTTTTTTGTTTTTTTTTTTTTCCTGAGGCTAGGGTTAAGTGACTTGCCCAAGACCACACAGCTAAGAGCTATTAAGTGTCTGAGACCAAATTTGAACTCAGGTCCTCTTGAATTCAGGGCTGGTGCTCTACCAACTGCACCACCTAGCTGCTCCCTCAAAGAATAGTGTTTTAAATTAAAATTTAACCAGATTTTCAAAGAGATTTAAAGTTGGTTCATTATAATTGACCTACCAATGTAGTAATAAATCATTTGTTTCATTTGTCAGTGTAGAATATGCCATGGTGATTGATTTTTAACCAAGAACTGAGATGCTAAAGTCAGTGAAGTCACTACCCAGAAATCACTATCTCAAGAGCAGTGATAAAGTTAGGTCTCACTGTGCTGGATTTTTATTTGACAGGAAATCTTTGTAAATAATTTCTTCTTTTGTTAAGTCTACTCATTTAACTAACCACTTATCCTGATGGAACAGAGTTCATTAAAAAAACTTCTCTTACTTTTAAAACAATTTAAATAACTATAATTTAGTTGTGGGATTGAGTGGAAGACCATAGAAGTGATAATATTGAGGGAATAATCCACTGAAGCTCTGAGAGATGAAAAAGAAGAAAAATAAAAAAGGAAGGAAGGAAGGAATGAAGAAAAAAAGAAAGGAATGAAGGAAAAGGAAAGAAAGAAAAATCAATGATGGATTTAGGTTTTTGGTTGTTGCCTTAATTTTTATATTTGTGAAGAAGTTTTTACCATGGGACAAGGAGGGAAGAGAAGAACAGAATATATGAATATTGAGAAAACTATTGACAAATAAGAATGTGCAAAAAATGCATTTAAACATATAATGCAGAAACCCAACTATTTGACCTTCAGTTCTTTTCAATTCAAAATGTCTAAATGACTTCTAAAGTTGCAAGTGTAGCTCTATAAATCTAACTTTGCTTTAAGAAATGAAAAACTCAAGCATTAAAGCTACATATTTACATTTAATCAATTAACCCAATCATTGAATGGGTGAAACTCATGACAAATTTTGCCAATATTAATCTTTCCTATGTTATAAAAAACAGTTATTTACCACAGAAGGGAACTCCAGAAGGATTAATGTAAGATTCCAAAATTCCATTAGCTTTTTATCCAAAATAAGAAGTTTTCTGGGGAAATTTTTCAATGTCCAAGTTTATTAGAAAGTCGTGTCCATTATTATTTCACCTTGGAATTCTGACTAGAAAGTGTATCACATAATACTTTACCATAAGTATTCTTCTTTAAACAACCTCTATTATTCTCCCTCTGAATAAACAGATTTATGACCATCACTGTATATAAAATGTCATAGTGGTAAATAATTTTCAATACTGTATATCAAAAAAGGAAATAGCAGTTCTGGACCTTGGCCATATTTTGATTTGGTTTCTTGTTAGATCTAATATTAATTCTGAAAATATAGATTGATAATTGATTTGTAAAATGAAATAAGTAATAGAGAACAGTCATCTGGACAACAACAAAAATCAAATCTTTTGTTGCATTATTTTAGGGGAAAGAATATAGCAAAAACTATGGCCCTTTATTATAGAAATTTTCCTTCTCCTCTACAATTTCTTCCAAGATAATGAGATTTTATTAATCTCTTTAAATTTTTTGTGGAAATTGAGCAGAAAAATGAGATAATTTTCACTTCTAGATCTTATGTCAATATTGCTGATCACATGTTTTCTATTTTATGCCAGTCATTCAATAAGTGTTTAATAAGTACTTAACTATATATCAACTACTGTATTAAACTCTGGGATAGAAAGAAATCCAAAATATTCTAATGGAGGAAATAATTATTCTTACCTGATAGGAGTGTTGTTAGTATCACATGAGATAATAGATAAGACTGGTGTAAAATATCTTACAAATGTTAGGGATATAAACCAATATTTTAGAGAAAGGGGCTCAGAATAAGGCTTATCTATAATGCTGAGCTACCTAAAAAGAAAAAGGTAGTATTTATTTCTATACTAATCTGTGAGTGTGAACAATTCTTACCTCTTGAAGGTTACATTCCAGTCACTCTATAAGTATTTTACTTATACCTATTTAATAGATATGTTATTCTCTCCATTAGAATACACACCCTTTGAGGGACTGCTTTTGGATATTGTTTCTATCCTTAGTATTTTTAGCACATTGTCAGGTCCTAATAATACATTCTTCTTTTGATTAATTGGTTCTAAGGGTTTGGTTGTTGCTACTACATCACCTGCATTTAGGTGCATCATCCTAGAGACATAAATATTTAGAATAGTAGAACCAGAATCTATGTTCCCTGTTTCTGAAAGGTTGAAGAAATATAGGATAAAAGAGAGTATGAAACTAGCTAGTAGTTACTGAAATATCAAAATAAGTAACATGTTGAATGTGTGTGAAATATATATTTTAGCTATATTATTCAACATATAACTAAAAGAACCCAAGGTCTGAACAGTCCAAATTAAATTCAGTTCGGATATAAATATATGGGTAAGGAAACTGAGGAACCTCTGTACTTGAACTCAAAATACTTGGGTTTGAGATCTAGCTCAAACACACACTAGTTATGGGAGTATTGGTAAGTCACTTAAATATCTTGGTCACTTGTTCCTTTTTTCTGACCTACCTACTTAGATGATAGAGCTGATCAAAAAATTCTTGAATTAAAAATGCTTTGTAAGCCATAGAGCACTATACAAATGTATTAGTAGTATTATAAGATTATAGTTCAAATTTGTTTTTACTACTGAAAATATCAACAGAAAATAATCATTATTTACATTTTGATTCTTGATAACATTTATCTTTTTATTATCAATCATTTCACAAATTCCACAAAGCATGTTGGCAAGATAAAAGAATTTACAAAAATGTGAAAATGGTGATATAACACTGATTACTATTATTAAAATTATATTGTCAGTGTTCCAAAACCTTTTTTGAAAAAAGAGACTTTTGTGAAGCAAAATTTAAAATTGTTATCTTTTTTCTGTGCTTTTTCTCTGTATCAGTTTTTGCTTCTCTGTCTCTGACTCTTTGTATTATGTAATATATGCATATATATATATGCATATACACCATTGTGTCAGGGGCTCTCATATGATATAATATATACAATTTGGGTTTTTTTTCCTACCTCTGGATCATTCCCTCCAACCAGAAAAATCTAAGAGTTTTTCTATATGCCATCACTCAGTGTATTATCACCTACTCCCTTGGCAACTATTCAATTTTTACAAAGCTTTAAAAAAAGAAAAAGAAAAATTTATTTACAGGTTGAAAATGCAATGGACCTCTTTTCATGAAGAATGTTTGTCCACAGTAGCTCTCTCCAGTTTCAAATAAGTTGTTTTTATTATCCTTTCCTGAAACTCTTCACAACCTTAAGTTCAGTAATGCTTGGTTTCCTCCTTTTTAGCTCTTTATAACTTTCAGATTGAGATATCAGTGACCTCTTCCCCCCCAAAAAAAATCTTTTCTGTCATGGGCACTTGACAGCATTAATGGAGGTCAGAGCCATAACTGAGACAGAGGTTTTAATCCAGGTGCCTGATTTAAAGGCATTGAAAACACTTTCCGCCTTTCCCAGGGTAAGAATAATAGAATTTAACATATCTTCTATCCCTACTGGCTGTGGCCATTATTATCAAAAATATAAAGATCAAGATATCCATACTTGCAAGGTAGTGTCAGACTCACAATATAGTGATGAATTCATGTGGAACAGTAATCACAGATCTGATATTAATCTACCTTCCCCTCCCCCCCCCCGCATCTTTTCTTCTACATTCCCTTTTATCCATACATGAAAAGATCTTTGATATCCAGTTTCCTTCTTTGTGCTATTAGAAACTGTGGCCTGACTTTAAGAAAACAGTAGCAAAATGTTGAGGTCCTTCCATGGATCAATCACATCAGAAGCAGAAGTTTTTGAAAGAGCTAATGTGTTAGTAAGTTTGTCACCTGGTCCATATGAATGCCTTCCCAACATTACATAACAGCATGTTTTTAGTTGGAGTTGGAGCCACTGAAACTAATCCTGACTTCTCTCTTTTCCCATCCCTGCCTTAAAGAGTTCATTTGAGATTTCTTTCCCTGCCATTGTCCCAGGAGGCACAAATAGAACTAGCTGTGATTCTCAGAGGTGACTCAGAACTCAGAGATGTGGCAATATTATAGTCAAACCCCAGACAGAAAAGGCTTTAAATTGGACTATTGTTCTAACAGATGACTGTCTTCACAGGAGAATGCTCCAAGGAGACTGGAATATCATCTTGTTATTCCCTTTTTTGAACCAGTATCAGTTACTAATTTCAGATTTGGGCTAAAATGAGTTTACAATCTAATAATTCCTTTCTTTTAGCTCTTGTTGTTGGTTCCCACTTATTTGAGAACTTCTTACTGGTCTAGAGATTATATTGTTATCTCCTTTTTCCCTTGTGTTTTTCTCAGTCTTGTCCAACTTTTCATGACCTTATTTTTCGTTTTCTTGGCAAAGATACTGAAATGGTTTGCCATTTCCTTCTCCAGGTCATTTCACAGAAAAGGATCACACAATTAGTAGAAGCCAAAGTTGAGCTCAGGAACATGTCTTTATCATTTCCTGATCCCAAGTCAAACACTTTATCCATTGTGGCACATAGTTGTCCTACTATTAGCTCTCTAGAGTATGAATTTGAGTTAAAAAAAAAAAAAAAAAAAGAAAAGAAAAGGGTTTTTACTTTGTCAATCACTACCTTTACAATATTAGGCATTTCACTTAATTCCAAATTAGAACTTCAATTTACTCATCTATAAAGTGAAGAACCTCTGAAATCTTTGCAATTATAAATTTGTGTTTTTATGATTCTATGATAAATCAGGGAAAAATTAAAAAGCTATCAGACTAGATCTTTGCATCACAAAATTTTTGAGTAGAAAGGCAATCTAAACATACTCATCGTGCATGAAAATGAATTGCCTTTATAACCTGCCTATCAAGTGATTTATCCACTCATTGAAGACCATCAGTGAATGGAAGTGGGCTACATGATGAAGTCCATTCTGCTTTTGAATGGTTCCAACAGTTGTGAAATTTCCCCTAAATTAAACTTAACTCTGCTTCTTTGCTTCTTCTCTCCTTTAAAACAAGTAATTTTGTCTAAGGCCAAACACAGGTCAAATATTTCTATAGGATAGTACTTCAAACACTTGAAAAGATATATTAAGCCATCTTTTTAATCTTGAGTATCTTTATTTGCTTTAACTAATATATTATTATATGTTTTTGTTATATTGCACTTAAATCATCCTATTTGCAGTTTCTCTGTTTGGAAGGGTAAAGCCCAGTGGCTTCCAAATAATTGTTTTAAGGAAGTATATTATAGCACTGAAAAAGGATTATTTGGCACCATGGAAGCAATATATTTCCTCCAAAATGAATTATAGCTGAG
Source organism: Sminthopsis crassicaudata (assembly GCF_048593235.1). Classification (NCBI taxonomy): domain Eukaryota; kingdom Metazoa; phylum Chordata; class Mammalia; order Dasyuromorphia; family Dasyuridae; genus Sminthopsis; species Sminthopsis crassicaudata. The sequence goes on from NC_133620.1 coordinate 81,958,195, forward strand.
CAGTTAATCATCTTGTAAAAGGAAGGTATATAGAACATTCAAGTGCCCCCTACAAGCATAGATTTAAAAAAACCCATAAATATAAATACTGTAACAACACTTTAACAAGATTACGTCAAAAGGGGCTCTCTGAACAAGTCCAATTATTTGCAGAAGTTACTGTTGTGTCTTACTCATCATAGAATGAATGTCATTAAAATTGTTTTTCAGCATTCATATAAAAGATGAACTTTTGAACTTTATAAAATTGTTGGCATCTGTCTTTTATAGGGAGTAAGAATTTGACATTGTTGATTTCAGTCCTGAGCATTGGAAAAGACATTTCAGATTTTACTTTTTCTCTGCATTGCCTACTGTACATAAACAGACTGAGACATAAAGTTGATGATTGCTTTACTAGGGCACATTAACTCCTTCACAGTGCATTTCAGAAGACACTTAAATGCTTTGACTCATTTTTAAACTCTTATTTATTGAAGTTGTGAAGAGTTTCAAAATGCAAGGCATCCTTAAGAAGAATATATTTGTTTGGTTCATTGTCTTTTTTAAAGAAAGAAATTCCTTTTAAAAATGAAGATAAAGAGACAGTTGGGAATGTGCCAAACCTATTTTCTCATGAGAATATCTATTTGGCCACCACCATATTTTTATAATATAAATTAAATAAAAGGACTAGCATTATATTTTGGGAATGCATTCTTCAGTAACTTCTGCTTTTTTTGGATATCACACCACATTTCAAATTCACATCAAATATTCCATCCATTTAGTTAAAACAATATGACTATGCTACTATTTTATTTCATCTATTAAAAATCTGTTTCATATTATTTTTTGACTGATGTTTTCTAGATATGGTCATACACATTTTGAAGTTTTGCTTGTTAGATGTACATTGGTTCAGTCTTTTTTGTAGGTATTTGCAAATTCCCTAAGATCTTAAAGTAATGTTACTGCTTTATTAAATATCTCTTATTAAAATCATAAACACATTTTCATGGATTGAATGTATCCTATCATATAACTTTTATCTAGAAAAACAGAATGGTAATTCATTCTAAATCTTTCCTTAATATCTTAATTAGCATTGTAATCATTGTGATGACTTCCCTAAAAAAAAGGGTATTTGGCAATTTACTGATCACTGATTTAATCACTTTCACTGATCTATGGTTCTAAAACTTATTGAATTCATATTCTTTCTTACTGTATCAAAGCTATTTATTTCATAAATAATTTCTTAAATAATGTTGATGTTGCTTTTCAATTGTATCTATGACCTATTTAGGGTTTTTGTTGTCAAAGATACTAGAGTGTATACTCTATACACTAAAGTGTATAGAGAGATACTATGTATTTCTCCAGCTCATTTCACAGATGAGGAAACAGACAAAATGGGATTCCATGACTTGTGTCATCCAGCTAGTAAGTACCTAAGGCTAGATTTGAACTCAGTAAAATGAGACTTTCTGGTTCCAGTCTGGCACGTTATCTCATTTCACCACCTAGTCTCCCAAATTAAATTATAAAATATATTTATTTCATAAAATTCATTTATAATTGGGTTATTCTTTTGGAGTGTAAGCGTTATGATATGATTTATGCTTCCTTTGTATAATTTAAACAAACCCATCACTGGAGATAAATTAGATATTCAACAAATCCTTGTATAAGTGAATGGAAAGAAAAGAAGAATGAATACACTAACAAGAATGCTAAATGACAAAATCAACATAGGAACAAAGTTAAGTTGAAAATCACTGACAAATTAGATATACAAAGATGTATTGAAAATGGGAAAAGTTTAAAAGTGGCAAAAATAGTTAACTACATAAAACTTGAAAGTGAAGAGTTGAAAATTGAGATATGGCAAACAGGAATGAAGAGGAAGTAATTTCCACTGGGAAGAGGGTTTCAGAGGAGGCTAACATGTGTAGAAGAAATGAAAGAAATTGAAAAAGCTGCAACTACTTGTTATATTCTTTATTTCCCTCAAATAATCTTCAATTGCTATTTCTCTAACTTAAGTTAATTCAAGTTTACACATCTTTTCTTTCCTCTTGGGGAAACTGTATTTTTTGTTCTAGTCTATCTTATTACTTGTGTTCTGATATATCATTAGTCAGCTGGGTTTTTTGGTTATATTTTTACCAGTAGCAGCAATATATTTCCATTAATTCAGCAAAAAATAGGGACATGGTGAATAATAGCATTTCCCATAAATTTTCATGAATTATTTTTTGTGTTTAATTGTAATTAGGAGCTTGATTAGATCTGTAATTAATTTGTAGCAGTCAACTACAATCATGAGCTTCCATTTATTGTAGAAATGTTGGCAGCATTATTTTGGAAAAACTGCATCCAAAAATACCTGATAGATTTTTAAAAAATGAAATGATTGAGACATTTATAGATCATTAACAAGTAAAATATATTTTAAAAGGACATAATAATTTCCATCTCAGCTTTATATGGTAATTTAAATATATGAAAAACACTTTACTTAAAACACTTCACCTGGGTATGATAGTACAAGAATTGTGATTTCCTTTTCAGAGATGAGAGAACTGAGTCTCAGAGAAACTGAACAAACAAATGAATAATTTCCCTAGGGTTACAAAATCATGAAATATCAGAGCTAAGATTCAAAACTAAATCTTTTCTGACTGTAGAACCAAGTTCTTACAATGTCATACTCCTCCATTAGGCCTGATAAAATCTTATATTGTTATCAAATAAGATAAAAATAAGAAAATTTGACAAATTGACAAAATTCATGTTAAAATCTTCATCGACAGAGTCAAATCACAAGAACCATTTGTCCCTGTCAAGCTTTATATCTTCTATACTCTTCTCCTTCCTTCCCCCTTATTCTCTTTATGAAGGAGAAATTTAATATTTTTGAAATTTGAATAAAATACATATCATTTTCTAGTTATATTAAAATATTATTTGGAAAAAATTAAAAAAAATAAAATATTATTTGGTTTCCCCTAAAATTATATTAAACTTATATTAAATTAGTCCATTTTTAAGAATGTAAACCAACTTTTTTCCTTATCTATTTTAGTTAATACTAGCTGTCAAAATATATATTACCATATTCATCACAATTCTGAATTTTCTTATATATATGTATATGTATATACATATATATAAATTTCTTTTAAAATATTTTATTAATGCTATTTGCTTTTAATCATGATTATTTCTATAATTATCTATTCCTATCCATATAGCCAAACACATCTCCACACCTCTTCCTTAAAACAAAGAAAAGTAATTAAGCAAGAACAATCAATGAGGTGATCATATCTAACAACATATTTATACCATTTTGCTCTGGGAGTCTTCCAGCTCTGCCATAAAGAAGGAGGTATGTGTCATTATATGGGAATCATTGCTGCTTTTTCACTTATTCAGTTTGGCATGCTTTTAGTGAACTTTTCATTTATATTATAGTTATTCTATCTATTGTGGGGGATGTTCTGCTCACTTTAGTCTGCATTGGTTAATGCAGATTTTTCCTTTTCCCTCTATATTCTACATATTCATAATTTATTATTGTACAATAATATTTATGCAGCTTCTCATACCAGTTTTTTCCTAGTTATTCCCTCCAGTAAATAAATTTTCTTTTCTTTTCTTTCCTTTTTTTTTTCTTGTTGCCCCAGAGAGGATTGCTATGAATATTTTGGTATATATTAGAGATTAGTTTCTGTATTCTACTTTCTTGTTGTATATGCAAAGGAGATTTTTTTTGGGGGAAATATATACACGCATGCATGAGTTGCCATATTTTCCAAAAACTCTGAATTAAGAATGTGTAGGAAATACTGAACATGTCAAGGAAAAAATCCTTTCCCTCTTTTTGAGCTCACATAATTTAAAGTTTACACCCCAGATTGGAATCCCTGTGTGTCCTTGGGAGTTGACAGGCACCAAAAAAAAAAAAAAAAAAAAAGAAAAAAAGACAGGCACCTGTCAGTCTGCATTAGACTAAAAAACTACTTGCACAGCTGGGACCATGGTCAATACAGACCATCCTATTTTCATGGTCCCAAGTTCCCAAACAAAAAGAATGCTCCAAAAGTCATGCTCTTTCTCTTCCCTTTTGGAAGGGTTATTGTCCTTTTTCCAATTTTACTGAACATTTCCCCTTCCCTTACCCCTCTCCTTTAGGGAGAGATTTCTATTTTCTCCTCTTTCCATTGTTGTACTGTTATAAATATTCAAATTCCTGTATGGATAGTGAACTTGTACTTGCTTGGGATTCAATTGCAATGTAATGTCTCATGGACTTATGACTTTTTTTTGGTTTACAATACACATATACATATAGATAATTATTGTGTTACATAAACATAAAGTGATTTTTATGTAATGAAATCTGGCCCACAAGAGAAAGAATAAAAAGAAGTAAAAGATACAGGAAAAAGACTGTCCCTGAGTCAAAAGACGATTCAAGATAATTGCTGGTCAGGAGATGAAGCCAAGATGGCAAAAGTAAAGGCAGGGACTCCTCAGCTGTTCCTCAACCACCTTCAAATTTCTTTAAATAATGGCTCTAAAACAAATTTAGAAAGTTAGAATCCACAAAAAGACAGTGAAATAATGTTTTAGCTAAAGACAACTTAGAAGGTCAGCAGGAAAAGCTTATCACATTATTGTGAAGGGTCTTTTGGAAACTAGAAAACCAAAAGCAAGCTTTGGGAGTCAATGAATCATCATCATCATCATCTCATCTTGCTTAAATAGCAGCAGCAGCAACAGCAGTAGTAGCAGGGGGCTGCAGCCTCCAGAGGTCTCAGCTTATAAATAGTAAGGGGGTGGTGGAATAGCTGCTCAGAAGGATGTTTCTTGCTAGTGCTGAGGCAGAACTCATTTATTTTTCCCATGGTCACAACCAGGATGTTGTCCTCGATACAGTCCGAAGGGCTAGGAGAAACACTAATACACTAGAGCTCATAGACACAGTGGAGCTGTGATGCTCCAAAGATTTCCAGGGCAGAAAAGAGTGCTTGTGATCCACAGACAAGGAGAATAATAAATATACCTGTTCTTGGATCTTAGCACCTTAGAATAATTGAAAACTGACAGGTCCCTAGAAGAATCTCTAAAAACATTTGCAGACAGTTCTTGAAGCTTGGGATATTGCACACTCTGCCCTGGGGAAAAAAAAAAAAAGCCCTACTTTAACAGACTTAAAAGATGAATACAGACTGGGAAAACAAACAAACAACAATAAAAGATTCTGACCACCTAAAACTACTATGGTGATAAGGAAGTTAAAAATACACATTTAGAAGAAGATAAGAAAGTCAAAGCTTCTATATCTAAAGCCACTAAGAAAAAGAAGAAATTGTCTCAAGCCTTGAAAGAGCTTAAAGAGAATTTTGAAAATCAAGTAACAAAAGTAGAGGGAAAAGTGGGAGGAGAATGAGAATGAAACAAAATGAAGTGCAAAAAGTTTTTTTTTTTTTTTTTTTTTTTAAGAAATAAACTTTATTAATTTTTTCTTTTTTTTCTTTTTTTTTTAAATGCATGAGTAATTTTTTTTATAACATTATCCCTTGTATTCATTTTTTCTAAATTTTCCCCTCCCTCCCTCTACTTCATCCCCTAGATGACAGGCAATCCCATACATTTTACATGTGTTACTGTATAACCTAGATACAATATATGTGTGTAAATCCAATTTTCTTGTTGCACATTAAGTATTAGATTCCGAAGGTATAAGTAACCTGGGTAGATAAACAGTAGTGCTAACAATTTACATTCAGGAAGTGCAAAAAGTTAATGAGATGGATGCCATAAAAACAAAATTGGCCAAATGAGAAAGAAGGCACAAAAACTCACTGAGGAAAAATTTTTCTTAAAAATTGGAATTGAGTAAATGAAAGCTAATAACTCTATGAGAAATCAAGAAACAATAAAATGAAACCAAAAGAATGGAAAATTAAAAACAATGTGAAATATTTCATTGGAAATGTAGATCTCATTGGAAATTGGAAAATAGTTCCAGGGCAAATAATTTAAAAATTATTAGAGTGCCTGGAAGCCACTATGAAAAAAATTAGGAAATATTAGTTACTAAGTTATTAAGCAAAACTGTCCTCATATTCTAGAATCAGAGGATAAAATAGAAATTGAAAAATATATTTATCACTTCTTGAAAGAAATCCCAGAATGAAAACTCCCAGGAATTGTATTGCCAAATTCCAAAAGTCCCAGGTAAATGATAAAATACTGCAAGCATCCAGAAAGAAACAATTTACATATGGTAGACCCACAGGCATGATAACACAAGATTTGGCAAATTCAACTTAAAAGAATCAGAGGACTTGGAATATGATGTTCTGGAGAAAAAAAGGAGTTGAGATTACAACTAAGAATCAGCTATTCAGCAAAACAATATAATTCTTCAGAGGAAAAGTGAATATTCAATGAGATACAGGACATTCTAGAGTTCTTGATGAAAAGGCCAGGGCTGAATAGAAAATTTGACTTTCAAATACAGGACTCAGGAGAAGCATAAGGAGGTATTCAGGAAAGGGATATCATAAAGGACTTAATAAGGTTAATCTGTTTTCATTTCTATGTGGGAAGATGATACTTGTGATTCATAGGAACTTTCTCATTAATAGAGCAATTAGGATAGTTAGAAGAAGTATATATATATATATATATAATATAGGCAGAGGGTACAGATATAAATTGAATATTAAGAGGTAATATCTTTAAAAAATAAAATTAGGGGATAAAAGAGGAATATATTGTGAGAAAGGGAAAGGGAGAGGTAAAATGGTACAAATTACCTGTCATAAAACAGGCAAGAAAAATCTTACAATGGAGAGGAAGAAGGGAAGGGAGGGAGTGAACCTTACTCTCATTGGAATTAGCTCAAAGAGTTTATAACATACACACTTAATTGGGTATAGAAATCTATCTAATTTACTCTGCAGGAAATCTTTTTTGTACGTTTCTTTATGTTTTATGCCTTTTGTCCATTAGCACATAAATTCTTTGAACTTTAGATCAGTGTTATATTCATTTCTGTATCCCCAGAATATAATAACAATCACAAATATAATCATATAATTAGTATTTAAATTTTTAGGGTTTGCAAAGCCTTGTACAAATAGAATCTTATTTTATCTAACTGAAATAAATACTTATTGAATTGAATTGAATCCAAAGATGTTACTACTGACATGGTTGAATGAACCTTGGGCTTTGAATCCATGATTTGAGTTTATGCTGGGTGACACAGACACTTAACCTCTTTCAATATTAGTTTGCTCATTTTAAAAATTGAGCATAATAACATCAACTCTGTCTATCTCACAGGGTAGTTGTAAAGATCAAATGAGTTGATGGCTATGAAAATACTTTGTTAAATACAAATGTCACCGTATTTAGAATAGAAAGGAACCTTGGAGACCATCTGGTCTAACTCCCACATTTAATAGATGATAAAACAGAGGCCCAGAGGAGTTGTTCACTCAACATCACACAATGAATAAACATCAAAAACAGGATGATGACCCAGTTGTCCTGACCTCAAATCTATTCCTCTTACCATTTTTCCTGAACTACCCTTTGGCTGATAACTCATACCTATGCAGCACTTGATAATTTATAATGTATTTTTCTTATAAACAACAATCATTTAAAACAGGTAGTATTTTGTTACCTTTATGCCTGTTTTACATATAAGGAAAATGAATTTCAGAAAGTTTAAGAAATTTACCCAAGGTCACATAATTAGTAAGCCACAGAAGTGGAACTTGGGCTGATTCTAAAATCAGTGTTTTTCCATTGCATGCTGCTATGTCCCATTTAAATATAAATTACAGCTATGGGCAGATGGTTTTCTCATCATTTCATACTGTCCTGATATTTTTTTTTCCTTGAATAAGGTAGCTTTGCATTTTGAATTATAAAAGCTTATGATAGCATTAGCAGGAATTTATAGAGTTTCTATTATGCAGGCAATATTTAGAGCACATTGACCAGTCCAATTCTTGCCACTATATGCTATCTGACTCAAGTCTTAAAATTTTGTCAAAAAAGTATTGCCATGTACTAACCTAGGCCATCCACTTTCATGAGTTGTTGGGTCATGATGTCCATTGTCAGTGTTTTATGTTACTGAGTTGCATATACAGTAGTGAATATCCAATATTATTTTATTCCATAACCTGGCAATTATGATCACACAAAACCTAGATGGGGTATTGGGTGTCATCAGCTCTTGACCAAAAGCATTCTTCTATATAACCAGCCATAATAGTCAAGGAAGACTGGTGGGCAAAACATATATAATAAGTAAACAAAATATTGAGTTCTTCACCCAATAAGAAATTCTGTAAACATTGAAAAGAAAATGTAATATTTCACTTGTCATGCATTGAAATAACTCATCAAGATACAAATTCATCCATCACTAAGGATAACAAATTGAGAATTAGGAAAAAAAATCTTAGAAGTTATCCAGGTTCCATTTTAAAGTTGATAATCTGACGCCCAAAGAAGTTAAAGGACTTTCTTATTGATAATATTAGAATCAGCAGAGCGAGGTTATGAATAGCTTTTCTGAATTTCCTAATTCCAAATTCAGTTCTTACAACATAACCCCCTGTTGTTGTAATACATAGACTGTTTACAATGTTTTCTCCTTTTATTACTTCACACACATACAAAAGATAGTAAAGGTTTCTAAATGGTTTAAATATATTCATGTACTTGTGTGAACCTACAATGTAAAAGATGCATTAACTAAACTAAGTGCTATAATTGCCTCTAAGATCTTGAAATTTATTTGGGAGGTATGTGAGGTTCATGATAATTTATTTGATCAAATCTCTAGGCACTTCCCATGGAGATCATGGAATTTCTCAAGAATAGGGGTGTGTGTGTGTGTGTGTGTGTGTGTGTGTGTGTGTGTGTAAGGGTGTTGGGGGAGGTGTTTGTGAGTGGTTGCCCTGTAAAGGGCCAGAACTGAGCAATGCACTTGGATGATGAAGCACGTGAGACTAATTGCCAATTGGACGGTTCCCTATTAACTTGTTTAAGGTTGACCCTCCCCAGCTGTTCTGTGCTGACTTGATTGGTGAGACAAAGAGAGGGAAGTGACTTGTGTGGGAGGAGCAAGAAAAACTTGGGTGGTGGAACTCACGCTCACTTGCACTCGTGACCGGGCGTTGGAGGCGAAGGTAAAGATCTAGAATAAAGACGTTTAGTGATCCTGACTCTTGCTGATTTCTGGAAAGACAGAGTTCCAGCATTTGGCGTCCAACGTGTGGCTGGCACCCTACTTCCACCGAAGTCCTCCTGTGACCAGGAGATTAGGTGAGTATTCTAATAGAAATAAGGAACTTACCTTGTTAAGGACTAAATCAGCAATCTCTAGTAACTGAGATGGGGCAGATGTTAGGTAAATCCTGGGCCTCAGCTGACCCTGCTCCAACCCCAGCCCCTGCCTCATCTAGCAATGCTATAGAGGATATAATTAAGATAATTGATGAGAAAAGTTTACTTGTTCCCATCCCACAAATGAATAATCTCATACACTCATTGATTCGCACGTCCCCTTGGTTCTTAAATGAAGAAAAACTACGTATAGATAAATGGAAGCTAGTGGGACTTGAAATGAAAGAATTTTACTCAAAAAATGGGAATTGTCAAATTTTCCCAGAGGTATTTTACCTATACAACTTGATTCTATTAGACTTAAGCTATCAAGAAGAGTTTAGAAGAAGGAAGAGTTCTAAAAAGGCTCAGAGAAGGAAGCGTGAGGAACAAAAGATAGAAGATAGGCAAACTCAGGACATTGCCAGAGGGCAAGGGGATTTGAATGAGGAATCTGAGGGTGTAGACTCTGATTGTCCTGAAGAAATTTCAACCCCACCTAGAGAGCAGATTATTGATCAGCCCACATCCACTCCACCTTCAGGGACGGAGGGAGGAGGAGTAGTGGGAGGGGCGGTGACCTCATCAGCGCCCCCCCCTCCTCCCACACAGAGCCCCCCCTCCCAACAACTGCCCACTCCTGTAACTAGATTAGAAAGAGGGCTTATTGAAGCAATTGAAAATGGAAAAGAAGTAGATAATGATTTCAAACTTCAAATTTTTCCCGTGATTCAACAGCGTAATTCTGCAGGTCAAGAGAGTAGAAGATATGCTCCTTTTAATATGGATGTCCTTAAAAACCTGAAAAAATCTTGCACTGTCTTTGGGGCTACATCAGATTATGTTAAAATGTTAATACACAATTTGGCTTATGAAACCTTAACCCCTAGTGACTGGAAAGTCATTGCAAAAGTGTGCTTAGAACCTGGACAAAATTTGTTGTGGCTTTCTGAATTTACTGAGCTCTGTAGAATTCAAGCCCAACAAAATAGTCAAAATGCAGCTAATACTTCCATCACCTATGACCTACTAATGGGTATAGGTTCTTATGCAGACGCTTTGGTACAGATTAATTACTCCATAACAGCATTTGAGCAAATTTCTGCTGCTGCTATCAAAGCATGGGCTTCTCTCCCCAGTAAAAACTACAAGGGTGAGACCTACACAAAAATTGTACAGGGACCAAATGAACCTTTTGCTGATTTTGTGGCACGTTTGCAGACAGCTGTCATACAGGCAAATGGTGAAAATGAAGTAACAGACACTTTGGTAAGGCAACTTGCTAGAGACAATGCCAATGAGGTTTGTAGAAGGATTATACTAGGACTACGTAAGGATGCTCCTTTAGAGGAGATCATAAGACGCTGTGCCGCAATGGGCACAAATACCTTTTATAGCCAGGCTATGGTGCAGACTTCCCAAGATCCCAACATGGGGAGACAGGATCCCTTTTGGCAAGGGGTTTCCCGAGAGACTCGTCAATGCTTTCAATGCGGTAAAGTAGGCCATTTGAAAGCTCAATGTTGGCACAGAGACAGAGTGAGAAGACAGGCTGGGAGAACAAGACCCAAAACCCCATGTCCAAAATGCAACAGAGGACTCCATTGGGCCTCAGAGTGTAGACTGATTCAGGGAAACGGGATGAGGGGCCCAGCTCCAGGGCCCCAAGCAAAAAACACTTGGGGCATGATGGCAGCCGATGCCACACCCAGAGAGTGCCTCCAAGTCCAATACCCAGACATGATCAATCAGCCAGGAAGCCATCTGAGGGGAGAAAGGGACTACAATTAGGGAGGATAGAGTTGTATGCAGCTGGGACAATTGAGATACCCCCTGGAGAGGTGAAATCTGTTCCTCTCCAACCTATGGATCCCTTGCCTCCAGGCACAGTAGGCTTGACCATTTCACCTCCTGAGAGTACTTACAAGACAGTGTTCATTCATACACTGATGTGGGAAACTGGGGAATGTGTAGATAATATCCCAGTCACTAACACAGGGAGACAATGTGTGACTTATCAACCAGGGGAAGTAGTAGCATCGGGTTTATTGATACAGACTCCTAATAAGCAACCTGGTGACAGTCACCCATGTTCGGACTCCAAGCAGAAAAACCCAGGAATATACTGGACAGCAGCTGTGACAGCTGACCGACCTATGCTCACCATCTATATAAATGGCATAGCATTAGAAGGACTGGTGGACACAGGTGCAGATCGCACAGTCATTAGAGGTGCCAACTGGCCCAGTCACTGGCCAAAGACTAAGGCAGACACCTACATGTCTGGGGTAGGAGGATCAATAGCAGCTGAAGTTAGTGCTACCCCTTTAAGATGGGTATTTGAAGGTGAAACAGGAGTTTTTACTCCTTTTATAGTTGAAAAAATCCCCATCAATCTGTGAGGAAGAGACATTTTACAACAATTAGGGTTAAAAATGAGTACTTCGGTTTTTTAGGCAGGGCTGCTGTTGAAGGCCTGCCAACACTTTCACCTGTTGCTATCCAGTGGAAAACTGATACACCAGTGTGGATAGAACAGTGGCCCTTAGATAACAATAAAATTCAGGCCTTACTAGATATAGTACAGGAACAACTTGATCAAGGACACTTACAACCTTCTCTAAGTCCTTGGAATTCCCCAGTATTTGTTGTAAAAAAGAAATCTGGAAAATGGAGGATGTTGACTGATTTAAGAAAGGTAAATGAACAGATGGAAACTATGGGAACTCTTCAACCTGGACTTCCATCTCCTACTCAGTTGCCTAGAGAATGGCCTCTGTGGGTTATAGACATTAAGGATTGTTTCTATTCTATCCCTCTAGATAAGGAGGATATGAAAAGATTTGCCTTTTCAGTGCCCAGCGTTAACTTAGCTGAGCCTTATAAAAGATATGAATGGACAGTTTTGCCACAGGGAATGAAAAACAGCCCTACTATGTGTCAAATGTATGTTGCTGCTGCTCTTAGTCCAGTAAGAAAAGCATTTCCAAAAGTAATGTTATTACATTACATGGATGATATATTGGGATGTGCACCTGAGGAACAAATGTTAGAAGCATGTCTACAAAAAACCATAGAAACACTAAGGAATTATAAATTGCACATAGCTTCAGAAAAGATTCAAAGACATGCTCCTTTTCAATATTTAGGATATGAAGTATATCCTAAGGTGCTTACAGTACAAAAACTCTCCTTAAGAACAGAGAAGCTAAACACCTTAAATGACTTCCAGAAATTGATAGGAGATATCCAATGGATGCGTCCCGTGCTAGGCTTGACTACCTGTCAATTGCAACCATTATATGACATTTTAAGGGGAGACAGTGCTTTAAATTCACCACGCCAGCTTACAAAAGAAGCTCAAGAGGCTTTGAGACAAGTTGAACTGGCTTTACCCAATGTGGTTAAAAGAGTCACTCAAAAACCCTTGGAAATATCAGTTTTTGCTACACAAGAGGCCCCCACAGCAGTCCTTCATCAAGGAGACAGTGTGATAGAGTGGGTGAACCTCCCAGCACAACCAGAACAAAGCCTTATTCCTTACCCAGTGCTTGTGGCTAGAATTTTATTAAAGGCCATTAAACGAGCAGTACAATTATCTGGGACAAGACCTGACAAGATATATACCTTTTATACTAATGCACAAGTTAATGTGTGCTGCGAAACCATCCCAGAGTGGCAAATTTTATTAACCATGGCTCCAAATTTTGCACACGGGTCTCCATTAAAGATAACCAGACTGCTACATAATTGGCAATGGATTCTTGAAGAAAAGGTTTCTAAAGTTCCTCTTAAAGGACCAACTATCTTTACAGATGCATCCAAACATAATATTTGTGCTGTGTATTCTTGTGACTTAACCATAAAGAGAGTTATCAGAACTCCTTTTCAGTCCACTCAGCAGAATGAATTGTATGCAATCATTCTAGCTCTTGCTTATTATCCGGGAGACATAAATATAATATCTGATTCAGCCTATTCAGTAGGTGTGTGTAACGAGCTGTCGTCTCCAGAAGCTGCTGGATCACTCTCTGGGAAGAGATCTGCTGTGTCTACTCAAATCTCTCCGACAGATTCTTCTTCCTGTAACGAACCGTTGTCTCCAGGCAGTTGCTGTTAACTCTTGTCCAAAGAAGTGACTTCCCTTCCTGCAGAGAGCCCCGTCAGGCCTGATGTAATGCAGAGAGTCCTCTTCTTTCTCTGAGAGTCCTCTCTTTTATTCTCCCAGAGAATGGGCGTGGGATAATGCAAGGGCTTCTGGGAAGAACCACCCCAGCCAATGAGCTTGCCCCCTCTATCAAGTCAACCTGAGTTCTCACCTTGTAATTGTCCAGAAAACCTGAATTCTCACCTTGTCACTGTCCAGACAACCTCAGTTCTCACTTAGTAATCCTAACATCTCCCCCTTTCTTTTGATTTAGAACATAGGACAGTCATGACCTTGAAACATAAATCCATCAATATGGGAAGTATTACAGATAATTACATAAATTACATAAGCATATAGTAACATAGTAACATAACACATGCTAGAAGTATATAACATAATCATAAATTGAAAATTTATAAATGTCCATAAGTCCATTGTCCATTAGTCTCATCTTGTGTGAGGAAGTCCAATGATTCCTGCTGGTTTTTACAGTTCTTTAACAGTCTTCTTAGTATCCATGCTCTTTCAGTGTCAGATGTTTCTTAGATCTTCTCCTTTATTTTGAGGCCTTTCTCTTTTTCTGTCTCTCTCTGATGGACAAGGCGAATATGACTCGTTGGCACCCATCTGATTCCTTCTCCTGCTGAAGAAATACAAGCAAACCCTCTCTCCCAGGCAGTTAACCTATCTAATTTCCTTCTATTTACCACTTTCTAAATCTCTTCTCATCATCTGACAATTACATTGGAGTTGTTTGCACTGGATACAGCCCTGTTGGTTTAAAAGGCCTGTATTCTCCCCAAGTGTAATCCATTTTTGCAATCTGATTGCCTTTTGACTGACTTATCAGGTAATCCCTTTCTGCCATGTGATTGCTTTTCTGCTGATTGATTAAATCAGAGTCCTGGCCTTCTAAAGGCTCTTTAGGTGTAACATCAGCTGCCATCATGCCCCAAGTCTTTTTTGCCTGGGGCCCTGGACCTGGGCCCCTCATCCTATTTCCCTGAATTACTCTACACTCTGATGCCCAATGGAGTCCTCTGTTGCATTTTGGACATAGGGTTTTAGGTCTTCTTTCACCCTGTCTTCTCACTGTATCTCCATATCTACACTGAGCTCTTAGATGTCCAATTTTTCCACATTGAAAACATCGCCGAGTTTCTCTAGAAGGCCCTTGCCATGAGGGACCCTGCCTTTCCACATTCATCATAGTCCAGGTGTAAAAAGCATTTGTTCCCACTGTAGCACAGCGTCTTATGATCTCCTCTAAAGGAGCATCTTTGTCTAATCCCCATATAATTCTTTTGCAAATCTCATTGGCATTTTCCTTAGCCAGATGTCTGGTCATTATTTCTGTAGCTGAATTTTCTCCAATAGTTCTTTTGACAGCAGTTTGCAAACGTCCCACAAAATCTGCAAAAGGTTCATTGGGACCTTGCTGTATTTTAGTGAAAGCCTCTCCACGATCTTTCTGTCCAGGAAGGACACCCCAAGCTTTTATTGCAGCCTTAGCAATTTGTTCATATATTGTCATGGTATAATTAATCTGTTCCGAATTCTCTCCATACTGACCTTCACCAGCTAAGTGCTCAAAAGTGAATTGTGTGTTAACTCCTATTTCCAAATTGCATCTGACTTGAATTTTACATAATTCATGAAATTCCGCAAGCCATAATAAATTTTCTCCAGGTTCCAGACATGTCCTTGCTATGGATTTCCAATCATTCGGGGTTAGGACTTCATAAGACAAACCATCTAGTAACATTTTGACATAAGCTGATGTAGCCCCATAAAGGGAACAACCTTTTTTCAAATCCTTAATTTTATTCAAATCTAAAGGTGCATATCTTCTCCTTTTTTTACCTACAGAGTCAGTATTTTCAATCACAGGATATGCATGTATAAAATCACTTATATCCTGTCCTTCTCTCTTAGCTTTAACCAATGCTTTTTCTAATCTTGTCATAGGCTTAGGCTGCTTCACAGGCAATTCTGTTTGTGTTTCTGCCTCTTCCTCTCCTCCTTCTTGCTCCACCCATGAAGGGTTAATTGAGGGAGGAGATGGGAGGTGCTCCTGTTGCTGTTGCTCAGAATTGTACTTAACTTCATTGTTATCTGATTCATCCTTTTCACCTAGTTTAGTTGACACCTCCCCATTTTGCTCCTTCATCTCTTCCTTTAGAATAACATTTTTTAAAGCCATTTGGATTAAATTGTAGGTATGAATTGTATCTTTGGAAACTGAGTTTGGTCTGGAACCAAAGGGTAAAATGTCACAAAGGTAATTGTACTGTTCACCTAAATGCTCTCCTACTAATTTCCACTCATCTGGATCCAATTCTTCTTCCAGAGAAAAAGAAGGACATATGACCTTCACAGTTCTTAAAAGTTCAGTAATCTCCTCTAAAATTATAATCAAGCCTTGGCTTTTCATAACCTTGATGATGCTCTCTAAACATTTTCCTTGAACAGAAGGTGTTTGCCCCATTTCACTATAAGAGATTCCTGGTTTAGCCCTTAACAAGTTAAGTTCCTTATTTATCTATTAGCACACTCACTTAATCTTTAACAAAGTTTCCTCGTTACTCACGGTTCTGGGTCAGAGAGACTGAGATCTAGATCGGAAGCTTTTCCACTGGAATCAGGACCGTGTCTGTCCCTGTTCGGGCGCCAAATTGCGAAGGTCTGGTCTAGCTCCTCTTGTCAGGATAAGCAAAAGTCCTTGCCCCACGTTGGGCGCCAATTGTAACGAGCTGTCGTCTCCAGAAGCTGCTGGATCACTCTCTGGGAAGAGATCTGCTGTGTCTACTCAAATCTCTCCGACAGATTCTTCTTCCTGTAGTGAACCGTTGTCTCCAGGCAGTTGCTGTTAACTCTTGTCCAAAGAAGTGACTTCCCTTCCTGCAGAGAGCCCCGTCAGGCCTGATGTAATGCAGAGAGTCTTCTTCTTTCTCTGAGAGTCCTCTCTTTTATTCTCCCAGAGAATGGGCGTGGGATAATGCAAGGGCTTCTGGGAAGAACCACCCCAGCCAATGAGCTTGCCCCCTCTATCAAGTCAACCTGAGTTCTCACCTTGTAATTGTCCAGAAAACCTGAATTCTCACCTTGTCACTGTCCAGACAACCTCAGTTCTCACTTAGTAATCCTAACAGGTGTGGTACAAAGAATTGCCACAGCCCAAATAAAATTTGTAGCCTCCAATATATATCAGCTCTTTAAAGAGCTTCAAGAGCAAGTGAGAAAGCATCCGGGTAAGATTTATATTTTGCATGTCCACTCCCATAGTGGACTTCCAGGTCCTATTTTTGATGGTAATTCAAAGGCAGATAGCCTTCTAACCATGCTGGCCAGTACTCCTTTATTTCAAGAAGCACAAGAGTCTCATTCTAAATATCATCAGGCTGCCCGAGCTTTACGTTTGCAGTTTGGAATAACAAGAGAAGAAGCTAGGAGCATAGTAAAAGCCTGTACAGCTTGCCTTCCTTTCCATGCTCCTACACTCCCTCCAGGGAAGAACCCTCGTGGTTTGAGACCTAATGACATTTGGCAAATGGATGTGACCCATTATAAATCTTTTGGTCGTCTATCTTTTATCCATGTCGTGGTAGACACCTTTTCAGGATTCACATTTGCAATACCAGCAGCAAAAGAGACAGCCCGAGTGGTCACTGAATTCCTTATACAAGCATTTGCAATTATGGGCGTGCCACAAGCAATAAAAACAGACAATGGACCTGCATATACATCTAAACATTTTACACACTTTTGTGCACAGTATAAGATTTTACACACCACGGGCATACCCTTTAATCCTCAAGGGCAGGCAATAGTAGAGAGAAGAAACAGAGATATTAAGACACTCCTCCAAAAACAAAAGAAAGGGGGAGCCACGGGTAACCCTAGAGAACTTCTAAATTTAGTTCTCTATACCATTAATTTTTTAATTTTTGACAAAGATGCACTGGCTCCAGCAGACAGGTTTTATAACTCACCGGAAGGGCAGTGTCCAGTGCGAGCAGCTCCACTGTCTTTAGATAATCACCAGGTGATGTGGAGAGACCCAGAAAGTGGTGAATGGAAGGGACCAGATAGGTTAACTGCTTGGGGGAGAGGGTTTGCTTGTATCTCTACAGATGGAGAAGGAATCAGATGGGTGCCAACGAGCCGTATTCGCCTTGTCCATTGGAGAGAGACAGAGCAGACCCTTGAAACGAAGGAGAAGGCCCAAGAAACATCGGGTGGTTCCGTTGCTGACTGTGCCCACCACTGAAAGAACCTGGCAGTTATGGCGTTTGACCCATGGACATCAAAAACTGTTGGACTTGAAAATTCTCAGGAATCATTGGATTCTCTGAGACATCATAAGACTATTGTAGGACTTGAAAGTCTCAGGAATCATTGGATTCTCTGAGACATCATAAGACTATTGTAGGACTGAAATCCTCAGGAATCATTGGATTCTCTGAGACATCATAAGACTATTGTAGGACTGAAAGTCCTCAGGAATCATTGGATTCTCTGAGGCATCATAAGACTATTGTAGGACTGAAAGTCCTCAGGAATCATTGGATTCTCTGAGGCATCATAAGACTGTTGCTGGACTTCAAAAACTTGTGGGGATCATTGGATTCCCTAACATATAAAAAGACTGATGTGGGATTTCAAAAACTTGTGGGGATCATTGGATTCCCTAACAGTGAAGCAATGGACAATAGATTGGTTTTGGACTATTTCTTGGTTGCTGAAGAAGGGGTATGTGTGTCTGGTGTCTACATACCCTCCTTCTAGGACTTCTGGAAATCTCTTACAATACCATGTTGATTTATATTGTTTGTTATGTCACTATTTGCATGTACAATTCCTGTTTGTTACACCACATCGAGTCTGCACTGACTGTGGGGAGAGTCATCACTAATAGCCTCTGCGTTATTGCTATGTGCTTGTGTAATAACTCCCATGCTGATGGGTTTGTGCATACTTGTCTCTAATAAGGCCCTTCAATCCAGAAACCCGCTAGCAAATCCCCACTTCTCTTTGGTGCTTCTCATCTCCCTTCCTGAGATGTCAGGGAGGGCGTGATTATCTCCTTTTTAGTGCTTTCATCTCCCCTCCTGAGAAGTCAGGGGGGGCGTGATCACGTCCTTTTTGGGGTTCTCATCTCCCTGAAAGGTCAGGGATGGCGCGACCTCCTGTGGTCTAAAACAAAAGAAAGCGGGAGATGTAAAGGGCCAGAACTGAGCAATGCACTTGGATGATGAAGCACGTGAGACTAATTGCCAATTGGACGGTTCCCTATTAACTTGTTTAAGGTTGACCCTCCCCAGCTGTTCTGTGCTGACTTGATTGGTGAGACAAAGAGA
This sequence comes from Sminthopsis crassicaudata, assembly GCF_048593235.1. Taxonomy (NCBI): domain Eukaryota; kingdom Metazoa; phylum Chordata; class Mammalia; order Dasyuromorphia; family Dasyuridae; genus Sminthopsis; species Sminthopsis crassicaudata. Next base: position 81,977,119 of record NC_133620.1, read on the forward strand.
GGGAAGTGACTTGTGTGGGAGGAGCAAGAGAAACTTGGGTGGTGGAACTCACGCACACTTGCACTCGTGACCGGGCGTTGGAGGCGAAGGAAAAGATCTAGAATAAAGACGTTTAGTGATCCTGACTCTTGCTGATTTCTGGAAAGATAGAGTTCCAGCATTGCCCCATCAGGATTTTCTTTTTAAATAGAAATCAACTCAGGGTCCCAATCCACCTCTAAAATGGATTAGTTTTCCTCAATAGGTAACAAAGCTATCCCTGGGATTTGATTGGTCTCTGCCTTCCTAGACTGAGCTTCCTGGTCACACAAGGGCATAAAATTCCCCACTGCATTGAATTGAAACATCTGATTTGAGGGAATGTCTGAAGATTTTAGGAGTCTTTATACTCTGATGACCACATTATCTTCCATACAGAGATGAATGTTGCAAAATTACAAAGAATAAGCATGGCATCAAAGAGCAGACTTGAATAAACATCTCCTCCCCATGGCTTTGTGAAAGTTAGAGGTCCATGGTTATGGTACAATGCATATGTTTTTAGACTTTTTCAATGAAACAATCAAATATACAAATTATTCTTTCCCTCTCCCCCACTCACCCCTCTCTGTCTCTGTCTCTCTGTCTTTTATCACATGGGATGGATTTGTGGGAGAAGAAAGGGGAAAGGATATTTAGTGATTTAAAATTATTTTTCAAAGGAATTTGAACACCTTGGGAATAGGTATTGTTTTATTCTTTGGACATATGTCTTCAGAACCTTGAATATTAGGTCTGTAACATGGTGACAAAATTATTGAGGGTCATTTGACATTGTCAACTCTTGTAACTGATGAGCAGAATCACAGAAGTTTTGCAATAGCTGTTAACTACAAAAATATCAAAGAACTCACAGAGGTTAAAAGAAAAAAAAAAGCTTTCTTTATTCTGTTGGGGGAGAGAAATTAGACATATATGTCGTTGCTTTCATAGGAGAATCCAGAATAATGGGGCTAAACCTTGTATTCACAAATGCTAGATAAAGAATCAAACAGGGTAGCATAGCAGCATTGTTGAGCAACAGTGGGACTAAGTTATCTAGTGACAAAAGGTCCATTCATAGCAGGGCTTCATGTCTGGGCCTTTTTGTACCTGCCCAAATTCAGGGACCGTCAGTTCTGTGACTGAGCTGCGGCAAGGCTCAGACAAAGCTTGTTCTTATACCAAACTCAGGACACAATTTGCTTGTAGGGCCTTAGCTCTGAAAAACAGGATGTGTAAAAAGATCCTAACAATACCAAATTACAATATTCTGTGGCATCGCATTTTCATCTTTTGGGGACAGCAGCTCAAATATTAAGTAAAATGAATACTCTAGTATCAGTGCTGTAGATGAAAGGAAGGATACATTTTGTTGAAACATTTTGTGGATGGAGATGATGGATGCACTATCAGATAAAGTAGGAAAACATTTGGGGCCATTGAAATCCAATCATGCCGAGCCAGCAAAAATACTTTTAGTTATATTAGTCATACCAAAGAAGGCCTTGATAAAGTAAAGGAAAATTTGGATACTCTGGACACTACAAGAGTGGCTGAAATGAAAATTTTAACCAATTATTGACTGTGGGTAATTTACTAATGTTATTCATTTTCTTATCTGATTACACTGATGTATGTTAATTGCTGTGCTATTTTTGCATTTTTTTTTAATTTCCCCCCTAAAAGCTGCATGTACTTATGTTAATTCTGTAGTTTATACTTTTTAAGGATAAGGTGCATGCTGCACTTAAAGCCCAAGAGAAAATGATCAGCAAACCAAAGATTAGCTAAGTGTAGTTAGAGAGATAATCACTCCAAAGATAGATAGATAAGTATGTCAATGCATTTATCTATCCATCTAATCACTTTAATTATATAATATTATCTACCCATCATTACTCTTCTGTAAGTCTTTTCCAATTCTAAACAGAAAAGTAAAGGAGCCTATTTAGAGGAAGGCAAGTTCCAACAAACCTGTATTCTGACAGGCTTATCATATTATTTAATTCACATGAATTCAGGCACTGAAACTTACTCACTATGTGATCCTAGACAAGAAACAATGCATCTTACCCTCAGTTTCCTCTTCTGAATAATAGTGATAAGAGTTTTTGGACCACCTATAGTATCTCTCTGGAATATTAAAAAATAACTTTTAAATTGTTATAGAAATATGATATATAAGGTATTTTTATAGGTATTTTTTCCTGTATACATCTTTAACTGTTAAGGACAAGAATGAAGCTTGTACTTGTTTTGACTCTTAATAGTGTCTAGTAGAATGCAATGAAAATAAAGGGGTACTCAGAGATATGTAATATGAGTAAATGAAAGAAAGAATATAAATATAAATAGATAAAAGTTGTAGGGGAAGTCATTCAAGGTTGAAGAAAGAGCGTAAGCTAAAGCATTAATATAAGAATGATCAAATGCTTTTACTAGATTATAAAGAGATCAACCTGGCTGAGAATAAAGAAGCCCTACAGGGGAGTAATGAGAAATATTTCTACAACACTGAATATTTTTCAAAGCACTTTAAAGTACATCATTCTATAAAATTTAATAAAAATAACATTTAATAAATGTATAAGAGAAAAGAAAACCTAGAATACTGAATAGAAAATCAATCTTAACAACCAGGAAAAGCAGGGTTCAAATTTTTCCTTGTAATGGATATGAATTGTGTGACACATGAATAAATCTTTTAACCTCTCAATGACTCTAAACAACTCTAAGAACAAGTGACAGAAATGGTTAACCTAGAGTGATGAAAGAAGTTTTTGTGCTTTTCCATATTAATAAAATCACAAATCTGGACAAAAAAAGAAGGGAGGTGCAAATTATTATCTATATACATAAGACCTGAATAGAGCTAGGGTGAAGGAGATCTTAGAGATCATCCATAGTGATTAAATCTTCCTTTCTTAGAGATAAGGAAACTATAGTTTAGGGATGTTAAATGACTTGTACAAAGCCAGAAAGCCGATATTTGAATTCTAATTCTAATTCCAGTGAGAGGTTACTCTATGGTATCCCAATTCTGGGGATTCAAAGACAAAAATAATTTAGTATAGACCCTCAAGAAGTTTTTATTTTGTCAGTGAAGGAGAATGTGCTAACAGATTACTAAATAAAAGATAATTTGAGAAAGGGAAGATCAGTGACATTTGGGGAAGTCTGGAAAGGAACTCATACTTCAAAGTATAAGTTGGTCTCTTATCTAAACTTTGATAAAGCTAAGGATTCCAAGATGTTGAGGTGAGATGGGAGTTAATTTTAGGAATGTATAAATATACAGAGTTGGGAATATAGAATATTAAAGTGAAAGAAGAGATACTATGTCACACTGTCTTGGAACACAGAAGAGAAACAATATAAAATATCTACAAAGTTAGTTTAGAACTATAGGACTTTAAATGTCCAGCTGAAAAGTATGTATTTTCTCCTGGAGGCAGTAGAAAGCTTCTGAAAAATATATTTTTGAGTGTATGGAGACAGACGTGATCAGAGCAATGTCTTAGGAAAATTATTATGGTAACAATATGATGGATAAATTGAAAAGAGAAGATATTTAAAGAGAAGACAATTTTTCCTGTGGAAAAGGAGCACTTAATGTAATTATGTTGTACATAGTGACTAGATAGTACTAAATGGCATTGAAGAAGGGGTAATGATATATAACTTAATTCACAAATTGGTTGTTGATCATTGTATTAATTCTAAAGTATGAGGTATTCTTATTTTGAAGTAAGAGAAGGGTTTATTTTTTTTTTCTTCACTTAATAGGATTTTTTCCCACAATTACATGTAAGGATAGTTTTCAAAAGAGGTTCTTAACCAATTTTTGTCATGGACCCCTTTGGCCTTCTGGAAAGCCAATGGATCCCTCACAATAATGTTTTTTTTCCATATTCATAATTAAAGGAATATACATTCCAATTAGAGATGAGTAAAAGTGAAGATGTATTTTTTTCCTTATCCATTTACAAACTTCTCAAAATTTAACCACATATTTCTTATAGATTTAGAACCTCTAAATTAAAGAACTAGATTTGAATCTCACTACTTCAATTTACTACATGTGAAATAAAGCTGATCAACTGACTTCTCTGGTTCTGTCTATTCCCTAATACAAGGGAGTTAGATAGGATGATCTCTAACATCCCTTGTAGTTCAAATCCTATTAGATGATTCAAAAATCCTGTAAGGAAAATAAGATAGATGCATTATCCTTATTTAAAAGACTGAAAATCAGAAAAGTTATAACCTTCTTGTTCTGATCACTTTTTAGGTAGCTTTCAGTTTTTAATCTCTATATATTCATACAGGCAATACAAGACTTTTTCATCAGAAGATGGCTGGCTTAAGGTTGTTCAGCTACCTATCTAGTGACAGAACAGAAACTAGAATTTTAGTCTATTTCTAATATTTCTATCATGCAACTCGACGAGGACCAGTTGAATTTCTAGACTGAAGAAAATGAAAGCTGCATATTTATTTAAGGTAAGGTGGTACACATAGAGAGAGACAATTTGTGTATATAAAGAGAAAGAAAGAGGGGAGGAGAGAGGGAAGAGAGAATCACTGTTAATATATGGAAAAACATGTGTTTGAAAGATTTAAAATGATTCCACAATACATATGAAATAAATGATACCATCATCACAGGTAGTTCAGTTAGATGTTGTTTGATAATAGAGCACAAGTTTAAATTGCATAAAAAGGGAGGGGGAATGCAAATCAAAAGGAAGGGTAAAATGGAGTTGGAAATAAAGTACTTTCTGAATGTATGAAAGAGGAAAAGATGACAGAACACAAAGCTAGAGGGTATTTTCAAGATTAAGAAGTAAACAACTCCATATTTTAACACTTTTCCATTATTTTTTCTAATCACATAATGTTATTTCAGCTGTATTCTACTACATACATAATACATTATATGTTTCTTTGAAGAAAAAATCCGATAAATATGTGAATTGATTTGCTAGTGCATAATTTTTTTTTTTTTATTTGAGTGTTTGGAAGGAGGGGAAAACTTGTCTATGTGTACTGCATTATATTAAAGGAGACTTTCAGTAAATCCCAGCCTCCCACACTGAACATATGCTGTAGAGTCTGATGCTAGATTTCTTATTAACAAAATGCATTAGCATCCAATCAAACGAGTACCTCTGAGACCCTGATTTCCTTAATGGACATCAGTGACCAATGACATTAGCACATTTAGAACTAATTGTAAGCTAAAATCTGTCCATAAATCCACTGAAATGTCCCCCAGAAATGTACCAGTTGTTGATTTCCCCACTCAATCCTTCATAAAAAAAATTTGACAAGCATTAATCTCACAAGTTTAAAAAAAAAAAAAAAAGGAAAGAAAAGAAAGAACTTGGACTCCAAAGGAAGAAACACTAGGACAGATTTAGATAACTTGGCTCATCTTAAGTGTTTACCATATACTTTAAGCTATTTAGGGCTTGATTAATGATTTCCAAAAATGTAAGATCTCTAAGGAAGAGGATTATCTTTTCCTGCCAGAACAAATAGAGCAAGCTCTTTAAAAATAAAGTGCTAGAATTTCTAACATGTCTTAAATATATCTCTCTTTCAAAAGTGGGATTTTCTTCTGCATTTACTTAATAATAGGGGGGGAAAATATGAATCTTTAGGAGCATATTTGTGATATAATCTCAGTATACAATAAATTAACTCTTAAGTTTCCAGTTCCTTAATTTACTCAATTCTTAAGACATATTCTTCCACTCCAATGAAGTTACACAGAGAAATGGATATATAATCTTTTCATTAGGCACAACTGTTCCATTTCCATGTTCATGACATATGAAATTTCTTTGTTTGATTATTATATTTTGCCATTCTATTTTTCTTATGTTTAAAAAATTCCTAACTTTTGTTCTCCCTATTGAATATTGGTGTCCCTCTATATCTCTGTCCTGGATCTTTTTTCATTTCTCTCTATTTTGATTGGTAATCAGTTATCAAAGTTTTAAAAATCATATCTTTTATAGATGATCTCAAGGTTACCCATCCCTAATCTTTTTCCTGACCAATATCTTGAAACTCCAACTATATCCTGCACATCTTGAACTGGATATCACATTGATACCTTAAACTCAAATTGAATAAAACTGAATTAATTATCTTTTCCTCCAAACCTTTTCCCTTTTCTTAATTTTATTATTACTGTTGAGACAATCATCTTCTGAACTACAAAAGCATGCAAATGAAGTATTATTTTCAAGTCCTCTCAATTTCTCACTAGATGTTATATATTCTATTTACAAATACTGCTTTTTCTACCTACATTTTTTTTTTTTTTTGATAATATACCTTTTACTTTTTCATCACCGTACCCTCAACTATAGCAATAGTTTTTTCATTTCTGCTTTCTGGCTTTCTTAGTTTTAAATCTCAGCTAGAATTTCACATTTTTCAAAAAAAATCTTTTCTAATTCCCTTCAATGCTAACATTTTCCCCACATTGATTATCTCCAACAATTATTTCTCAAGATGCCTGTATATATCTTGCTTATATGAGTTGTTTGTATGCTATCTTCCATTACATTAGGAGCTTTTTGGAGGACAGAGATTGTTTTTTGTTTTTGACTTTCAGTCAGAATTCCCTATTGCTTAGCATAGAGTACAACTAATGCTTCATAAATACTTGCTGATAACAATTATTTCTTTCATTATTTCATCTCTTTAAGAGAATAGTCAATATCTTTGTGATTCCTTTTTTCTTGTATCAGTCTTCAAATTTTAATTGTAATTCTTCAGCCTGTTTTACTATTCTTTAATCTTTTGTAATTTATATATTTGCTGTTAAGAATATCCTATTATTGGGGCAGTTAGGTGGCGCAGAGCATCAGCCCTGACACTTCCTGGCTGTGTGACTCTGGTCAAGTCACTTAACCCCAATTGCCTCAGGGAAAAAAAAAAAAAGAATATCCTATTATTAATGTGACTTTAGGAACCAATTTTTTTATGAAAGAAAAATCAGAAACATATGACCAGATTATTAGAATAAGAATATTATTTGAAAATTCAATTTTATTAATTTCATTTTTTTAGCTCTTACATTTTCCAATGTATTCTTCTGAGAGCTATTTCTTAGAATAACAATATACACAAAGTTCAGCAGCATCAACCCACACATTCACAAAGATATTTTATGCAATTTTAATGCAATATTCTAAAATCAAAGACTCCTCACCCCTCTTTCTCATATAACTTTATGGTTGGTGCTTAGTAGTTTTTATATCTTCTTAAATCACAAGTTTAGTCATTATAGTTTTGTTGCATTCAGTTTCATTAATTTTTTTTTCCATTTACAATGTTATTATTTTGAATCTAATGGGAAAGGAAGGGGGAACTGTCTGAAGAAATGGCTTCTGGAAAGGTATGATGACATATAATAAAAAGTATTTTGCTCTCCAGTTTTGAGCACATACAAACATTTTTTAATTGAGTCTGGTCTACTAACCTCATGGTGAAGAAAAACCTATTTGATTAGCTATACAGTCAGAACTAGGTTGTATTTCAACCTTTCTGGTGTTGAATGAGGAAAAGCTATTGAGGTAGAAGAGGTATCTTAGGCTCTCCCTTAACCTGAATAAAATCAATAGGACAGAAACATGCTATTCCTTCCATGGTCTTTCCTCACTCCTTCTTCTAGATACTGGGGATTAGAGTTGGCTGTAATGTTTTGAGTTTAAAAAGTTCAAATGTGTAAACTACTACAAGGTCCAGGAGGAGAATCTCCTCTGTCACTAGTCAGTTTGAACTTGAGGCCTTGAGAAATGACCTCCATGATTCAGCCCAGAAAAAATTAAAATATGGAACATATGTAGTATTTATATGTGAACTTGGTGAGACCAATGCTATGTAGAAACTGCATTAAAAGTGAATCTACTCTTCTGGGAATTAAGGTGATATAGAGGAAATTGTGGTTCTAGATGTTTTTGGGGAGATATGTTTGCACTTATTTTTCCCACTATATTTCTAAAATAAATACCCCCTTGTAATAATCACTATTGCTTGGTAAATGAAACTGGGGAGTAAAGGACTGGTAGTTAACAATAAAAGTAAAGAGCTGGAGAGAGAACTTAAAAGAACTACCACAGTGCTTCACCAGAATAGAAATGATTGGCTGACCCCACTTTGCAAAACTGAGTTAAAATAGGAAGTTAGATGGCAGAATGAAGTGAATTCTTCCTTTTTTCTTGGGGAGCCAGATGATTCTATGGATAGAGAAGCAGACCAGAAGTCAGGAAGACTCGAGTTCAAATATGGTTTTAGTTACTAGCTATGTGATCCTGGGGAAGTCATTTAAACTCTGTTTGCCTCAGTTTCCCCATATGTAAAATGATCTGAAGAAGGAAAAAGAAATCATCCTAGTATCTTTGCCAAGAAAGCCCTCAAAAAGGAGTTACAAAAATGGACATGAGTAAAAACAATTAAGCAGCAATAAAATCTTCTCTTTTTCATCCTGATTTTCTCATACCAACAGAAGATATGCTTATTTTGGGTGCAAAAATGATAGTTTCAGTTTTGTTAGTTTTATCTTTTATCTTAACTTGCTTAAGTAAGTGGTTTCTTCTTAGTCTTACTTCACTTGGGGTTTTATGAATTTAGACCCTAATATTTAGCTTTGTTAATTATGTCAGCAAATGTAATATCACATTTTTATTCATGTCTTCCCAGACTCAGTGAGACCACTTTATAATTATTAAACTGTGTTCTTAACATCTGAATAATAGCTTCTGTTAATTAGGATTCCATAACACTGTTTCCAAAGACTTGATAAGGTCTTTGAATGCCTGACACTTTGTATTAAAATCACATATATCAGGACTTTTTCAACTTTTTCCATTTTGCTACCCCTTTTTACCAGAGAAACTTATCTGCAACCCTGGAGTATGTAGGTATAAAAATAGGTTACAAATGAAACACTTATTATAAATCATAATTTCATGACCATCCCCACATTCAACTCCTACATGGAGTTGTGTCTCAGTTTAAGAAGCCTTGACATGTATAATCTAAGCAAACAGAACATTGTAAATAGGCATCTTCTCCACCCTTCTTCAGCTGAAAATTTAAAAATATATTCAACACAATGATTTATATAAAGAGAGAAAATATTTGCACAATTCAAAAGGTTTGATAATTAGCAAGTAAGTTTTATAAAATATTATGCTATTTGTATTTATGTTGTTATATTTTTATATTTACTTTTGAATAAGTAATATTTACCTCTGATAATCTGCAAATTCCCCTCAAATAAGAAAAAAGGAACCACTATGAAGATGTAACTGACATTTTGGGGAAATGTTGAATTGATTTGTCTTGTTTCTCTGTTTGATGTCTTCCTGTAAACCATCCATATGGAAAAATAAACCTTCAGAATGGTTAGACATTTATCCTCCTTTAAGCCAATTCTATGACAAAAGAGGCCATTTACATCCTTAGTTTGATAATGCCTTACATACATACATAAAATGAAAAAGGAAGCTTTTATGTCGATAAACTAATGATCTGACTATTCTCATTAAAACACATGCTTTAGTAGAATATATGTTAACTGATTATGAAATAGAAAATGAGACTTTCCAGGAAACCTCAGGAAGTATGTGAAGTTCTCCTGAGTATTATAAATATTTTATCATATATTTTGCCCTATATTTCAAGTGTTTGTTGTAATATCAAAAAGTATTTCCTTAAATGAAGATTTTTCGGTGTTTTTTTTTCATTTCTTTTATTCTGTTTTCTTTAGCCATTTATCATAAAGTGAGATAGATTTAGTCAGTCATTTTTCAGTTATATCTGACTCTCATTGACCCCATTTGAAGTTTTCTTGCCAAAGATACTGGAGAGGTTTGCCATTTCCATCTCCAGCTCATTTTACAGATGAAGAAACTGGGGAAAATAGGTTTAAGTGATTTGTCTAGAGTCATGGAGCTAATAAATGTGTGAAGACAGAGTTGGATGTAAATAGATGAATGTTTCTGACTCCAGGGGCAGTCCTCTATCCTGTCTCCTTCCACAAGCTATTTTTCTATATTTTTCTATATTTATTACTGATTACTCCCCTTCAAATATACTTGTCTTGTTGCTAGTTCTCACATACAACATTTCAATGCCTTCTTTTTACTTTTGTACAAGTTATGTCCCTTTTCTCTGGAATGTACTCTAGCTTTTTACAACTCTTCTTTTAAAATTCACTTCAAGCATCTCCTCCTATATGAAGCTGGACTTGATACTCTTGGGTTTATATGAGATTTGATTCCTTACTAAGGAATTTATTTCTGTTTATGTGAACATTAGGTTTACTCTGATGGAACCTTCTTGAAGGCAAGAGAGACTTCATTTTTACTTTTGTGAAATACCAGTACCTACCACCAAGTACCTGGTGCCAAGGAAGCATTTAGTAAATATATATTTCTTAATTGATTGATTTTTGACAAATCTAAATACACACTGACCTTGAGGCAGTTTCCTTGGCTGTCTCTCCTCTACTCTCAGTCTGTGGAGTTAGTCTAGACACTTGATAGCTTCCATTTTAAAGGAGGTTTAAAATTTTATTATTCTCCATTATCCTTTTGAACAATTGTAAATCTTTAGCCTGAAATTTATTATTTTTCTCTGAATATTTCACTATTGTTCCATTAGCCTGCATATATATACCTTTCTTTTGCTTTGTCATTGTCATTAATGTGGTTATCACTTCAGCATAGATATTAAATAGCATATCTTTTTCTCTCCTATCAAATATGCTATTGACAAATTTTTGCCACAAATCCTTTGTGTTATTCTTACAATTGCGTCTTCCTATTCCCTGAAGCTAAATTCTTTTGACTTTTGTCTAGTTTAAAATTGTGTATGTTTTTCTCATGATATATTAGCCCCCTTTTCTCCTTTTTCCATTTCTCTTTTTCTCCATTTCCTTTTCTCCTATTTCCTTCAAACTACTAATTCCTAAATCAATGGCCATATCAATTACTTGCTTGTTGTATTATTCCTGCTTGTCTTTAATATCAATTTAAAGCTGTTTTATCTTCCATTTCTAAATTGTCTTTGAGTCTATTCATACTCCCTTTGTGTCTCAGACTTTTTTTCTTAACTTTCCCACATAATTAATGATTTGGTTAAGCAATTTTTTTATGAAAAAGATTTTAAATTTCTTTATTGGCCATCATTTACTCAGAAAAAAGTATATCAGTCTATTTATCATTCTTCCTTTCAATTTTTTGTGATACTTATATCTGTATAATTATTCAACATGTACATTTATATTTTTCAAAGAAGTGAATTATATTGTGAAAAATTTAGGTGGGATTTCGATAAAATGCAATGCCTCCAGAGGTGGACAATCAGAGAGGTGAAAGCCTTGATTTCATATTATTTGAGGATTAGGTGAGAGAGAGCAGACAATGGAGTGAAAAATTCACTCCAGTTTAGTAAATAAATGCTATCCCCTTTGGGGAAACAATACAGAAGAAATAAATAGTTATAGAATAACCAAATTGTTATGCTTTTTAGATTTCCTCTTTGTTTAAAGAAAATTTAGCATTTAACAAATATTCTTTAAAGATTTATGTGCCAGTCACTAAAATAAATACAAGAGATACAAAGAAAGGTAAAAATTAGTCCTTTTTCTCTAGAATCTCATATTCTAATGAGGAAGACAATGTGTGAATGAATAACTAGGTTTTCACATGCTATTAGAGATTAGATGGAAGGTTATTTCAGAAGAAATAGAATTAGTAGTTATGGGGACTACAAAAATCTATAGAAGACAGAATTTATGCTTAATCTTAAAGGAAACTAGAGGAGCGAGGTAAGAAAGGAGAGTATTCTAAGCATGGAGGATGGAACAGAAGTGTGAGATGAAGTGTCATATATGAGGAACAGCAAGTAGACTAGTATGGTTATATCATAGAGTTCTTGAAGGAGAGTCAAGTTTAAGAAGACAGCAGAGGTCAGAAAGGTGCAGATTATGAAGAGCTTTAAAAGGTAGAATATTTTATATTTGATCCTGGAGGCAATAGGAAGCCACTGGAGTTTATTGAGTAGGAAGGTTATATGGTCAGACCTATGCTTTAGAAAAATTCTTTTGGCAGCTGAGTAGAGGATGGATTGTAGTGGGGAAAGAATTGAGACAGGGGAACAAATTAGAGAGCTCTTGCAATCATGTAGGAGAGAAGCATGTGAACCTGAACTAGGTTGTAAAAGGATCTTTAGCTTTGTAAAATAATTTACTATAGAAATTTTTAAATAAAGTAAGCTTTAAAAACAATTTAATTTTTAAAAAATAATAATACAACCTCCCAGATGTAATCATCTATTGGATAAAACATGTATTTGTAAACATTGCTGTGATTATTAGGAAGTTTGTCCTGGCATTAAACCTAAATTTGTGTTTTTGGAATTTCTACCCACTGCTTCTAGTTTTGCCTTCTGGGGCCAAGCAAATCATGTCCAATTCCTCCTCCAGATGACAGCCTTTTAAATATTTGAAAACAGCTAGCTTGTTTCCCCTGTATTTTCTCTCCATAATATTAAAACCTCATAAAATCATAAATTTAGACATAGAAGAATATCAGAAGACCCAGAATCTAATCTCTCATTTACAGATGAGGAAATTGAGCCCCAGACAGGTTAATTGATTTTTGGTACCACAGGGCTGGTGAGTAAATGAAGCAGGATTCTAGTTTCAGTCTTACTGACACTTAGTTCAACATTCTAGTCCTTATATCCCTCTGCCTTCTGATGTATCCACATATGACATGGAATCAAGGTTCTCCACTCTGCTATTTGCTCTCCTCTGAATGTTCTTCATCATCTTATTAATGTGCTTCCTACATTGTGGAGCCACATTATAACCAGGGCAGAATGCAAAACCATGATTTCCTTATTGCTGGAAGCTGTGCCTATCTTAGTGTGTCTCAAAAATCCCATTTAAAAACGCCTCTCATTTCATACTACTTACTCACATTAAATTTGCTGTCTCCTAAAATCCAAAGCTCTTTTCCAGGAAAAAATCTATTTGATCATAGTTCCTCACCTCACCTTGTAATTTGAAGGTGATTCCTTAGATCCAAGTGACATTATTTATTATTTATTAAGCTTTATGCTTATTCAGTTCCTTCTTCTGCCCAATTTTCTAGATTATCAAGTTTTTCTTTTTCTTTTTTTAATCTTCAGTCACTCATAGGCTTTGTAAGCTATTTATAGTAGTATTGTGTCATCAGCAAACTCTGTAAGGATGCCATTGGTATGTGTATCCAAGTCACTGATTAAAAGGTTAAACACCACAGGGCCAAGTACATATATTTAGGACTCTTTTACTAAATTGACATTTAATGACTAATAAGTCTCTTTTAGCATGACTATTCAATCAATTTTGATTCTATCTAATTATGCAGTTGTCTAGTCAGTGTATGTACATCTTTTCCATAAAAATAAAATTATATACTCTAGAAAAGCTTGGATAAAATCTAGATTTGTATATATATATGTATATATATATAAATATATATAATATATAATATTTCTATAATTTGCCATTTAGTTATTCTATCAGCCAAGGAAATGAGGCTAACCAGATATGATCTGTCTTCCTGAAGATATGCTGGTTCCTCATGGCTAGTATTTCCCTTTTTAGCTGTTGTCTAGCTATCCTTCAGTTTATTTTAACATTTTGCCATTAATTGAAAGCAAATTGATTGGCCTATAGCTATTAGCTTCTTTTTCCTTTGTTGAAAATAAAAACATCATTTGCCCTTCTTTTGGCCTTCAGTACTTTCGCCATTCTCTCCAATCTTTGATATATCTCTGGCAGTGGCTCAGCAGTTACACCTGCTAGATTGTTCAATACCCAAGGATGTAGTTTATTGGGACCTAGATGCTTGATTTCACAAAGGGCAGAAAGAGGTCACCTTACCAGTTCTAAATTTATCTTTGGTATTAATTCCTGACTAGTTATTTTTGTTCTGTCCTTTGCAGTCAATGGGTTATTCTCCTTGGCAGAGAAAACTGAAGCAAAATAGGAGTTGAACAGATTATGACCTTTCTTTCATTAGTTATAGTCACTTTGTCTACCTACAAGCATTTCTGTCCCCTCTTTCCTTCTCCTTTTCCCTAGAATAGAACTTAAAATTATTTTTAGCTTTTTTTCAACCTATTAAATCATATTCTGAATTTTAGTACTTCTGAGACATTCTGTCATTATTACATTGTATTTTAATTTTAATTTTATTGTCTTCTTTTGTTTCCATCTTTTGGAAATATCTTTTAAAATTTTAAACTGTCTAGTGAGTCCTCAGTACATGATTAATTTCAGACAACTCATTTTCCTTTTCAGAAGAATTGCATTATTTTTTATCTTCAGAATTTTTTTTCTTGAGAGTTTCTCAGCAGACTTCCCCTGTTGAATTTTAGTCCATAGTACTATACTTCTGAACCCTTTGAAATTTGCTCTTAAGATGTACGTACAGTACATGCCATACTGTATATGGCTTTCTTCTCTATCTTGAATCCTGGCAGGGGGAAAGAACATTCACCTAAAGTTTCCATTACTTTCACCCTAGCAACCAGTTCCAATTTTTTCATGAGACTCATGTCAAGAAAAGAATTTTCCCTTCATGGTTTCTCCACCCTTTGAAGGATTAAAATTTCATTAAGTCAACAATTTATGAACCCCTGTGACTTTTGTCAGACAAAGAATTTCAATATTTTTCTCAATGATGATGTTTTCCATCACTGATTCTTTTTATTTTGTGTGTGTGTCAGTTATGTGATCTGTTTATTGAACTTTTACCTATTTGCCTTTTCTGTCTAGTAGTATATACAAATAAAAATTGCTTGTTTCTCTTTTTCCTGTGATTGATCTTTACCCAGCCATTCTCTACCTTTAATTACTAGATTTTCTACTCAAAGTATCTTCTTGTGTACATTATCCTTTATATGTGTTTTGATTCTTTGGAATAAGTTTTACCTAGCCATAGACAAATTTCAGTCATGTGTCTCCACTAAATTTAAGGGACAGCTAGATGACTCAATAGAGAGAGCACTAGCCCTGGAGTCAGAAAACCTGAATTCAAATCCGATATTAGACACAACATTAATTGTGTGATCCTAGGCAAGTCACTGAAATCCAATTGCTTCATTAAATAAATAAATAAATTTTAGTGATATCCATGATGTTAAATTTGCCTCCATATATTAGGAACCCTATTTCATTCTGTTCATTGCATAAACTTTTAATTACCTAATAGACATTTTCATTTATGCCTTTTACTATATTGTCTCCTTGGTTATTGTCTGGAAAATTCAGACTTTATTAAAAGCTATTTTTTATTCCCCCACTGTAGCTACTCTATATGGTATCTAGTGTAAAGATTATATACACACATATACATACGTATATATGTATATATATATATATATATATATATACATATATATATATAAATGTACACACACATACATATATGTGAATATATCTATCTATTATCTGCAGGCCCATTTCTCCTATCTTATTCCATTTGTTTGAAGGAGATTAAAGAGGGAATTGTGTTAGGAAAACCAGTGGAGGAGAAAGTATCAAGAAGAGAAGGAGATCAAACTTCTAGAAAAATAAGGACTAAGAAGGTTTTAAAATGAAAGATGATTGGGCACTATGGAAAGAACAATTTTAGATGAATGATATGATCAAAAGCCATACTGCATAGATTTAAGACATGAGTGAAATGAAAGGAAATAGCTGTATCCATTGTCTACATTTTTCTCATGAAGTTTGGAAAATTAGAGAGCAATAGTTAGTTGGAATAGATGATGGATTATGTGAGAATTTTTTTAAGTACAGGGGAAACATATAAGAATAGGCAGGAAAGTAGCCATTACATTGGGAGTCCTTGAAGTGGAGATAGAAATTGGAAAAATTAGTGAGGCAATTTGATAGAATAGAAGGGAAAGAATGGGATTAAGGAAATATAAATACCTACTCTCTACCCATACAACATACTTCAGATAGATGTATAGATAGATAAATAGACACACACATATATACACATATGTGCATATACATATTGGTAAAATACATACCATAAACACAAATATGTATGTATACACACATATGCTATGGGAGAGCAGGTTCAATAGGTAAGAATCACCTGGGGACTAGATTGGTTTCTCATAGGAAAAGCCTTTATTGTTATATAAACCAGGATGGGACCAAACAACATCAGAGGAATGGCTAGTATAAAAGGGTACTTTAGATACAGATTTTATATGGAAAGGTGGGATTAAGGGGTATGATGTTTACTCTTTGCTAATTGGCTACACTCTCTCAAGGGAGATGTTCCCTTCTTAACCATTGGCCAAATTTTGAGAAAAACAAGGTATAAAACATGTAGCAGGAACCACACTTCTTGACATTCTGCTTACTAGGACCCAAACTCTTAGCTGGCTGTTTGGTTAAGCAAAGGAAGAAATAGTTGAGTAAAATATATAAGTAGTGAGTTCAGGAGCAGGGGTAAAGAGAAAGTTTCTTGAGAATGACCTTTTATTGAGTGAAATATAAGGAAAAATCTTCACCTGAGAGGATGTAGGAGTGATATCTGCTGTGAAGAGTGTGATAGTAAATTATTTAGGGAGAAGAATGATTGCTTTAGTGAGAGTGTTTGCCCTATTGAGATTAGAAAATATAAATTAGCAGTGATGGCGGTTGTCACAATTTCATGATTTTCTTCAATTCTTTTCAGCAGCACCTGAATATGAGGGAAAGGTGAGGGAAAGTGAGAATAATCCATGAATATGTTATGGCAAAGCATGATTGACTATATCAGAGCTTCTTAAAATTTTTCCACTTATAGCTTCTTGTTGCTTGAGAAATTTCTTTATGACCATGGATATATAATATATATATATATATATATATATATATATTTATATATGATTTTGTGATCCCCCATTCAGTCAGTGACCCCATGTAGGGCCATATCCTACAGTTTAAGAAGTTTTGGTATATGGCATAGTAGGAATAGAGTTTTCAGAAGGCAGTCAGTATTGAACTGGTTCTTCAAAGGGTTGAAATAGGGAAAGATGGAAGGGAGAAAGAGCTTGGGACTATAAGAAAGTCATAGGAAAAAGTGAAATGATAAAAGATTGTAATCAGAAAAAAATAATTTTGTAGATTGTGAGCATGGAAGAAAAACACTTAGGAGTGATTGCCAGATCAAGGATTTGACCTTGTATTTGGGTGGCTGACATAGAATGAGGAGTAATTAATGGGAATTGAGTAGACTGAGGAACTGAGAAATTTGGATGTTTGAGAAGGCATTATTATGTATGTTGGAGACTGAACCTGCTGATCAGAGTTGAGGAGAGGAGAGAAAGACTGAATCGGGAACTGAACTTATGAGAAAGGCAGTGAATATTTCTAGAATGGTCTATAAATAATGATTACAAGAATATGAATTGGATCAGAAAATTTGGATACTATGAAACCTGAAGGAGCAGAAATTGCTGTTCAATTATGGTAAAGCATAACATGAAAGTAGTAATGGGCAGTATGTCTTATTTTTCCAAAATAAGACTAGTGAGTCCATATGAATAAAAAAAGTGTAGGTAGTTATTGGAAAAGGAAGGGAGGGGTATGATATCATTTGGAGAGAGTCCTAAGTAATAGAAGTGCTTTTTATTGCATTAATTAAATTTTAACAATAATAAAAGAAATTCCTTTTGGTTCAGCAACTTATTATTTAGTTATGCTGTAAATGGAAAAATATTTTCTTTCTCCTGTACACAGATTCCCTTTTCCTAAGCAACACTCTTTGCTCATTCTTTCCTCTTGCAAATATTTTATATATTTTTTATCTGAATCCTTGAGCCAAGTCTATTAAAAGCCCATACACTAAAGCCTCCTATGACATACCCAGGGGATAGTTTCCTCCAATGTGCTTAACATTGGTACTGAAAGTACCTCCTGTTGTTCCTTAAATTGTCCTGGAGAATCACTTGCAGCTGTGTACCCTTGCAGCCTCGGATATCACATGCTATTCTCTTTTGCCAGAATCCTCATTATCTGACAGATATTTCTTTCGTCTGTCCTGGAGTATTATAGTAGGTAGGAGAGCACAATAGATGATAATAACATCCCTCTGAAAAAACCTGAGCTGTGAAGTCAGACTTTTATTAAAGGATTATAGACTCCTTCTAGTGATATATAGTGTCCTTTAGTGGCCTTTTTTCATTAACCAATACCTTATTTTGATTGCTGTGATCCATCTCCCAGTTTGGATATCACTGATGTATGAAATTCTACCTGTATTGGTGAGCTAAGTGGTGGATCAAGCCGGTATTATTATTGTTTTTATTATTATTGTTTGTTTCAAATATGTTCAACCCCCATTTGGGGAAGCTTTTTTTTTTTTCTATGTAAAAGAAATACTTGTATTAATCATAGTTTATTTTGATCATGCTTTTTTCTTGAATATTATGTTAATAATGTTCTTTGAAGCTAAACAACAAATTTTGTTTTGTTTTTCCTCCTACTTTTAACTTCTGCAAAAGGTCACCTTTTCTGTAGCTTCTATACAGTTCTTTCTAAGGATATTTATTAGTATCTCAGCTGAGCAGACTTCCCATCCTGAGATAACTGTCACCTGACCATATGCCATTTTAAAGTTAATTATGAAAACCAACCCAACATAGATTTCCCCTCAGACAATAGTCACCTACATCTGAGGCTGTCGAATGTCTTGAATATTTGCTGAGATTGAACTGCCACAAAAACCAATCATGGGAGTGAAAAAATTTCTCCACAAGGTCAGATACATTTAGGTATATGTTGGAGCCAGTTTATAATGGCTCTGAGAGAGCTGGTTGTTAAAATTTCAGTGGAAGCATTAAAAAAAAAACACACCTTGGAAATCAGCAAATGTTACATATAAGTTTATTGATTTGTTGATTGCTCAGACTTGAGGAAATATTAATAGTGGAAATAAAACTTAAATGTCATGGGTATTTTTTTTTTAATTTTTGAAAGTCAGTAGTTAAACATTTACTAGCACAGCACTGGACATGTACCCTGACCAATTAACACTTAGAAAATCTTACCATAAGAAATTTAATTTCCATGAATAATGTAATCTAGCTCATCAGTGCTTTTAAAATTTTAGACTCTGGAGAAGAAAAGAGCCTGCAGGATAAGTGACATCAGAAGCATTGCTTTTTGTCTATGTAAAACAAGAATAATATAGAGTCTGTTAGTCTGGTGCAAATCAAATCCTACCTCAGAAAGTTACTATCAGTATGACCCTGAACAAATCCCTTAACCTCTTTTTACCTCAGTTTCCTCAAATATAAACTGGAGATAATAATAGCACCTACCTCCCAGGCATTGATGTGAAAATAAGATAAAATATTTATAAAGTGATTTGCAAACCTTAAAATGTTATATAAATGTTGGCAATGATTACTTCAGAAGATTCATTACTGTTAAAGAACCGTCCTATGATTCTCACATGGACCTTTATGCTTATTTTGATGTGAAGAAAGGTAGTGAAATAACAAGAGTAAGTTATGGACCAGGTGAAGTGGAAAGTTATGAATGAACACTAGTATATTGTCATAACTATTGCAAGCAAGTCACTTGTGCTGACCTGGGAAAATTTAGGTTATTTACCCATCAGATGTATTGCTGTAAAGTTCAGCTCTAGACCCTCTGGGCAGGAAGAGTATTAAAACAATTTTTAGAATTTTATCAGGAAGCTTATGAGACTCCAGGGAACCTCATTGGTGATTTCTTTGTGACCTTCTTGTAAGTGTATTTTATTTGTTTCTATTTAACTGAACCTTTTTAATAATCTTGAGAACTGCTTCTACATAAAGGTATTGGAAAATGTTTTTTAGAAAAAAAAAACTGTTTAAATACTCAAGATCTGAGTGATGTAGGAGAGGGACCCAGACATACTTCTGTTTATGGGTCTAAAGGAACATGTTCTTTACTTGGAAGCACCCAGTACAGGCTGTTGACTACTTTCATGTTATCTCTATTCAAAATCTATCAAATATTCAGCCAAATGTAATATAAATTTCAATAACTCATAATCTCCAATAAATTAAACTGCGATATATGAGTATATGTTGAAGTTTTCTTTCTTATCTTTTTTCCAGTAACTTGGAAATAATATTAACCATATAACTAAATAGTCAGAGGACATTTGATGCTAAAATTGGGGAATAGGCAGAAGATCTTGATCATCCCTCTAACTTCTAATTATTTTTATGATCCTAAGACAATAGATATCTATCTACTTAGAATGTATATGTTTTGGAAGTGATTTTACACTAATTTATATTATCTACATATAAATATGTATCTTTGTATCATTGAGCATAAATCATAGAACATAGGTTTGGACAGAAGGTATATATATATATATAGATATAGATATAGATATCTATATCTATATCTATATCTATATATATATATATAAAACCATATTATGAATGAGAAATTAGTATATTGTTGTATATTTTCTAGCTAAAAAGAGTGAAATAGAATAAGATCTTACTTTTATTCAAGTCATGGTAGGGAGTTGCCTATCATATTAGTCAAGTGTAGAAAGAGTGAGACAAACAAGTAAATTTTGGGGATCATCCCAAAGCTTCGAGAAGGTTATAATTAGAAAATAAATGGAATCTTTTGTTTTGGTTATGAAAGTTGTAAATGGCAATAATAAATATATTTCAATGAACATAGCAATTTAGGGAAATTATTTTTTAAAAATATTAATATTTTATTTGCCCCAATTAGATGTAAAACATTTTTTTGCATTAAAAAAATAAAGTTAAATAAAATTTTTAAATAAAGTTTAAATAAAGTTTTCTCCTTTCCTCCCTTTCCCCCTTTGAGAAAACACATGTGAAGTTATGCAAAACATTTCCCTAAAAATCATGCTACTAAAAAACAAAAAAACAAAAAACAAAAAAAAAAAACCAAAAAAAAACAAAACAAAACATAGATAGTCCCTCCACCAAAAAAAAAAAAAAAAAAAACCTCAAGAAAAATAAAGTTAAAAAAAAAGTATTCTTTAATTTGCATTCAGATACAACCAGTTCTTTCTCTGTGTATAGATATCATTTAACATCATAAGTCCCTTTAGAGAAGTCTTGGATCGTTGTGTTGATGAGAATAACTAATTCATTCACAACTATTAATTCCACAAGTGTTACTTTGTATACAGTACATTTCACTTTGCTTGAGCTCATGAAGGACAATCGATATATTGTTATAGAACAGCAATATTCTATTATAATCACATAACAAACTTTATTTGGCCATTCCCCAATTGATGGGCATCCCCTCAATGTCCAAATCTTTGTCATGAGAAAAGAACTGATATACATACTTTCCCCCTATTTTAAAAATCTCTTTTGGGATTCATGACTATCATTAGCATTGTTTGGTTAACATGATTTTGTAGCCCTTTAGCCAGAGTTCATATTTTTTGATTATTTATCAGTTGGAGAATGGTTCTTTTTTTTATATAAATTTGATTGTTCCCTATATATCAAAAAAAAAAAAAAAAAAAAAGACCATCATCAGAGAAATTTACTTCAATTTGTTTAGAACAATTACTATTGCTAATTGTATTCCGCCCCCCCTACCGTTTATTCTATCCTCCCTCTCCTTTCACTCTGTTCTTCCTCAAAAGTGTTTTTCTTCTGACTACCCCCAGTATGCCCTCTCTTCTCTCACTCTCCCCCCTTCTCTTATTCTATTCCTCTTCTACTTTCCTGCGTGGTAAGATAGACTTTTTTCCCCCCTATATTGAGTGTGGATGTTATTTTCTTTTTGAGCCAGAGAAATTACTTTTAAAACCCAATTTAAGCAAATATTCTTCAACAATGGTTCAACAATTGTCATTGAAAAGAATAATTTTTGCAACAATTGTCAAATGATTATTAGAATTTAGAGAAGCAAGCACATCACTGATCCTTATGGGTATCCAGTTCATAGTATTGCTTTATAGCAAACTATCTTTCTAGTTTTTAATTACTGATCTTTTTCTGTGAGAAGAGCACTGTTATGCTCAAAAGAAGGTATGAAAATGTCAAGAAATTATTTCTCTCTTACTGAAGAACTTTTACTTTTCCCTTAGCATCTTGATGTGCTCTGCCAAAACAGTTAACAGGAAAAGCATTATTCACTTTCTAGGATCATAGTATTTAGATTGAAAAAGGATTTTTGAGATAATCTAGCTAAACCCATTCATTTTATAGATAAGGAAACAGAAGCCTAGAGAGTTTGTGTAAATTGCCCAGTATAACACAGGTAGAAAGAACCAGAGCTGGCATTCAAAATCAGATTTGCCAATGTCAAATCTAATATTTAACAATGCTTTCCCTTTCAAAAGTTCTCTGTATGCTATGAATAATTAGAAGGGAGAAGAATGCTTTGTAAAGAAATGATAAAAACTACATTTTTAATTTCATTTTGAATATCTGATTAAATTCCTGAGATATGTACATGTACGAGAAGAGATAACTTAGCAATGCATTGAATTCAAAAACGTAAGTGGTCAATTGTTCTAATTTCCTTTCAAAAGCCTAGGTTTTTTTCACTTATTATGGGCATTATAGCTACCAAAGAAAATTGCATCTGTACTATATTTCATAACTTTCCATGGCTAAAAATATTGTTGCTTAGTCACTTCCTATTATTATTTATTAATATTTAATCTCTTTGTACCTAATATAGGCTCCTTAAGATTGGAATATTTTAAAAATTTTTATCTTTGTATACTCTGCCTAAAGTAGTGCCTAGTAAATTTAAGCACAATGAGTGCTTAAATATATTTATTAAATTAAGTTGAATTTAATGAGGAAAATCTACAGAAAATAAATTTACATTTTTTTTTCAGACATACCTTGATGGAAACAACCAGGTTTAGCATTCTGCTAGCATATCTCTCAAAAATTTAGACTTTTTGAGGACATCAGATTGAGACTTTAGTAAAAGTGTTTTTGATACTTCATTATTGGTAGAATTGTGACCTGATCCCATCATTCTGGAGAGCAATTTGGAACAATGCCCAAAGGACTATCAAACTGTGCATACCCTTTGATCCAGCAGTGTATTTATTAGAAATATATCCCAAAAAGATCATAAAAGAAAGAAAAGGGCCCACAAGTGTAAAAAATGTTTGTAGCAGCTCTTTTTCCTGTGGTGTCAAGGAACTGACAATTGAGTGAATGTTTCATAGTTGGGGAACAGCTAAATAAGTTATGTTATATGTATATTATGGAATGTTATTGTTTTATAAAAGATGAACTGTCTAATTTCAGAAAAGTCTGATAAGATATGAACTCATGCTAAATGAAGTGAGCAGAACCAAAACATTGTACACAGTAAAAAGATTATGTGATCAGCTGTGATGGAATTGAGTCTTTTCAACAAAGAGGTAATTTAAGACAATTCCAATAGACTTGAGATGGAAAATGCCATCCATATCTACAGAGAGAACTATGGAGACTGAATGTGGATGAAAGAACAGTATTTTCACCTTTTATTGTTGTTGGTTTGCTCATGCTTTTTTTTTTCTTTCTGTCTTGTGTACTTTTTCTGTTTTGGTCTGTTTTTTTTTTTTTTTTTGCATAGCATGATTAATATGGAAATGTATTTAGAAGAATTGCACATATTTAAGCTATGTTGGATTGCTTGCTGTCTTAGGGGGTAGGGGGAAAAGGGAGAAAATTTTGGAAGATGAATTTTAAAAACTATCCTTTCATGTGTTTGGAAAAATACTATTAACAATTTTTAAAGGTGTGGCAAGCACAATTTTTTTTTACATTTTTTATTATAGCTTTTTATATACAAAACATATGCATGGGTAATTTTTCAATATTGACCCTTGCAAAAACTTCTGTTTCAACTTTTTCTTTCCTTCCCTTCACCCCCTCCCTTAGATGGCAGGTAGTCCCATACATATTAAATATGTTAAAGTATATGTTAAATACAATATATGTATACATATTTATACAGTTATCTTGGCAAGTACAATTTTGAAGGACTTATGATGAAAGGTGCTGTCCATATGCAGAAAAACAACTGGTGAAGTTTGAATGAAGATCAAAGATACTTCTTCCTTATTTTCTTTAGTTTTTTTGTTTGTTTTTGTGTGTGTTTTCCTTTCACAGCGTGACTAATTGGAAATGAGTTTTGTATGATTATACAAATATAACCTATGTCAAATTGTTTCCCTTCTCAATGGAATGGAAGCAGGGAGAGAATTTGGAAATCAGTTTGAAAAAAGAATTAGCAAAAAAATATTGAATTAAGAAAAAGATGTTCTTAGTAGTCTGTCCTTTTTATACAATTCTGTGTAAAATAACTTCGATGCTACTTTGGATCAGTGATCCCATTGATGTAGTTATTGCTTCATTCAGTGTAAATGATAAACTCTTTATGTTTTCTCATCATGTGAATATACCCACATTTTTTTCATAGATTACTCATAGCAAGTTAAAAATTTTCTTATCTTTTTACATTTTTTTACACTGAGGCTCTAGGTCTGTCAGACTACATGATAGCTACCGGGCCTACTGTTCTATTAATATTTTTCCTGCAAAACATTTAAAACCAAGAGCTATTATGTAATAGTGGATAGAAAGCTGGCCTTGGAGCAAAGAATATCTGCTTCAAATCCTGCCTTTGACACATACTGGCTATGTGATCCTGGGAAAGTCACATAACTTCTTAATGATCAAAATAATTTTCTGAGTATAAATTGTAGAGAAGGTGTTGACTTATATATTAGTAGATGCCATTTTCCCATAAAAGTTTGCTTATACCAAGAAAATCACAAATCCATTGCTTTGTCCCATTTACATTTATCATGTCACTCCTATTAAGTGTCTATTATCATAGTCTAATGAGGCATGGTGATACCAACAAATGAGGTTATATATAATTTTTAATATTCTTAGATATATATTGAACTAACTTGATGTACTTTCCGTACAATAGTATTTCATAGTCTGGACAACAGGACTTTCCTCCTACTTTTTTCTTTTTATGAATTAATAAGCTGTCTCTTCTGTATAATTACAGATCTCACTGAAGAGACCCAGTAATGTTCTAAGATTTGATGTACTTCAATACAATATCATCTGAAAAGAGAAGCATATGTGGTAATTCTAATTACAGGTAATCTTTTTTCCACTGATCCTATGCAGATATCCATCATTTAAAAATATAATTTAAAAATAGCTTCTAAGTAGTTCTAAAAATTTGTGCTAATGCTTCTAATATACACTAGAACTAATTAAGAGAACTGTTTAATTTATAAAGATGTATTACCTGAAATTTCTAATTCCCATTAGTAAATTACTTTTTTGGGGCATAATATATTTTCTCTGCAGACTCAAGAAAGTTAAAATTCACATCCCTTTGAAAGGATGAATAGTTTACTCCCATTTTACTGATAACATCAGAATCAATGAATTGTTTATTGATCTTCTAATACAATTATACATGAATCAATTAATATGTGAAACTCAACTATATGTTATTAAAAAAAGAACATTTACATAGATATACTTTTTAATATACAATATGCATATGAGCAGTGATTAAAGCATGTATGAGAATTGATAGCAACTGTAAATTAGAAATTATTTTGTAATAGAAAGTTAAATTTTATGGAAAATAAAAGATCCAATTTAGATCTCCTTTCTGATTTTGCAACAAGATCCTGCTCTATCAGTATTTGCAATCAGGAAAAGAGGTCTTCTCTGGGAGGGGAAAGGAATGATAAGAATTTATTTAATCATTCAGTTATTTCATTCATGTCTGATTTTTATGCCCCCATTTGGAGTTTTCTTAATGAAGATACTTGGAGTGGTTTGCCATTGCATTTTCTAGCTTATTTTATTGATGAAGCAACTGAGGCAAACAGGATTAGATAACCGCCCAGGGTCATACTGCTAGTAAGTACCTGAGTCCAGATTTGAACTCAAAAAGGTGAATCTGTTTGACTCCAAGTCTGTCATTCCATTCACAGTGTTTGGTTATCCATAAGAAATAATAGATCAGATTTTAAAAAAGACACCAAGTAAAATGTGTTGTGTTCATTTTATTTATTTATTTATTTATTTTTTGCCTTGAATCCACCACAGCTCACATGATAAAAGACAGATTTTTTTGGTTTTGCATATGTTAATAGCCAGCTTCAGGTCAGCATCTAGTCTTTTGATATGTTACTAATTTTGATCTCTATAAGTGTAACTCCAATGAAGTAAAAGATAATTCAATACATTTAAGAGATAAAAAGGGATGGAACCCAAATTGTAGCATCATAATAGATGTAGACTCATGGAATGCTTTGTTGGATAAAGTGATTCTTCTTTTAAAATCATTAATCATGAAAAAGACCAATACTAGGTGGTATCAAACATGAAACAAAAGCTACACTACAAATTGAATTTAGATGGGTACTATTTATTTCACTGATGTTTTCTTGGGTATGTTCCATTTTTTACCTGTAGCATTTTGTACATGTTACAAGTCCTAAATCTATATTCAGCTCCTAGTCTATGTTGAAATATATCCTTTATGATAATCAGAAATGCCTAACAAGTAGGAATCCAACAAGGTTAGGGTCAGAGTTTCTGCTTAGACTAAATACACATATATTTAAATTTTAATTGTTAGCATTTACTCAGAGCTTTAAAGTTGGCAAAGTGCTTACATATGTGGTCATTTAGTTGTCATAAAGATCCTGGCAGGTTAGTATTTTTATTAATATCATTTTATAGATGAGAAATTTGAAGATGAAAGGGATTAAATGACTTTCCATAGAGCTAACAAGTGCCTGAAGCAGAATATGAACTCAAGCCTTCCTGGCTCCAAATCTTGCACTCTATTTCTATATTTCTTCTTGTGTTATATGCAAAAATTTATAGTTCTTCTATTTTTAATGGGTAGATCCAGCTAAGAGATATGAAAACATTTTCCAATCTCATGCATTCACAAAGATGTTAGAAGGAAAGGACTTTAGAGATCCATTTAATTCAATCCTATCATTTGGTATCCAGAACAGATTTAAGTGACATGAAGTGACTTCCCCATGATCATACAATGATGTCTAGTGTAGAGTTCTTTCTATTAATCTTAATTCATGTTATGATAATGACATGGTTCTTAATTTTTGAGGTATTATATTTCCAACTGGGTTTAACACTTGGATCTTCAGAATTTAGTATATCTAACACTGTGTTGGTGTCCCATTTTAAATGACTTCACATATATGTCAAAGCCAATGGTCAACCCTAAGAGTAAGTATATCAAACTTTTAAAAAGTCAAAAAACCTAATTTATTTTATTTGATTATGGCCTTATTAAACTGGTAGCTATGAGGAATGTTGTATGTCTTGTTGACTTTGATTTTAAGAAAAAAAAGATTTGAGGCAGCCTCTGATGCTCTTTTATTATAAAAGAAGTAGAGATATGGGCTAGATAATAATGCAAGTAGAAGGATTATGAAATACATAAATGGCTAGACTCCCAAGTGTCATTAATTGTTCAGTGTCAATTTGAAAGGTTTCCAATAAATTGCTCTAAGGATCTATCCTTAACTTTCTACTGTTTAATAATTTTATCAGTGTCTTAAAGAAATAGGTGATGCTTTTATCAGCTTTCCAGATGACACAAAGCTGGGAACTAGGACTTACAAGTTGGGTGACAGATTCAGAATCCCTTTCTCTCTTTCTGTCATCTCCTTCAAATGTTGATGGATAAAAACATTGGTAAAAATCTAACAACATAATTTAATAGGCAAATTCTTATACTTTGATTCAGAAAATGAAATTCAGAAGTACAAGAAAAGAAAACATGGTTATAGAGCAATTTCTTTGAAAAAAAAAAAACAACCTGGAGATTTTAGTAAAGTACAAGATGAAAATAAATCAATAATGTGACATGGCAGCCAGGAAAAGGTAATGATCACAAAGAGGGTTAGTGATAAAGTCTATAATAAGATTCAGATCTCTTGATGCCTAATTTAGTGTCCTTTCCAAAACTCTCATTGTGTGCTACAGCAATTGTGTGGACTTGGACTCTTGAGATTCAACATTTCCAGTGGGAATTTATACTAAGGTCTTGGAAATTAGGCTGAAGGGCATAGCTTCCAGAAGTGGACAAATATTTTAAGAAAGGGATAGTCTCTCTAGCTAAAATTACATTTATATTATTGCATTGTGTTCAGTTTGACACAACACTGTTTAGGAATTAAATTTATAGTCATTGATAGTCAATCAGTTAAATATTTAGTCAGTGCCTATTTATTTCTGAAAATACTAGGGTAAACAATAAAAAAGGAACAAAAAAGAGATTTTTTGCTCTCAAAATGTGACAGATCTTGTATTCATTCCATGTGAGGATCATTTGAAGCAAATGGTTATTTAGCCTCAATAAATCATTGAATAATAACTATTTAAAATACTGAAGGAGCTATCATGTAAGTGGATGTGACAAAGTAGAAAGAGCCCTGGATTTAAAGTCAAAAAATATTTGGGCTCAATACTTTTCTCAGATTATAATTTTTATGCAAGTTTGTCCACAAGTATACATGAAGGCATATGTGCATGCATATAACCATGGTCAGGTTGTTAATCTCATTGTCCCTTTCTTACCTCTGTTTCCTAATCTGGAATTGAACTTGATATACAGGAATCTAGATTGCATGATGGATAGAGAGCTGAACTTGGAATTGAGGTAATATGAGTTCAAATCTTTCCTCAGACACTTTCCTGAAAAAGTCAATTCAGGTTCCTTATTTGGAAATTAGAGAAGATATAGGCATTTTCTTCAAAAATTGTCATGAAGATCAATTGAGGTAACATATTATAAAGTACTCTGTGAATTTTAAATTGATATTAAAATGCTCTTATTATTTTTATTGTTATAATTAATTAAAATTATAAATATATTGATATTGTTATAATTGTAATAAGAAAGACAATTTAGATGTTATAAGTTGATATTTAAAGGATCAACCAACAAAAAGTCCAACTGAGAAATTTTATATATATATATATATATATATATATATTACACACAATTATATTGCTATCAATTATCCTAAAAACTTATTGTAAGGAATAATTGGATATGAATTTAAAATTTTTTTCCTTGGAAACTAAAGTTTTGTATAAATAAACAAAAAGGGGTGGAAGTAGTAGTAATAATAATAGTAAAAATAATAGTGGATATGGTGGTGGTGTTGATGGTGTTCATGATAGTACTTGTAATAGTGATAGTATTGTAGTAACAATAATAATAGTATATTATTGAATCATATATGCAATTTTAGTTTTAAACTCAAAGCACTGCTTTTCCAAATAGGGACATAATACAGGAGTCATGGTGCAATTGTTGATGAATTGATTACAAAAAAAAAAACAAAAAACAAAAAAATGGTAATGCTTTGACAAATTTATTCTTAATTGGTTGGTTGCTGAGTTTTGTTCTTAAAGAAGACCAAAACATAACTATTTTAAATTATTTTATTGATGGTTGATATTCTAAATATAGATTATTAGTATATATCAAAGGTATTTACTGATTTTATTGAAATGAAAAATTATTTTAAAAGATATATATATATATAATATTTTTTGCATTTCTAAGGGAAAAAAATGTCTTCTTCTTGAAGCTGGTCCTTAGCATCTCTCACATGGACGTCATTTCTATGTTAAATAATACACAAAACAAATCTTTGTTGTGCTAGAATATTATGTGGAATCTAATTTAATGACATTTAATGAGAATAAAAGCAAACATGTACTCCTGGAATAAATTTTTAAAAAATCAACTTCACAAATAAAAATGGAGAAATGTGACCAGGCAATAATTCCTTAGATAAAGACCAAAGGGTATTCATGGACTATAAATTCAATATGAATTGACTGATATAGTGTCCAAGAAATGAATTAAAGCTTAATCTTCACTGAAACAAATAGCATTTATTATTAGAGAAGTCATAGTCAGTAGATCTCCCTCTACCACGCTCAAACCTCAATGGAGTATTAGATGCAGTTTTGGGTGCCAGACAGAAAAAAACAAACAAACAACCTATAAAACAAAACAAAACAGAACAAAAAAAACTAAGAAAGTACAGAGCTTCTAGAGGAGAATAAAAACTTTGAATTTATGATGTATAAAGATTTGTTCAAAGAACTTTGGCCTGTAGAAAAAAAGAGTTCAAGGGAATTTGTTAGAAGGTATATGATAATCAACTTTTAAGTTTCTGAAGGATTGTCATGAACAATATTTTGAACTTGTTCTACTAAATCTCAAAAGCAAAAGTAGGAATATTGAGTAGAAGTTCCACAAAATCAAATTTAGTTTGTTTTTAATGAAAAATATACATAGTCAGTAAACTAGCATTTATCAAATTACTATATGCCAAATATCACCCTAAACCTTGGGGAACAAAAAAAAAATGAAAAAAAAAACAATATTTGCTCTGAAGGAGCTCGTGGTCTAATTGTCAAGACAACATGCAAACAATTATGTACAACAAGATATATAGATATATAAAAGATAAATTGGAGATAATTTTAGAGAGATTAAGGAGCACTAAAGATAGAGAAGCTAGGAGACAAAAATGAGGAGAGAATTCCAGACATGGAAGACAGCCAGTGAAAATGGTTGTTGAAGTCAAAAGAGATAGTGCTGTGTGTGAGAAACAGGAAGGAGGTCAATGTCAGTAAATCACAAAGGTAAATTGAAAAGAGAAAGGTGTAAGAAGACTGGAAAGGTAAATAAAAAGCAAATTATGGAGGGCTTTAAAAGTCCATCAGAGGACTTTACATTTAATCCTGGAGGTAATAGGGAGACTAAGGAATGTTTTTCAATGGGATAAGGGAGAGGAAGGAGACATGGGATATATGTGATCCATTATCAGTTAACAGGCATATAGTCACAGGAATGCTGAAGTGACAGCATCATTCCAGCTTCATCTCATTTCAGCCATCATCTGGGGAGAGAACTCCTGTGAAGAAGGACCAGCCATCTCTACCTAGTTAGTCAACTAACTACCAAACACAAAATGGGCAAGCCAGCTTAGCTGGAACAGCAAGGTACCCTGAGGAAAACAGAAGGCAGAAAATGCAGGCCAGGTCAAATCACCACTCCCATGTTTACCACTGGCTCTCTTTGAACTCTGATGGAGACAGCCCAGGGTACCCAAAAGTCTCAGAACTAATTTTGCTTCCAGTCCAGTGCCCTCTGCCATTATCCTGGGAAACAGAATGTGGAGAAACAGCATGGCAACAGCTCCCGTAGGTGCGATAGCCAAAGCTACAGAAGACTCAGAAAGGAAAATTATTTGCTAACAAAGTCCTTGCTGCTCTTAAATAGTTAGACATTAGAAACAGTATTTTGTCACTGAAAATAATATTACAAAAGAAACATTAGCATCTCTTTTCCATTGTGCTCTAAGAACCATACGACTTTTCCATTTCTCTTAACTGAACCCTTCCATAGGCATTGTCTCTTTTATTAAATTGTGAACAACTTGAGAGCAGAAATTATTTTGCTTTAGTATTTGTACCCCCAGTGCTTAATCTAGTGCTTTGTATACAATAAGGCTTTTCTATTATTATTATACTTATATTAAATATTATATACTTATATTAATACTTATATTAAGTATACATATATACATACATATATATATATGTAAATATAACTATAGAAGTAGTAATAGCAACAATAATAATGAATACTAAGTTCTTTCTGTCAGCAGGAATCAAAAGTAGGTTATCCCATTAACTCCTGATCTCCCCTACTGGAGGGAATTTTTTATGCCAGCAATGGATCAGGTAGAAGCCATTCCTAATGTTGTGCCATTCTCCTGACCTAGCTTCCTCCTGTAAGCAGGAGATTGAGAATGCCATTCCATCGAATGCTGATCTCTTAACCTACCCTCTTCTTTCTTGCTGAGGATCAGAGACACCTCTTCAAATGGCCTGCTACTCTTCTGACCTAATCTTTTCTTGCGTATAGGGGACTCTTCATGTCTACTGAGATTAAGAGAGATGACATTCCATTGCTTGCTGTTCTCCTGACCAAATCTTTTTCTGCCAGATGAGTTACAAAAAAAACTCCATCCCTTCCTATATCTTCTGCCTAAATCCTCCCTAATTTTGTCTTCAGGGATAGGAAATACCATTCCATCTGCTCCCCTTGCCCCAACTAATCCTCTTATCTGATATCTTTAATACCCTAAGAAGAGTTCATAATGAGACTAAATATCTAGGGATATTAGTAATCCACTTGAACTCATTTCTCAAAAATTAACATATTACTTACTACCCTATCATTTCCTTCCCATCCCAGTAGGTCTGAAGCCAGAGCAGTCATTATTAAAACTGTACATTTGCACCCCCCCTCCCTTATTCCTATCCTCCCCAATACCTCCACTCTAGTCATATTTTAAAGTTGCTTATTGCTTTCATTGCATTCTCTGAAATACCCATTCCAAATGCAAAAACGTGCCTTCATACAAATATTTTCCTTTTGCTCTTTTTTCATCTTCTGAGTCTCCTTGAGTGCTGGCTTCCTCCTGATGACATAGCCTCTTTGGCCATCCCTTACATAACTGGTTGCACTTTCACTTGTTTTTTTTCAACTTACTGATTGAACGAAGTAATTGAAATACTCCTTGTTCCCCATGATCACTTCCATTTTCTCTCTACTTCCATATCTATCACTTCAATCAAATTAATGATAACTACCATAATTTGTTATCTACCAATCTCCAGGCATTTCTCTACTTTTCTCCAATAAAGTTCGGTTATGGTTTATCATTCCTCCCTTCTCCAACTCCTATACTCATACATCTCTCAGTCATCCTTATTTGCAGTTCTATACCTTGATCATTTCTCATCACCTGTTCTATTTTACCTCAGCTACACACAGAGATGATTGCACCTGGATGATCTTCACATCATCCAGAAATGCACTATTTCTGTGTCTATGAACTCTGAAATTCCCTTATCTGATCTATTGTCATTCCATTTTTCCCTTTGCCTTGCCAATCCATACTCTCATACTCCTTCCTCATTGTGACCTCAAAGTTTCAACCACCCTCAGGCCATCAATATAATCCCCTATAGTCTTTCCCTGTCCTCATCTTTATTCCTTAGTAAACCAGTTCAACTCTAAGCCATACTCTCCTCTTGAATTCTTTGCTTTCTATCCCATCACCAAACTTGCCCCCCACAGTCTGAATCCTGGATTACTCTCACATTCTGCTCCCTTCATTTCTACTCTCAGGATGCTGAATAAGAAGGAGAAAAATCATTGGGTGATGGGTTGTAGTCCCTTTGTTCTTGAAGAGGACCAAAATGGCATTTCTATGTTAGATTTGAGTTACAGTGTGTCTGACTATGGTTGACCAGGACAATATGAGTTTGGAATGCTCTGCCACTGGTCAAGCACAAATAGTTCATATAAACATTTGAGATGGCTTTTTAAATTTTGTGCATCTTGCATTTCTTCTGGAATAATTCAATTTTGCTTTGAGAAAAATCACAGTACTGCTGACTGTATCCACTACAAATTTATGTTATATAATCTCAATTGGGTCTTTACTATAGCGAGGCAATACTTTTATATATCTTCTTGACTCATTATCTTACTAATGCAAAGGGGATTTCCAAGAGTTTTTCATCTCTCATCAAACCTTCTGGAGCTCCTCTTGCTTCTATCCTCTCAGCTGAGAACTTTCCTTCATATTTCATTTAAGAAGCTGAAGATATCCATTCAGATCATTCCAGATAATCATGAGTGTACCTGGGACTATCTTGGAAACTCTTTTCCTTTTATATTATTTCCATTGGTGATTTCATCAGCTTTTTTTTTTGTTTGTTTGTTTCACTTATCATTTCTAATCAGATGATTCTCTAATCTACTATCTGTACCTAACCAGTCTGGTAATTTTAAGTCTCATATCTCCAACAGCTTATTGGACTTCTGTTCTTGTAGACATCTTGAACTCATCATAAATAAAACTGAACTCATTGTATTTCTCAAATTCTGCCTCTTCCTAATTTTCTTATTTTTAGTTTGTTACATATTCTCCAATTACATTTTTTCCAATTACATATATTTTAAAATTAATATGTTTAAAGATCTCTTCATCTCTTCTACTTCCCCTCATCCATTGAGAATGCAAGCAATTTGATATCAGTTATCCAAATGAAATCATGGAAAACATACTTCCATCTTAGCTTTGTTGCAAGAGAAAACACACACACATATACATATGCAAACAAAAAAAGAAAGTAAAAAATGTTCTTCAGTCTACATTCAGTTTATCACTTCTCTCTCTGGAAGTGGATAACATTTTTCATATTCAGTCTTTTGGAATTGTCTGGGATCATTGTCTTGAATTGATAGACTCAGTCTTTCACAGTTGATCATCTCTATAATATTGCTCTCACTTTGTACAATTTTCTTCTGCTTCTGCTCATTTTATTTTACTTAATTTCATATAAAACTTCCCAGTTTTTTTCTGAAGCCATCTTGTTCATCATTTCTTATAATATAATAGTATTTCATTACAATCACAACTTGGTCAGCTACTCCCCAATTAATGGACATCTTTTCAATTTCCAATTTTTTTATCACCACAAAAAGCACCACTATAAATATTTTTGTACAAATAGGTCCTTCTCCTTTCACTTTGATCTCTGTGGGATACAGACCTAGTAGTGGTATTATTAGGTCAAAGGGTATGCATAATGTTTTAGCTCTTTGAGCACAGTTCCAAATTGTTCTTCAGAATGGCTGGATCAATTTATAACTCCACTAACAGTACATTCATGTTGCAATTTTTCCACATCCATCCAGCCTTTGCCATTTTTCCTTTCTATCATATTAGCCAATCTGATAAGTATGATGTCTTGCCTATTACTGTTAAGGGTATGGCCATCCTCCCAGTTACCCTGGCTTAGTGACTTGATGTTATCCTTAATCCTTCACTCTCTATCATCCTTCTGACTCCATAATTAATCTGTTTCATGGTCTGCTCACTTTTAATTTATTGCATCTTCTAACAAATGCCCTTTTCTTTCCTCTGACACTGCTATGACTCTGCTACATGCTATCTTCTCCTCACATATGCACTATTGAAATAATCTTCTGTTTAGTGTCCCTGACCCATGTCTCTCCCCTCTCCAGGTTGTCTTTCACTCAATGTTAAAGTAAATTTCCTAAAGCTTAGGTCTGACCATGTCAGGCTCCCTACTCAATAAACTTCAGTGGTTCTCCATTATCTTCAGGATCAAATACAAAAACCCTCTGTTCAAAACCATCCATAATCTGACCACTCCAACCTTTGAAATTTTCTTCTACCTTACTCTTCACCTCTATAACCTTGTGACATTGATTTCTCTGCTGTGTTTTTCATAAGACATTCTGCATCTCATTTCCAGTCTCTGTCTCCTGTTTCTATAATACCATAATACTCTTTCTCCTCATTTCTGTCTCCTAGTTTCTCTGGTTTACTTCCAAGTCCCAGCTAAAATCCTACATTCTACAGAAAACTTTTTCCTGGTAGAAACAGCTGATGGTACAGTGGGTTGAATATTGTGCCCAGAGAGAGGGGCACAATTAAAATTTAGTCTCAGACCTTATTGTTGTGTGAGTCACTTCACTTATATATGTCTTAGTCTCTTCAACTGGAAAATGGGAATAATGAGAGCAGCTGCCTCACAGGACTGTTGTAATCATCCCCCCAAATATATATATATATATATATTTGTAAAGTACTTAACACTGTGCCTGAACATAGAAGGCATAATGTAAATGCTCATCCTCTTATTTCCTCCCTGATCTTCCTTAATTATAGTCTCTTTATTTTGTGGATTATTGTTAATTTTTCCAGTATATATCTCTTTTGTAGATATTGTTTGAGTACCTTTTTCCATATTATGTGAACAATCAAGATTAGAGACTATTTTTTTGTCATTCTTTGTCATTTTATATGACACATAGTATGCTCATAAATGCTAGTTGACTAATAAATGCATTCATTCATTCATTCATTCCTTCCTTCCTTTCCAAAAGCAAGAAATACTGTCCTCAAAGAGCTTATAGTCTAAGAAGTAAAAACAACATTAGCATTAGAAAGGAAAGGGGAGGATAAAAAATAAAACCTCATCTGTCAGCCATAGGTTCCAGGAGTAAGAGAACACATTTCAGTGTGGGGAGAAGGAAGGCCAAAGTGTAAATGGTGTGTTTTGGAACTGATAGTTGTTTATTCACTGTTCATAGCTATGCTGTGACAATATAACAAAAATGATATCACCTAAGTGAATTTCCAGATTTGGAGCTAAACTCATCACACTCTAAAAAGGTTAATTTATAGCACTATGAAGAATAATAAATTTTATTTATAGAAACAGAAGGCCAATAATTTCAAGGGAAATAAAGAGGAAAAATTCAGGGATCCAAGGATTAGTAATTCTCAAGATAAACTACAAAATAATAGTTATCAAAACAATTTGTGTATGATTAAAGTAATAGAAATCTATGTCAATGAAAATAGAAAAGCAATAACCAGAAGTAAAAAAAAAAACACAATAGCCAATATTTAATAAAATGCAAGGGCACACAAGGAAATGATTTGATATAAAATAATAGCAACATAAAGATAATAAATTTTATTTTAAAGTAATTATCTCTTTGGAGAGTAAATTATAGTTGCTAGTAACTTTCTTTCCTTCTGATGACACATGTTCCTACTAATAAGACAGAGCTAAACTGACTACATGTGCCCTTGGAGTGCTAGGGATAATTTTGTGGGTCAAAAGAAATGCTGCATCATTATTTTGGGGTAATAATGAAAAAAAGGTGGGAAAAAAGCATCTATCAGCACTAGATCTCAAACTAAAAAATTCTAATCACTAAAGTGATTTGATACTTGTTTATTTTTTCTCACTTTTTTTTGTAAGTTTATTTTTAATACACATTCCTTTATGAATCATGTTGTGAGAGAAAAATCAGAGCAAAAGAGGGGAAAAATGGAAGAGATAAAAACACACAAAAAAGAAATGAACATAGCATGTGCTGATTTACATTGTCTCCTTACTTTTTTTCTGGATGTAGATGGCATTTTTTTTGCCCAAAGTCTATTGGAATTGCTTCCGATTACTGAAGCACTAAGAAGAACCAAGTCTTTCATAGTTGATCATCACATATTTTGCTGTTATTGTGTACAATATATCCCAATATATTCCTGGTTCTGCTTGTTTCACTCAGCATCAGTTCTTGTAAATATTTCCAAGTTTTTATTAAAATCAGCTTGTTCATTATTTTTTATAGAACAGTAATATTCCATTACCTTCATGTTCAGCCATTCCCCAGTTGATGGGTATTTACTCATTTTCCAGTTCTTTGCTTTGATAGTTTTTTTTTTTTTTTTTAAGAAAGGCAAACATATCTATCAGTGGATTGGATGGAGAATATATACCGTACAGAGAAATAAACACACACTGGAGTATTTCAGTGGCACTGGATGACCAGAATAGCCAAAGTCATGATTTCTAAAAAAAAAAAAAAAATCAAAGGTACCAAACTTACTCAGAGAAAATTAGTAGCTATCCCCAGTAAATAAGTTTGGTTAATCCTTCAAAGAAAAATCAAAATAGTGGAAATCAATTCCCTGGTCCGTGAGTAGGAGGTAGTGGTGAATCTCTGAACCTGAAGCTATTTGTTGCCTAAAATATTGTTCATCATCCAGTGGATATGATTCAACATTTGTTTCTGAGTTTCCTTCAAGTATATGAGCAGAGAAATTTACAATGCATCCCTGTTTACCTTGCATCAGAGGTAAGTGGGGAAGTGAGAAATGATCCCATTCAACTGTAATATTGACATCAGATGAGATAGGAAGTACTCAATGGAACTCAAGTTATATTTAGGAACAAGACTGGGAGAGGAGAGAACACTCAGGTAAGCATGGCAGTAGGTAATTGTCCTCTCCCAATCAAACTTCATCTGAAGTGATTTAGGACCTAATGGAGATGGAGGGAGAAGGAAATATCATACCTAATCCTCTATCCTAATCCTCCTAAAAGATCTTCCTTTTAAAGAACTACAGGTTTTAGATCATTTTTGTCTCAGGAATCTGACTAGATTTAACAGCAGTGAGGAGGTTAGTTTTTGTGTTCTCAAGGCATAAGTAGCTACAGTAATTTCTCCTCATTTTCCCAGCTCTCTAGTGTACTTGTCTTCGAACTAATGTCTTCCTTGGGTATCAGCTCATGAAGGGAAGCACTTCCTCTTGGAAATTCCAAATAAAGAATTTTCTTTATAACTGAGTTTTCCTTCAGGTTTCCATCACTTTGCCATAGGCCAGCTCCACTCTTAGAGAAGACCATGCTTGGGTTTGTTTCTGGGAATAATGCATTCCATCAGTAGAGACTAGAAATCTATTTCTTTAGAGCAGGAGTTCAAGTGCATGGGCAACTCTGATGCTTTTAAATTTTTTTCTCTGATATCCTTTCCCTTTCAAAGTTATATGATCAAAATTTTCATAGTGATAGTATTTGTAATAGAAAAAATTAAGCAATTTAAATGGATAACAGAAAGGAAATTTGACTAAATGGTAAATTAATGGCAAATTAGAAATGGCATGTAAAAGTGGATATCTTACTTTGAAATTAAGAAGACCTGGGTTCAAATCCTGATTCGATAAATACTAGCCATTAGCCCATACATGAATATTATTTTTAATTAAAGCTTTTTATTATCAAAATATATACATAGAAATATCAAAATATATATATGGACATATCAATATATATATATATATATATATATATATATATATATATATATATATATATATATATATATATATATATATATATATATATATATATATATATATATATATATATATATATATATATATATATATATATATATATACATGGAAATCAACATACACCCTTACAAAACCTTATGTTCTAAATTTTCCCTTTCTTTCCCTCTCCCCCTCCCTTAGATGGCAAATGATTCAATAAATGTTAAACATGTGCAATTCTTCTATATATTATTTCCATAATTATCTTGCTGCACAAGAAAATCAGTTCAAAAAGGAAAAAAAATGAGAAAGAAAACAAAATGCAATCAAACAAAATGCCACAAAAGTGTAAATATTATGTTATGATCCACACTTGGTTCCTACAGTCCTCTCCCTAGGTGTAGAGGGCTCTCTCTATAATAAGACCATTGGAACTGGTCTGACTCACCTCATTGTTGGAAAAAGCCACATCCATCAGAATTGATCATTGTATAATCTTGTTGTCCTGCATAATGATCTCCTGGTTCTGCTCATTTCACTCAGCATCAGTTCATGTAAATCTCTGCAGGCCTCTCTGAAATCATCCTGTTAATAATTTCTTTCAAAACAATAATATCCCATAACATTCATACAGTAACTTGTTCAGCCATTCCCCAACTGATGGGCATCCACTCAGTTTCTAGATTTTTGCCAATACAAAAAGGGCTGCCACAAATATTTTTGTATATGTGAGTCCCTTTCCCTTCTTTATGATTTATTTAGGATACAAGCTCAGTAGAAACACTGCCGGATCAAAAGGTATATATAGTTTGATAGCCCTTTGGGCATAGACATGAATAATATTATAGGGCTTTAGTCATTAATCTAAGAAAAAAAGTTAAAAAACTGCACATTTAGTCAATAGTAGGAGTTTGCCCAATGACAATGAAAATACAAATTTCATAATAGTAAAATTACAGTTTTTAACAAGAAGATACTAATGTAAGGGGTGACAATATTTATGAGGTTTTGTACATCAAAATTAATTTATTTAAAAGTAAATAGTTACAAGACAAGTTTAATTACTCATATTAATAGCATTAAATTTGTAATAATTTTAAAACTCATGAAACAATGTATTACTTTATTGACCTCAACAAATAATGTTTAAGTAATAGCAACCTCCTTGCGAACTGAACTGTCAACATGAGTGCAATTTAATTTTATTTAATTATTCTATATACTTTATGATCTTTAAAAAGGGATGTTACCCTCACATAAATTATTCTTGTTTAATGAATAAGAAAGAATATGTCCTGAAGACACAAAAGAAAAACAAATATTCAAAGTTTCTGCTATATTTTCAAGTAGTTTAAAGCTATAGGAAAGTGTATATATATATATATATATATATATATATATATATATATATATATATGTTGTACTTATTTTTTTTGTTGTTTTTATTAATGACTAGTTTAGAGAGAGGTAATCCCACAAAGCCTGAATTTTCTTTTCAAGACTTACATTATTCAAAAAATCTTCTATTGAAGGAAAGCTTTCTTGATTTTATGCTTACAGCACTACTTTGTCCCTTATCTTTTCTTCCTTCAGTATATAATCTCATTGAGTTGGAGGCTTATTGGTAGCTGCTTTAGAACATAATTTTAGATCTGGTACAGCTAGGCCACCTTCATTTGTTTTTTTTTCACTAATTCCCTTGAAATTCTTGACCTTTTGTTTTTCCATATGAACTTTATTGTTATTTTTTCTAGGTCATTAAAATAGTTTATGGGAATCTGATTGGTATAGCACTAAATAAATAGATTAGTTTAGGTAGTATTGTCATCTTTATTATATTTGCTCACCATATCCAAGAGCATTTGATATTTTTCCAATTAGTTAGATCTGACTTTACTTGTGTGGAAAGTGTTTTGTAGTTTTGCTCTTATAGTTCCTGATTTTCCCTTAGCAGATAGATTCCTAAATATTTTATACCATCAGTAGTTACTTTAAATGGAATTTCTCTTTGTAACTCTAAGTGTTGGATTTTGTTAGTGATATATAAGAATGCTGATGACTTTTGTGGGTTTATTTTGCAATTTATTTATTTATTTGACTTATTTTTTAAATTAATTTTATAATTATAACTTTTTTTTGACAGTACATATGCATGGGTAATTTTTTACAACATTATCCCTTGCACTCACTTCTTTCCAAATTTTTCCCTCCTTCTCTCCACCCACTACCCTCGATGGCAGGCAGTCCCATATATGTTAAATATGTTATAGTATATCCTAGATACAATACATGTGTGCAGAAATGAATTTCTCGTTGCACTGGAAGAATTGGATTCAGAAGGTGAAAATAACCTGGGGAAAAAAATGCAAACAGTTTACACTCATTTCCCAGT
Organism: Sminthopsis crassicaudata; assembly: GCF_048593235.1. Taxonomy (NCBI): domain Eukaryota; kingdom Metazoa; phylum Chordata; class Mammalia; order Dasyuromorphia; family Dasyuridae; genus Sminthopsis; species Sminthopsis crassicaudata. Next base: position 82,018,444 of record NC_133620.1, read on the forward strand.
GTTCCTTCTCTGGGTGTAGCTGATTCTGTCCATATTGATCAATTGGAACTGAATTAGATCTTCTTTTTTTTTTGTTTTTTTTTTTTAATTTTAATTTTTATTTTATTTTATAATTATAACATTTTTTGACAGTACATATGCATGGGTAATTTTTTACAACATTATCCCTTGCACTTACTTCTATTCAGATTTTTTCCCTTCCTCCCCCAACCCCCTCCCCCAGATGGTAAGCAGTCTTATATATGTTAAATATATTACAGTATATTCTAGATACAATATATGTGTGTAGAACCGAATTTTTTGTTGCACAGGAAGAATTGGATTCAGAAGGTAAAAATAACAGTTTACATTCATTTCCCAGTGTTCCTTTTCTGGATGTAGCTGGTTCTGTCCATCATTAATCAATTGGAATTGGATTAGCTCTTCTCTATGTTGAAGAAATCCACTTCCATCAGCATACATCCTCGTACAGTATCATTGTTGAAGTGTATAATGATCTTCTGGTTCTGCTCGTTTCACTCAGCATCAGTTGATGTAAGTCTCTCCAAGCCTCTCTGTATTTCTCCTATTGGTCATTTCTTATAGAACAATAATATTCCATAACATTCATATACCATAGTTTACCCAACCATTCTCCAATTGATGGACATCCATTCATCTTCCAGCTTCTAGCCACTATGAAAAGGGCTGCCACAAACATTTTGGCACATACAGGTCCCTTTCCCTTCTTTAGTAGTTCCTTGGGGTATAAGCCCAGTAGTAGTATGGCTGGGTCAAAGGGTATGCACATTTTGATAACTTTTTGGGCATAATTCCAGATTGCTCTCCAGAATGGTTGGATTCTTTCACAACTCCACCAACAATGCATCAGTGTCCTAGTTTTCCCACAGCCCCTCCAACATTCATCGTTATTTGTTCCTGTCATCTTAGCCAATCTGACAGGTGTGTAATGATACCTCAGAGTTGTCTTAATTTGCATTTCTCTGATCAATAGTGATTTGGAACACTCTTTCATATGAATGGAAATAGTTTTAATTTCATCATCTGAAAATTGTCTGTTCATATCCTTTGACCATTTATCAATTGGAGAATGGCTTGATTTCTTATAAATTAAAGTCAATTCTCTGTATATTTTGGAGATGAGGCCTTTATCAGAACCTTTAACTGTAAAGATTTTTTCCCAATTTGTTACTTCCCTTCTAATCTTGTTTGCATTAGTTTTGTTTGTGCAGAAACTTTTTAATTTGGTGTAATCAAAATGTTCTATTTTGTGATCAATAATGGTCTCTAGTTCTCCCTTGGACACAAACTCCTTCTTCCTCCACAAGGCTGAGAGGTAAACCATCCCATGTTCCTCCAATTTATTTATGATTTCGTTCTTTATGCCTAAATCTTGGACCCATTTTGATCTTATCTTAGTATGTGGTGTTAAATGTGGGTCCATGCCTAGTTTCTGCCATACTAATTTCCAGTTTTCCCAGCAGTTTTTGTCAAATAATGAATTCTTATCCCAAAATTTGGGATCTTTGGGTTTGTCAAAGATTAGATTGCTATTTTTATTCACTATCTTGTCCTGTGAACCTAACCTATGCCACTGATCAACTAGTCTATTTCTTAGCCAATACCAAATGGTTTTGGTGACTGTTGCTTTATAATATAGCTTTAAATCAGGTACACTTAGACCACCTTCCTCTGACTTTTTTTTCATTAGTTCCCTTGCAATTCTCGACCTTTTATTCTTCCATATGAATTTTGTTGTTATTTTTTCTAGGTCATTAAAATAGTTTCTTGGGAGTCTGATTGGTATAGCACTAAATAAATAGATTAGTTTGGGGAGTATTGTCATCTTTATTATATTCGCTCGGCCTATCCAAGAACACTGAATGTCTTTCCAATTATTTAAATCTGACTTTATTTTTGTGGCAAGTGTTTTGTAATTTTGCTCATATAATTCCTGACTCTCCTTTGGTAGATATATTCCCAAATATTTTATACTATCGACTGTTATTTTGAATGGAATTTCTCTTTGTATCTCTTGCTGTTGGATTGTGTTGGTAATGTATAAAAATGCTGAGGATTTATGTGGATTTATTTTGTATCCTGCGACTTTGCTAAAATTCTGAATTATTTCTAATAGCTTTTTAGCAGAGTCTTTGGGGTTCTCTAAGTATACCATCATGTCATCTGCGAAAAGTGACAATTTGATTTCTTCATTTCCTACTCTAATTCCTTGGATCTCTTTCTCGGCTCTTATTGCCAAGGCTAGAGTTTCTAGTACTATATTGAATGGTAATGGTGATAGTGGGCAACCTTGTTTCACTCCTGATCTTACAGGGAAAGGTTCTAGTTTATCACCATTACATATGATGTTTACTGAAGGTTTTAAATATATGCTCCTTATTGTTTTAAGGAATAGTCCGTTTATTCCTATACTCTCAAGCGTTTTTAGTAGGAATGGATGTTGGATTTTATCAAATGCCTTTTCTGCATCTATTGAGATGATCATATGGTTTTTATTAATTTGATTATTAATATGGTCAATTATACTAATAGTTTTCCTAATATTAAACCAGCCCTGTATTCCTGGTATAAATCCCACTTGGTCATAGTGTATTATCCTGGGGATGATTTTCTGAAGTCTATTTGCTAATATCTTATTTAAGATTTTAGCATCAATATTCATTAAGGAAATTGGTCTATAGTTTTCTTTCTCAGTTTTCGATCTACCTGGTTTAGGTATCAGTACCATTTCTGTGTCATAGAAGGAATTTGGTAGGACTCCTTCAATCCCTATTTTTTTCAAATAGTTTACATAGCATTGGAGTTAGTTGTTCTTTAAATGTTTGGTAGAATTCACCTGTAAATCCATCTGGTCCTGGGGACTTTTTCTTAGGAAGTTGGTTAATAGCTTGGTCTATTTCTTTTTCTGAGATGGGACTATTTAGACTACTTACTTCTTCCTCTGTTAATCTGGGCAAGCTATATTTTGGAAGGTATTCTTCCATTTCATTTAAGTTATCGAATTTATCGGCATAAAGTTGAGCAAAGTAGCTCCTAACTATTGTTCTAATTTCCTCTTCATTAGTGGTGAGTTCACCCTTTTCATTTTCAAGATTATCAATTTGCTTTTTCTCTTTCCTTTTTTTAATCAGGTTTACTAAGGGTTTGTCTATTTTGTTGGTTTTTTCATAAAACCAACTCTTAGTTTTATTAATTAATTCAATAGTTTTTTTACTTTCAATTTTATTAATCTCACCTTTTATTTTTTGAATTTCAAGTTTTGTGTTTGTCTGGGGGTTTTTAATTTGTTCCTTTTCTAGCAATTTTAGTTGTAAGCCCAATTCGTTGGCCCTCTATAAAACTTCCCCTTATTACTGCTTTGGCTGTATCCCACACATTTTGGTATGATGTCTCATTATTGTCATTTTCTTGGGTGAAGTTATTAATTATGTCTATGATTTGCTGTTTTACCCAATCATTCTTTAGTATAAGATTATTTAGTTTCCAATTATTTTTTGGTCTATTTTCCCCTGGCTTTTTATTAAATGTTATTTTGATTGCATTATGGTCTGAAAAGGATGCATTTACTATTTCTGCCTTACTGCATTTGATTTTGAGGTTTTTATGCCTAGTATATGATCAATTTTTGTATAGGTTCCATGAACTGCTGAGAAGAAAGTATATTCCTTTCTGTCTCCATTTAGCTTTCGCCAAAGATCTATCATATCAAACTTTTCTAGTATTCTATTTACCTCTTTGACTTCTTTCTTATTTATTTTGTGGTTTGATTTATCTAATTCTGAGAGTGCAAGGTTGAGATCTCCCGCTATTATAGTTTTGCTATCTAATTCCTCTTGCAGCTCTCTTAATTTCTCTTTTAAGAATTTAGATGCTGCACCACTTGGTGCATACATGTTTAATATTGATACTGCTTCACTATTGATGCTTCCCTTTAGCAGGATATAATGCCCTTCCTTATCTCTTTTAATTAGATCAATTTTTGTTTTTGCTTGATCTGAGATGAGGATGGCTACTCCTGCTTTTTTGGTTTTGCCTGAAGCATAATAGATTCTGCTCCACCCTTTTACTTTTAGTTTGAATGTCTCATCCTGTTTCAGGTGTGTTTCCTGTAAACAACATATAGTAGGATTCTGACTTTTAATCCAGTCTGCTAACTGCTTCCTCTTTATGAGGCAGTTTGCCCCATTCACATTTATGGTTAGAAGGACTAATTCTATATTGCTTGCCATCCTATTAACCCCTGCTTATGTTTTTCCCCTTTCCTTCCCTCTTACCCTCCTATCCAGTATTAAACTGGTGAACACCACTTGGTTTTCACAGCCCTCCCTTTTTAGGATCCCTCCCCCACCTTAAAGATCCTCCCCTTATTTTACCCCTTTTCCTCGAAATTACTATATTCCCTTCCCCTTAGCTTACTCCTTCCCTTTCACTTTTCAATGAAGTGGAAGAAGTTTCAACATAAATCGAATATGTCTATTGATACACGCTATGTTCATCTCCCTCCTTTCTTTCTCTCAGATATAATAGGTTACCTTTGCCTCTTCATGAGATATAGTACCACCACTTTACACTTTTTTATGATATAATCTCCTTTCCACCTCTAGTTTCTAAGACAAATTGTACATATGTTCTTTACATATTTTTTTGACAGAAGTATAGTTCTCAAGATTTCTTTTTACCTTTTTAGAAATCTCTTGAGTTCTGTATTTGAAGATCAAACCTTTTATGTAGGTCTGGTTTTTTCATCAAAAATAGATGGAATTCATTTATTTCGTTAAATGTCCATCTTCTTCCCTGGAAAACGATGCTCATTCTTGCTGGGTAAGTTATTCTTGGCTGCATACCAAGTTCCTTAGCCTTTCGGAATATCATGTTCCAGGCCCTTCGTTCTTTTAATGTAGACGCTGCTAGATCCTGTGTTATCCTTATTGTGGATCCTCCATATCTGAATTGTTTTTTTCTAGCAGCTTCCAATATCTTTTCCTTTGTCTGATGGTTCTTGAACTTGGCCACTATATTTCTTGGCATTTTGATTTTAGGGTCCCTTTCAGTAGGTGATCGATGAATTTTCTCGATGTCTATTTTACCCTCTGTTTCCAAAACGTCTGGGCAGTTCTCTTTGATAATTTCCTCGAAAATGGTGTCCAAGCTCTTTTTTTCCTCCCATTTTTCAGGGAGTCCTATTATTCTCAAATTGTCTCTCCTGGATCTGTTTTCCAGGTCTGTTGTCTTTCTGGTAAGGTACTTGACAGTCTTTTCAATTGTTTCATTTCTCTGGTTTTGCTTGACTCCCTCTTGGTTTCTCCTTGAGTCATTCATTTCTACTTGTTCCAGTCTAATTTTCAATGATGTATTTTCTTCACTCACCTTTTTTATATCTCTTTGTAATTGTCCAATTGAGTTTTTATCTTCTATGGAATTTTTTTCCATTTTATCCATTTTATTTTTTAGAGAGCTGATTTCTTTTTCCAGCTCACTAATCCTGTTTTCCTTGGAGTTGTTTACCTTTTCCAGCTCACTAATCCTGTTTTCCTTGGAGTTGTTTACCTTTTCCAACTCACTAATCTTGTTTCTCATGATTGATTTCTTTATCCACTCTGTCTTTGAATGCATGGGATGACTTCTCCAGGCTCTCTTGCCAAGCTTCCCTTTCCTTTTCCCATTTCTCTTCCAGCTCTCTTGTGAGAGCCTTTTTGATTTCCTCTATGAGGTTCTTTTGTATTGAGGAGCAGCTTATATCCCTCCCAGGGGATACATCTGGGGACAGTCTGTTCCTAGTCTCCTCAGCATTTGAAGTCTGCTCCCTCTCCACACAGAAGCTGTCAATGGTTAGAGCCCTTTTGAATTTTTTGTTCATTTTGTCAGAGTAGGAATCAAAGAAAACAAACTGACAAGAGAAACAATTGGTCTGTTTTGTGGGGGATGGGGCTGGATGGTATTAATAGGCTTCCTCTACAGACTGGGGGTAGGGCAGCAGAGAGCCACTAACAGAACAGCAATGACTGTACTGAGTCTGCGCTCTGAGGCTCCGAGAACGCACCGAGTCAGTCCAGGTGGGGGTTAGGGGTGGCCGGGCTCTGAGAGACGCTGGCTTTCTGGGGTTTTAATCTTCACCTCCGGTGTTTACACCCTCTCCACCGCTCCTGGCTTGCTGCCAAGACGGAGCATCCACACTGGGGCAAAAGCCCTTTCACAGAAACGGCAGAGATCACACCCCTCCCCCTCCGGTCTGAGCTGTGTGAGCTGCCTGTCTTGCTCTGGCTGTCTGCCCTCAGTCTGCGCCCAGTCTGATTGACCCTCCCCCGAGCAAACACAGACCTTTTCTGGCGACTTTCAAGGATGTCTTCTCTTGGTGATCATCTGTGGATTTCTTTCTGGGTCAAGCATTAAGTCAGAGGCTTGTCATGAAGTAAGTTCTGAGAGAAAACGAGGAGCTCAAGCAGCTGTCTGCCTCCACGCCGCCATCTTGGCCGGAAGTCAGATCTTCTTTTTGTTGAAGATATTATGGGTTTATTTTGTATCCTGCTAAATAACTTTGCTAAATGTGTGGATTATTTCTAATAGCTTTTTAGTAGAATCTCTGGGGTTCTCTAAGCATATCATCGCATCATCAGCAAAGAGTCATAATTTGGTTTCCTCATTATCTACTCTAATTCCTTTAATCTCTTTCTCAATTCTCATTGCCAAAGCTAGCATTTCTAATATAATATTAAATAGTAATGGTGATAGTGGGCAACCTTGTTTCACTCCTGATCTTAATGGGAATGGTTCCAGTTTATCCCCATTACATATGATGCTTACTGATGGTTTTAAATAGATGCTACTGATTATTTTAAGGAAAAGTCCATTTAGTCCTATACTCTCAAGCGTTTTTAGTAGGAGTGGATGTTGGATTTTATCAAATGCTTTTTCTGCATCTATTGAGATGATCATATGGTTATTGTTAATTTGGTTATTAATATGGGCAATTACACTAATAGTTTTCCTAATATTGAATCAGCCCTGCATTATTGGTATAAATCCTACTTGATCATGGTGTATTATCCTGGGGATGATTTTCTGAAGTCTTTTTGCTAATATCTTATTTAAGATTTTAGCATCAATATTCATTAGGGAGATTGGTCTATAATTTTCTTTCTCTGTTTTAAATCTACCTGGTTTAGGTATCAGTACCATGTCTGAGTCATAAAAGGAATCTGGTAGGACTCCTCCATTCCCTATTTTTTTCAAATAGTTTATATAGAATTGGGGCTAATTGTTCTTTAAATGTTTGGTAGAATTCACATGTAAATCCATCTGTCCCTGGGGATTTTTTCTTAGGGAGTTGGTTAATATTTCTTTTTCTGAAATAGGAGTATTTAAGCAATTTACTTCCTTCTCTGTTAATTTGGGAAGCCTATATTTTTGGAGGTAGTGATTCATTTCACTTAGGTTATCAAATTTATCAGCATAACGTTGGGCAAAGTAATTCCTTATTATTGCTCTAATTTCTTCTTCATTGGTGGAAAGTTTTCCCTTTTCATTTTTAAGACTAATAATTTGATTTTCCTCTTTCCTTTTTCTAATCAGATTAACCTAAGGTTTATCTATTTTATATTTTTTTTTTCATAAAACCAACTCTTAGTTTTATGAAGGAAGTTATTTGTAAACTAATAGATATCATATGAATGCAAACCATTATCAGCTTTTATTTATTTAAAATTTTTAAATGTTTAGAGAATTAGTAAGTCCTCTTTCAGCCTTGTTTCTCTTACTTAAAACATTCACAATTTTGCTTTTATTTAAAAGTTCTCATTCTTTAGGCTTTTCTCTCATGATCATTCTAGTTCTCTTGTTTTTGTTTTCTTCTATATTTCTCTTTAAACAGTGTCAAGCCCCCAAAAGGAAAAGCCATAGCAAAAATAGAACAAAACTTAGGGGATATTTCTAATTGTATCATTCATGACATAGATATTACAACTTGGCAATAGATCTAAAAGAAATCTCAATGAAGGTAAAAGGAACACAGAATACCTATTGAAAGAAACAGTCATTGCTTAAGAACAATTATGTGCCTTCTGTCCTTAGTTGTAATAATACAATTAAGTATCAAAATTCTATCCCTCTCTTCCCATCAATAACACAACATATGGAAATAAAAACAATTTCACAAAATCTTTTCCCCTCTAGTTACTTTATTGATTTCCATATTTGTCCCTCCTCTTAATAGTTAAACTCACTTTCCTTTCTGCCATTCTTTTTTTCTTAGTATTCCCAAGAGACAATGATCTTTTGGAGAAAAAAATAAAATATCTAAGGATTATTTTGCTTTGTTGATCAACATTTAGGAGCATAGAATAACTCACATTGTTAGCTGGACCACTTGTCCTTATATGCTTTTCTTTTGTCAAACAAACAAAAGATAAATGAACTACTGCTGCTTTGCTTGTGGAAACCAGGAAATAATAAAATACATGTGATCATCAGAAGCTTTAATAAAAACTCTCTTTCATAGAACACTCTAAGCTTTCAAAGCATTTATATATAACTCATTTGAGTTGCACAACAACTTAAGACAGATATTGTAGATGTCATTGAATTCATTTTACATATGACAAAACTGAGGTTCTGAAAAGTTAAATTACTGGCTCAGGATCATAGGATTTTATTCCAGAAACAAGATTCAATCCAAATTGTTCTCTAAGACATATCAATCTAATAAGATCTGGTCCTTTCCTGCAAAGCTAGAAGTATGGAGCCGGAAGGACTGATAAATCCATTTTTTTAAGCCACAGAGTATTAATGAAATATGGCCACCTCTGGAGTGCATTCTTATTTAGTTTACTCATGATTGCCACACTCAGAGGCACATAGGCTCTTGTTAACCTTGATTGGTGCATTTGTGAAGACTTTTATCTCCTTTTGTTTTCTTGAATATAAACCAAGATTAATGCTCATGCTCAGGGGATATTCAGTTAAGATCTCCATCCTGCGAGTGTTCTCCAGGTTGATTTCACATATGTTATAGTATGTCATAGATCAGGAAAAAAGGGACCTAAGCTGGTTGTATCTTATACTGATTCATTTTTTTTTTCTATTTAATTTTACTTTAATTTGACCCTAATAAAACATTCACTGTCTTGCTTCAATGCCTCATTGTAGTATGGAGGTGACTTTGAGGTTGTCAGTAGAGTTTAAACACTGATAAGCTCTACCATGATGGAAAGGCTTTAAATGTGGCCTTGGCAACAGACCAAACATGTTTTCCGAGGACCAACCTAACTAAATATGTAGAGGCACATTACCATCAGGGAGATTAATAGGCAATGCATTTGAGCGGGGGGTACTACATGCAACAAAGAAACCAGGATTATAAATGCCCTTCAGTTCTCTATGACTTAATTCCTTTTCTTCAGTGATTGTGACATAGGAGCAAGAAGAGATCTTAAGATCATCCATAAACTTTAATTACTACTAATATTTTATATATGAGATTTTTTTCCAATGACCAATAAATGGACATATATTTGGAGGAGTCAAAACATATAAAAAAGATGTTCTTGCTAAAAAAAAATGAGACTAGAAGAAATAAGGCAATTGTAGCTAAAGAAGAAGATGTTTCAAAGCTACTCCTTAGAGAAGCCAAGAAAAAAAAAATCAAAGAATGGGTTTTATTTCCCACAGATAGACAAAAACTAAAAATAATTCATGGGATATTAGGTAACAATATATTGCAAAAATAATGAAAAAGTATTTGCTAAAATAATTATAAAATAATTATAGATGATTATGAAGATAATGATAAAGATGATGGTGATTGATGATGATTTCTATCACTTATACTCTAAATTTTCAAATTACTTAGACATATCTCATTTTATCCTTATAGTAATTCTGATTTGTGGGAGCTGTGCTTTACCTTATTTTACAGATAAGGAAAATGACTTCCTGAAGTGATAAGCCAGTCAGTGCCTGAGTCTGAATTTGAACTCCAGCCTTCCAATGCTCTATCCACTGTTCCACCTAAAGGCCTCAAGGAAGATAACATATGGGAAAAAATAGAAAATATTTTGCTAAAATCATTATGGTAAGCTTTTCTTGAATAAAGACTCAAAAAGATTTCAGACTTGGAAATGGGGTATAAAGGAGACAGAAGTAGTACTTAAAAGAAAACAAAGAGAGGAAAAGCACATTTATTGTGTCAAATACATATAGAGAAGATGCATTCAAGAGGCAACACAATGGTGTTGGAGTTGATATATCTTATTTGGAGGAAGGGAAAATAATAAAAATGGGGGAAATTCTTATCTTTTAAAAACACAAAAAAGATGACAAAGAATATTAATAGCTATCAATATGTATTTCTACACTTTTGTGTATATAATATTTTTATAAAAGTTATCTATATATAAGTAAAGAGACTGTCAATGAAGACTATTTATAGGGAAAAAGTAGACTATTATAATTGTTGTTTATTAATGAATTGCATCTTTACAATGTCAAAATTAACTGAATTGATGCAGAAAATATGAAATTCTATTGCTCTATTTTTTGTTGATTATGAAAAGCATTTATTTGATAAAATATATATATTTTTTCCTTTACATGCTTTTGTCCAACAAAATGTTTCCTGTCATAAACTGATTCAATATTTTTAAGAAGGTGGAATAATATGATTTGGTTAAATGGCATTCTATTGTTTGTTCATTTTTTCAGCTTATTTCTTGACTTTTAACTTGATAGTAAAGTTGGGATCTGCTCTTGGAGATGGAGGCAGAATTGTCCCAAGCTTCAGGTTTTTAATGCTTTCAAAGCTAGTTCTGAGGATCTGTATATTTTTAGTTTTTTTCAAGGTAGTGTGATCTCAAGAAAGGTGTGTTCATTGCTCTCTTGGTCTCTCTTCTACTCTGGAACTATGACTAGGGTCCCAATTTCTCTGTAGCTATGAGTTCTGATGTGCTGATGCTCTTTCTCAGGCCGGGACTATAACCCAAAATCATATATGAGCAATGTAAGAGTTCTGCTCCCCAGTGCTAGCAAAGGGTCTTCTGTAATCTCCTTTTGACCAATTGTCCAGTCCCTTTCCTGTCTGTAGGCTGAGAGCTCTAAAAGTCACTGACTTTAATTCAGTTGCTTCTAACTTTGTGTTGGAATTCACTTAGATAATACTCCATTTCTATCCTGGCTAAACAAACTTGGCCCACTGACCTTCTGTGTTGTCTTGGACTGATAAAATTTTTTTGTTGGTCCTGCCACTCCAGAATTCTTTTTGAGGCATTATTTTAAATTTGTTTAGAAGAAAATTTGGGAGAACTGAGTTGAATACCTGCATTTACTTTTCTATCTTGGGCCCACCTCCTAAATGACATTATGATAAAACTCCACAAAAAGGACAAAATAGGGAGGTATAATGCTTGGCAAGGTTATTTATCCCTGGGATGTAGAAGATCCAATGCAGAAACTAGATCAAAGAGGGATTCTCATTGAATAGGGAGATCATTCAATTGACTTTGATTGTCGATGATATTGCATAGATTGTACCATATCCTGATATTTAGCTGAACATATTGGGAGATTCCTGCAATTAATCAAAGAAGATTGACTTATGTATCCACTTAAGAAAGTCCAAGTGGATGAAAAATTATTTATCAACCAGATTGCTTCATTTACTGAGTTGGATTTACACTTCATCAAGAAGAAAAGATATAACTGGATTTAATTTAGGAAATTGTATAACTCTTTTGCCAGTCCTAAGCTTCTCATAAAAACAAAGGCCAGTTACTAAACACCATCCAGGAAGTATCAGAAGGAGTTTTCACTACAGGGAACAACTTTTTCCCCTTGCTTTGGCTGCTTAACTGCTCATAGGATTTGGATTGATTGGAAGTCAACAATTAATTTCATCCACTCTGATGAGATAGAGGACCATCCTACTATACCATGTTTCAGTCCAATAGCACTGTCATCTAATTTTATGACCTATAGGAATTGTAGGTTTTGCCATTTTCCCCAAAGCAACAACAAAGCCTATATTTTTGGAGGAAGTCATCCATTTCACTTAAGTTGTCAAATTTATTGGCATAAAGTTGGGCAAAGTAACTCCTTATTATTTCTCTAATTTCCTCTTCATTGGTGGAAAGATCCCCCTTTTCATTTGTAAGACTAACAATTTGATTTTCCTCTTTCTTTTTTCTGATCAGATTTACCAAAGGTTTATCTATTTTATTGACTTTTTCATAAAACCAACTCTTGGTTTTATTTATTAATTCAATAGTTTTTTACTTTCAATATTATTGATTTAATTTTTGGTTGGGGGTTTTTAATTTGGTCTTTTTCTAGCCTTTTAAGTTGCAAGCCCAATTCGTTAATCTTCTCTTTCTCTATTTTCTTCAAATAAGCCTCTAAAGATATACAATTTCCCCTTATTACTGCTTTAGCTGCATCCCACAGATTTTGGTATGATGTCTCATCATTGTCATTATCTTGGGTGAAATTATTAATTGTTTCTATAATTTGCTCTTTCACCCAGTCATTCTTTAAGATGAGATTATTCAGTTTCCAATTACTTTTTGGTCTATTTATCCCTAACTTTTTACTGAATATAGCTTTTATTGCATTGTGGTCTGAGAAGAAGGCATTTATTATTTCTGCCTTCCTACATTTAATTTTGAGATCTTTATGTGCTAATATATGGTCAATTTTTGTATAGGATCCATGAACTGCTGAGAAGAAAGTATATTCCTTTCTATTGCCATTCAGTTTTCTCCAAAGGTCTATCATACCTAGTTTTTCTAATGTTCTATTTACTTTTTAAATTTCTTTCTTGTTTGTTTTGTGATTTGATTTGTCTAAATCTTTTTTTTTTATTTTTTATTATATATTTTTTTATAATATTATCCCTTGTATTCCTTTTTCCAAATTATCCCCCCTTCCCTCTACTCCCTTCCCCCTATGACAGGCTATCCCATACATTTTACTTGTGTTACAATATAACCTAGATACAATACATGTGTGTAAATACCATTTTCTTGTTGTACAATAAGCATTAGATTCCGAAGGTACATGTAACCTGGATAGATAGACAGTAGTGCTAACAATTTACATTCACTTCCCAGTGTTTCTTCTCTGGGTGTAGCTACCTCTGTCCATCATTGATCAACTGGAAGTGAGTTGGATCTTCTTTATGTTGAAGATTTCCCCTTCCATCAGAATACATCCTCATACAGCATTGTTGTTGAAGTGTACAGTGATCTTCTGGTTCTGCTCATTTCACTCAGCAACAGTTGATGTAAGTCTCTCCAAGCCTCTCTGTATTCCTCCTGCTGGTCATTTCTTACAGAGCAATAATATTCCATAACCTTCATATACCATAATTTACCCAACCATTCTCCAACTGATGGACATCCATTCATCTTCCAGTTTCTAGCTACAACAAAAAGAGCTGCCACAAACATTTTGGCACATATATGTCTCTTTCCACTCTTTAGTATTTCTTTGGGATATAAGCCCAGTAGTAGCACTGCTGGGTCAAAGGGTATGCACAGTTTGATAACTTTTTGGGCATAGTTCCAAATTGCTCTCCAGAATGGCTGGATTCTTTCACAACTCCACCAGCAATGTATCAGTGTCCTAGTTTTCCCACATCCCCTCCAACATTCATCATTATTTGTTCCTGTCATCTTAGCCAATCTGACAGGTGTATAGTGGTATCTCAGAGTTGTCTTAATTTGCATTTCTCTAATCAGTAGTGATTTGGAACACTCTTTCATGTGAGTGGATATAGTTTCAATTTCTTCATCTGAGAATTGTCTGTTCATATCCTTTGACCATTTATCAATTGGAGAATGGTTTGGTTTCTTATAAATTAGGGTCAGTTCTCTATATATTTTGGAAATGAGACCTTTGTCAGAACCTTTGCTTTTAAAAATATTTTCCCAATTTGTTAGTTCCCTTCTAATCTTGTTTGCATTAGTAATATTTGTACAGAAACTTTTTAGTTTGATGTAATCGAAATCTTCTATTTTGGGATCAATAATGATCTCTAGTTCTCCTCTGGTCATAAATTCCTTCCTCCTCCACAAGTCTGAGAGGTAGATTATCCTCTGTTCCTCTAATCTATTTATGATCTCATTCTTTATGCCTAAATCATGGACCCATTTTGATCTTATCTTGGTGTATGGTGTTAAGTGTGGATCCATATCTAATTTCTGCCATATTAGTTTCCAGTTTTCCCAACAGTTTTTTCCAAATAATGAATTTTTATCCCTAATGTTGGTATCTTTGGGTTTGTCAAAGATTAGATTGCTATAGATGTACCCTTTTTTGTCCTTTGTATCTAATCTGTTCCACTGATCTACCAGTCTATTTCTTAGCCAATACCAAATTGTTTTGGTGACTGCTGCTATATAATATAGCTTTAGATCAGGTACACTTAGACCACCTTCCTCTGAGTTTTTTTTTCATTAGATCCCTTGCAATTCTCGACCTTTTATTCTTCCATATGAATTTTGTTGTTATTTTTTCTAGGTCATTAAAATAGTTTCTTGGGAGTCTGATTGGTATAGCACTAAATAAATAGATTAGTTTGGGGAGTATTGTCATCTTTATTATATTCGCTCGGCCTATCCAAGAGCACTGAATGTCTTTCCAATTATTTAAATCTGACTTTATTTTTGTGGCAAGTGTTTTGTAATTTTTCTCATATAATTCCTGGCTTTTCTTTGGTAGATGGATTTCCAAATACTTTATACTCTCAACATTTGTTTGGAATGGAATTTCTCTTTGTATTTCTTGCTGTTGCATTTTGTTAGTGATATATAAAAATGCTGAGGATTTGTGTGGATTTATTTTGTATGCTGCCACTTTGCTGAAATTTTGAATTATTTCTAGTAGCTTTTTAGCAGAGTCTTTGGGGTTCTCTAAGTATACCATCATGTCATCTGCAAAAAGTGATAGTTTGATTTCCTCATTTCCTACTCTAATTCCTTGAATCTCTTTCTCAGTTCTTATTGCCGAGGCTAGCGTTTCTAGTACTATATTGAATAGTAATGGTGATAGTGGGCAACCTTGTTTCACTCCTGATCTTACTGGGAAAGGATGTAGTTTATTTCTATTGCATATTATGCTTACTGACGGTCTTAAATATATGCTCCTGATTATTCTAAGGAATAGTCCATTTATTCCTGTACTCTCAAGAGTTATTAGTAGGAATGGATGTTGGATTTTGTCAAATGCTTTCTCTGCATCTATTGAGATGATCATATGGTTCTTATTAATTTGATTATCAATATGTTCAATTATATTAATAGTTTTCCTAATATTAAACCAGCCCTGCATTCCTGGAATAAATCCTACTTGATCATAGTGTATTATCCTGGAGATGATTTTCTGAAGTCTTTTTGCTAATATCTTATTTAAGATTTTAGCATCAATATTCATTAAGGAGATTGGTCTATAATTTTCTTTCTCAGTTTTTGATCTACCTGGTTTAGGTATCAGTACCATGTCTGTGTCATAAAAGGAGTTTGGTAGGACTCCTTCATCCCCTATTTTTTCAAATAATTTATATAACATTGGGGCTAATTGCTCTTTAAATGTTTGGTAGAATTCACATGTGAATCCATCTGGCCCTGGGGATTTTTCCCTGGGGAGTTGATTAATAGCTTGTTCTATTTCTTTTTCTGAAATGGGACTATTTAAGCAATTTATCTCCTCCTCTGTTAATCTAGGGAGCCTATATTTTTGGAGGAAGTCATCCATTTCACTTAAGTTATCAAATTTATTGGCATAAAGTTGGGCAAAGTAACTCCTTATTATTTCTCTAATTTCCTCTTCATTGGTGGAAAGATCCCCCTTTTCATTTGTAAGACTATCAATTTGATTTTCCTCTTTCTTTTTTTTGATCAAATTTACCAAAGGTTTATCTATTTTATTGGCTTTTTCATAAAACCAACTCTTGGTTTTATTAATTAATTCAATAGTTTTTTTTTTTACTTTCAATATTATTGATTTCTCCTTTTAATTTTTGTATTTCAAGTTTAATTTTTGGTTGGGGGTTTATAATTTGGTCTTTTTCTAGCCTTTTAAGTTGTAAGCCCAATTCGTTAATCTTCTCTTTCTCTATTTTCTTCAAATAAGCCTCTAAAGATATAAAATTTCCCCTTATTACTGCTTTAGCTGCATCCCAAAGATTTTGATATGATGTCTTATCATTGTCATTATCTTGGGTGAAATTGTTAATTGTTTCTATAATTTGCTCTTTCACCCAGTCATTCTTTAAGATGAGATTATTCAGTTTCCAATTACTTTTTGGTCTATTTACCCCTAACTTTTTACTGAATGTAGCTTTTATTGCATTGTGATCTGAGAAGAAGGCATTTATTATTTCTGCATTCCTACATTTAATTTTGAGATCTTTATGTCCTAATATATGGTCAATTTTTGTATAGGATCCATGAACTGCTGAGAAGAAAGTATATTCCTTTCTATTGCCATTCAGTTTTCTCCAAAGGTCTATCATACCTAGTTTTTCTAATGTTCTATTTACTTTTTTAATTTCTTTATTGTTTGTTTTGTGGTTTGATTTGTCTAAATCTGAGAGTGCAAGGTTGAGATCTCCCACTATTATAGTTTTACTGTCTATTTCTTCTTGCAACTCTCTTAACTTTTCCTTTAGAAAGTTAGATGCTATACCACTTGGTGCATATATGTTTAGTATCGATATGGCTTCATTATTTATGCTACCTTTCAGCAGGATATAGTTTCCTTCCTTATCTCTTTTAATTAGATCAACTTCTGCTTTTGCTTGATCTGAGATAAGGATAGCTACCCCTGCTTTTTTGGCTTTACCTGAAGCATAATAGATTCTACTCCAACCTTTTACCTTTACTCTATATGTATCTCCCTGCTTTAAGTGTGTTTCCTGTAAACAACATATTGTAGGGTTCTGATTTTTGATCCAGTCTGTTATCTGTCTCCGTTTGATGGGAGCATTCATCCTATTCACATTTACAGTTAAAATTACTAATTCTGTATTTCCTGCCATCATATTATCCCCAGATTATGCTTTTTCACTTGACCCCCCGAACCCCTTCCCTAATATCTAATTTATAGAGCCCCCTTGTGACGCGCAGCCGTCCCTTTTTTTTTTTTTTTTAGTATCCCTCCCCCCTCCCTCCACGTCCCTTCCCTTATTCTCCTTTTCCTTTTCCCTTTTCCTCTCCCCCCTTTTAATGAGGGGAGAGAGAATTCTCTGAAAAACAAATATGACAATTATTTACTCTTTGAGCCTCTTCTGATGAGAGTAAGATTTACACAATGATTATCCCCCTCTCTAAATTCCCTCAGATATGGTGTATTTTCTATGCCTCTTCCTGTGATGTAGTTTCCCTCTTTTTATCACTCCCTCCCCTTTTTCTGATACTACCCCCTTCCCTTTACTACACCCCCTCCTTTTTTTTTTCTTTTATTTCAGTAAAATCAAATTATCCATGTGTACTTTCTATATACCCACAACAGAGATATAGTTCTCAAGGGTTCTGTGTACCTTTTTCTGTTTCTCTTCAGTCTTGTGGATGTAGATCAAATTTTTTGTTTAAGTCTGGTTTTTGTCTTAGAAACATATGGAATTCCTCTATTTCATTGAATGACCATCTTCTTCCATGGAAAAAGATGCTAAACTTAGCTGGGTAGTTTATTCTTGGTTGCAATCCTTGATCTTTTGCCTTTCAGAATATCAGGTTCCAGGCCCTTCTATCTTTTAATGTGGAGGCAGCCAGATCTTGTGTGACCCTTATTGTGGGACCTTGGTATTTAAATTGTTTTTTTCTAGCTGCTTGCAGGATTTTCTCCTTTGTGTGGTAATTCTGCAGCTTAGCCACTATATTCCGTGGTGTTCTTTTTTTAGGGTCTATTTCAGAAGGAGTTCGATGAATTCTTTCAACATCTACTTTCTTCTCTGTTTCTATTATCTCTGGACAGTTCTCTTTGATAATTTCCTGTAAAATAGAATCTAGGCTCTTTTTTTGGTCATAGTTTTCGGGAAGTCCAATGATCCGCAGATTATCTCTCCTAGATCTATTTTCCAGGTCTATAGATTTTCCCAGTAAGTATTTGATGTTGTTCTCCAGCTTTTCATTTTTTTTTTTTTTTTTTTATTGTTTTGTTTGACTGATTCTTGGGTTCTCAATGAATCATTCATTTCTATTTGTTCCATCCTGACTTTTAATCTGTTATTTTCTTCATTCACAGTTTTTAGTTCTTTTTGTAAATGCCCAATTTCATTTTTAAATGAGTTATTTTGCTCTATTGAATTTTTTTCCATTTCCCTAAGTTTTTTTTTTTTTATTTATTTTTTTTTTTTGAGAATTATTTTCTTTTTCCAATTCAGAAATCCTATTTTCTTGGGACTTTTTTATCTTCTCCAATTCAGAAATCCTATTTTCTTGAGACTTTTTTATCTTCTCCAATTCAGAAATCCTACTTTCCTGTGATTTTTTTACCTTTTCTAATTCACTAATTTTGTTTCCCTGCATCTCCTGTGAATTCTTTATTTTTTCCAACTCAAATTTCATAGCTTCTCTTTCCTTTCCCCATTTTTCTTCAAACTCTCTTAACTTTTTAATAGTCTCTTCATGGAGAGAGTTATTATCTGCTGACTCCCTGCTGTTAACTTCCTCGGGGTTGGATACCTGCTCTTTCTCTGTGTAGAAGGAATCTATGGTTTTTTTGGGCTTCTTGCTCATATTTAAAAAATCTTTTGGGGTGTGTCCCTGGGCTAGAAGATTATTTATTTATTTCTTTACCAGCTTCCTCCCAGACTGGATGGATGCAGTGGCCCCTGCGCTTGAGCTAAGAGAGAGCTCTGGGAGAGAGTTCCCCACCCCCTCCCTGGAAGTGCCTCAGAGGTGACTAGCACTGCTGTGCTTTGAGGGCGCTGTGTTTTAGCGGCTTCCCTGAGGTTGAGACTGAACAGTAAAGGCGACTCAAAGCCTAGCCTATGAGTCCCGGTGGGGCGTGGATGTCTGCAGCAGGTGACGTGAAAAGCCCCTGAGCTCAAACTGGAAGTGTCTGCCAGAAACTGCGGTCCCTAGTTCAAAGGTTCTGCTTCTCTGGGACTTCCATTTCACACCCTCCAGCTGAGCCAGGCACTATGAGTTACCGCCCCGCCCACTCTTCAATCTCTTAACTACCCCCGAGGTAAAAGCCTGGATTGCCTATGTGGGCCACACCCCCAGTGCCGAGATCTGCTGAGTCACCCCTGAGATCCGGGAAGATCCAATCTGGTTTTAAATTTTAAAGTAGTTTAGATTTCTCCTCTGAACTGCTGTTTTAAAAGCAGAGAAGAGCTAACAGTCTGTGCCAGATTCTTTTATCTCAGTGGATTCTCTGATCCCAGAGCCCTTCCCAGCATGACCTGCGCAGTGTGCCACCACCCCACCGTCTGAGCTGGCCTCTCTTCTTCCTCCCCTGGGAGCTGACCTTTCCTGCTGAAACTCCAGATTCTCTTCAGCTGGTAAATCGTGCTTCCAGTCCTTGTGGATTCTATCAGTCCAGCGCTATTTCTGAGGCTGATTAAATCTAGTTGGTTGTGAGGGAAGAAAGGAGCTTACACAGTGGCGGGTATCTTCTCCGCCATCTTGGCTCCGCCCCCCCGAAACTCTTTTTCTTAATATAATTCTTGACCTTTTGTTTTTTCCAAATATTTTTTTTTGTTTGTTTCTAGTGCAATTAATTTTTTTCTGTTAATTTAATTGGGATGATATTGAATAAATATGTTCTTTTAGGTAAAATTGCCTTTTTTGTTGTCTCTGACTACCCATTAACA